>NC_045555.1:28075431-28383348 GCF_009769535.1 Thamnophis elegans | reverse complement strand
CAATCCTGCTTTACCTCCCTTCATGAATATTCAAAAGCTGCAGTTGCCGAGGTCTCAGGGAGCACAAAATAGCAAGGTGACATAAAAACCTCCCTCTGCGCCCAGGGTGGGGAGGGGGCTGGTTTCTCTTGCTGGAGAAGTGAAGGACCCCCTCTCTGTTCTCCCCCTCCCTCCCTCCTTTGATCCTGGAGGAGAAAATGGCCAGGACGTTTCCCAGGCATGGGCTGCTGCTTTGATGCCTGCATGATGGCATCTCCAGCCTCCTCCCCAGCTGTGTTGTAATCAGCATGTGCTGGAACAGGGGATGACAACAATGTTGGTCCCTGCAGCAAGACTGAACACTCAGCATAAAGGACGCACTGTTGATCCAGCAATGCAGGCATTGTTTCTTCCACCAGGCAGCAGCAGTTAGGGTCTCCATGGTAAATCTCTCTCAGCCCCCACACCCCCCACACCTCCTCCCTCGTTCCTTTATTTCTTGCCACCGCCAGCAGTGGGTCCAAAGTGGGAGCTGCTCCATTTGCTCAGGAGCTCAGCCCGCAAACCTGGGCGAGGGAGCGTCCAGCTGCAGCGTCAGGATGCTCTGAGGGGCGGATTTCGGAAGCGGACCTGAGGATTAGACGGAGGAGCAACGGGGCGGGAGAGCGGGGGCTGCTCTGCGTCCCTTCGCGGGGGAGAACCATGGGCTGCAGCCTACCCGCTTCCGAGGCGGCACTTCAGCACTTCCAGCCCGTGGCCAGGCACCCAGCCTCCTTAACCCTGCTCTGCCCATCTCCGCCGCCTTCCTCCCGGGGCTCCGCGCGTTAGCATGGCTGCCCTCTTTTCTCCAGGCTCCGGTGCAGGGAGGGCTCCTCTCCGAGGCTGAGCTTGGAAGGGTCCTCCGCCCGCCTCCCTCCCCCGCACCGCGGGGTCCTGGATGCCTCCCTGCCTCTCCCCTACTCGGCTGAGGGGCCTGAGGATTTGACCCGCTCTACCTTGCGGGGGAGGCTTGTTCTAACGGGGCTCCTCCAGGCATTATGGCTCACGCGGCGTCGCAGCTCAAGAAGAACCGCGACCTAGAACTTAACCCCGAGGAGGAGAATGAGAAGAAGAGGAAGCACAGGAAGAGGTCCAAGGATCGGAAGAAGAAGGTAGCTCTTTGCAAAAGCCTCCCGTGGACGCCTTTTGTTTTACTTTGCTCCCACTGCAGCGCCAAATGTCAGGGAGCTTTGATGCAGGGAACTTGTGAAGGAGGAGGAGGAGGAGGAAGAGGAAGGCTGCGACACGTTCCCCGAGCCCTATCCTGTGGGCCAGAGGGGGGGGGAAGCTTTGAAAGGCAAATTGGGCTGCTTTGAAGTTAATTGTGCTTGAAGTGCTGTGGCAGATCTGGCTGCCCCCCCTCTCTTTGTGTGTGTGTGTGTGTGTGTGTGTGTGTGTGTGTGTGTGTTTTCCTCCAGCAGATTGAAAGGTGACCTGGTTCGAAACCCAGGGCAAAGCAGGGCAGGGATGGGAGTTTTAACAGGTTAGATAAATCTTGTATAAATCTCCGCTAAGAAGTGGAAAGGTGGAGGGGGGTGTTTCATGGCTTGCAGAGGCTTTGTGGATGCTGATATTCCTGAAGAAGGACCACCACCATTGTTATCCAGTTTGCTTCTGACCATGGGGTTCTCCTTTGGGAGGAGGGGCTTTCTAACTCAATTGGGTTGGCCAACTTTCTTTTGTCGGCTTGTCCTCCCGCTTACGATGGCTGAGCCCCATGGGGGGAAAGGATGCTGAGTTGCCCCTTCCCTGCCCAGGAAGCTGCTGAGCCTGGAAGGCCCTCCCCTCCCCTTCTCCACCAGCCCCTTGGATTCCCCCCTCCTCCATGAAGAGGCTTTGTTTCAGTTTGCCCTTCCAGAGGCTCCTGTGTGCATGAAGAAGGCCCAGGGCTCCATCTTCAAATTCCTGTGAATTGTCTTAAAATGGTTTTTTAAGTAATTGTAGCTGGGAGGCAGGAATGGGGGGTCCTGATTGCCTTTGTGAGTTTCCCCAAGGGGTGCATGAACCCCACCTGGGCTCTGAGCATCAGAGGCTGCCTTGCCTTTAAAGGATGTGATGGCTGTCAAATTCTCCTGGGGGAAGGGAGGGAGGGGGTTCGGCTCTGCAAGCAGCTTCTCGTTCCTCGACTGCCTTCCTCCCACCCGTTGCCTCTGCAAAGCTGCAGGGCCAAGCATCGCGTGTGAAAGCACCGTGAAGCTCCTCCGTGCAGGGAGACCAGGAGTGGGACCGAAGGGGTTGCGGGTGGGTGCAGACTGCCGCATGGAAGCCCTGAAGCTCCCATCCTCTTAAAGGGACAGGCGCCTGCCGTCCTTTTTTCAAGGGCTCCTCCTGTACCTTTTGTGCCAGGGTGGAACTGGTGGGAGTCAAATATAGTTCTGAATTGTGGTTTGTTCCCCACAAAGCCCTTTCACTTTGCTCCCCAGCCTCCGCTTTCTGAGAGTGGAGCTGGGGCCTATTTTTTTTGCCAAGCATCCTTCTTCCAAGCAGCCAGAGGACTTCAAAAGATCTGCTGATGTGATGTTCAGTGCTGGTGTGACCTGCATTGTCACATGCATCACAGTGGAACTAGCTACATGCATCCTTCAGTGGTCGAAGGCTGCACCTTACAGCAGGAGCAGGATGACTTGGGGTCTAATCCTGCTGCCTTCTTGGGGCGGGGATAGAGAAGCAGTGGAGAGAGAGACCAGAGAGAACCCAGAGGAGGCCAGGGAGTGTTAGGAGATGAGGTCAACTGCTTTGTTGACAGAAATACTTTACTGTTTAGGGATCCTGATACCTCAGAAGGGAATCACCTAGCAACCACTGGGGACCTGGACAGAAATACCCAGTCATCATAAATGTCACCCATTTCCTTCTTCCAATATTTGTCCTATGGGAGAAAAGCCTCGCGGAGCTTTGATCCCAGCCATCAGGAAATTTTTATTTTCCCCTGCCCTGCTGTGGGGTGACTTCAGCTCAAAATACTCGGGAACCAGTTAAAGAACTTCAGTCTCACGGGGGAGGGGGGGAAGCAGGCATTCACTCTGCTGCATTTGCAGCCTGGGGCAGGCTGCCCATCGCCTGGGCTGGGGAGCTGTGGACATTTCTTAGTGCAGCACAGAAGGCAGGTTTCCCTTTTGTAAATTAGGTAATTAAAAAAAAGGCTTCCTTTTCATGAGCTTCCCAAGTAATTTAGCCTCCCTTGTTCTGGCTAATGTTGGACAATGTTAGAAATACCCCTTGGAAGTTGCCTTCTCATATTGGCAAGAACTGGGTGTCTGAAACCACCAACATCCGTCTGAGTGGTCCTTTCACTTTACAGACCTGAGGAGCTTCCATCCACGGCCTTTTAAGAGCAGCTCCTGGGTGAAGATAGTCCCATCCTGATGTACAGGAAGCAGTTCTGCACTCCTTACATCTTAGGGTTGGGCCAAGTGGATTGTTTTCGGATCCTGTTCTATTCAAGTTAAATAGGGGCTCGGGGTAGGGGAGGGAGCTCAAGCTTTGGCAAATGTTGTGATGCTTAGACTAGCTCAGGCAGCTCAGAAGCCAGTGGGACAGTCAGGACAACCCTGGGAGGTGTTGCGACTGAGTTCCCACAAAGTTTCCAATGGCCACATTGTGGGAAGAAATCTGGAGGGTTTCTGACCACACAAAGGAAAATCAGAGGAGCAGGAGGGATAGACTTCCAAATAGAACAGATGGACTTCAGACCTGTGGCCATGCTGTTGCCTGGACCTGCATAGCTGACTTCAGTCAACTGGGGAGAATATTTGTAGTTCAGGGTTGGAACGAGGGGTCCTGGACTCTCTCTGAGCTTGGTGATTTTCTTGCAGATAGTTCGTGACCCAACTAGGTAAGTGCTGCTGATGTTACCTAGTGTGGGTTATATAAAACATCTAATAAGACATCTTATTAGATGTCTGCAAGAAAGCAACCAAGCTCACTGACCTCAGCCTTTCCCTCCTAGGGCACTAACTCTGCAGGAGAGGCAGGAGCAGCGGGAGCAGCACCTATTAGAGATAATTTCCAATGGTTCAGAGATTCGTGGTGGTCATAACATGAAGACAAATGGTTTGAGCAGAAAGTTGGCATACGTTTGTCTTTTAAGCAGAGGGGGGAATGGCGCGTAGAATTCCTGGCGGGAAATCTGTGGCATATAGCAGGATTTGTGGCTTCTGGGCCTCACTTGCTTTTCCACTTGACCCCACAGCAGTGACGTGCAATGAGGATTACGGTTGGTGAGGCAAGAGTGCGGCAGCGGCGAGAAGCAACGTCCCCGCCGCTTTGTCCGAAAGGTGTCTCGCGTTTATGGCGGACATAAATGTAAGACGCCTGTTGGACAGAGTGGCAGGGACGTTGCTTCTCGCTGCTGCCACGCTCCGCCGCCTCGCCCCCCGCCTCCTCCATCCCCGCCACTGTGTCCGACAGGCATCTTGCATTTATGGGGGACATAAACGCGAGATGACTGTCAGACACAGCGGTGGGGATGAAGCGGCGGGGGGGGGAGGCGAGGCAGCAGCTGCGAAGAAAGGGGAGAGGAGGAGGAGGAAAGGGAAAGGGGAGCAGGATGGGGCTCCCGGTGGGGGGAGAGGAGAAAGGGAAGGGGGGCACAGCAGGCAAAAGAAAGAAAGCGTCAGTCCGCCAGCAGAGGCGGGTAAAAGACCCGCTTCTGCTGGAGGGTTGGCCCTCTCAAACAAGGCTGCCCTCCCTGCCTCTGCCCCTTCCCTCTCTTCTCAAATAAACTCTCTCTCTCAAATTGAGAGAGAGTTTGTTTGAGTGAAGTGAAGAAAAAAACACACACACACACTCACACAAACACACACACAAATTACTCACAATAAAAAATTACTTACAAATTAAATTATAATAATTTTGAATTCCTCCCTCCGTCCGACCCATATACCTTTTCCAGCTGTGTCACAGAGGATTTCAACTCTCCTCTTGTCCGCCATGATGATGAAAATGTAAAAAATGTAAAAAGAAAAAGGCAAGAGCTGCTGCTGCCAGAGCAGGAGGTGAGAGAACCACGTGCCTCCTTTGCATAAGGAATTTATCGCCTTTTAACCCTTGCTTAACTCTGCTCAAGTGATCATAAAGCTAGAGTAAAGGAGGCATGTGGTTCTCTCGCCTCCTCCTGCAGTTAAGCATTAAGCAGAGACATCCACTGTGACTCTGGCAGCAACTACCTCAGCCTTTTTCCTTTTAATTTTTTTTTCTTTTCATCATGACAGTGGTGAGGTCCTGCCTCCCCTGTCTCCCCTGACTGCATGTCCCTGCCCCACAGACAGTTATCAGAACAAAGAACAAACTTCTCAGGAGTTGGAGCCCTGATGGCCAAGCAAAAGACGCGTTCTCTGAGCCGCATCCTAAATTTAAGGGCATTCAATGCAGCACTGCCTACTTTGGGGATAGACTTTTCCTCTGTACAGGTATAGTCCTCGAGTTACAACCACAAATGAGCCCAAAATTTAAGTTGCTAAGGGAAACAAGTGAGTTTTACCCCATCTTACGACTTTTCTTGCCACAGTTGTTTAGTGTGTCATTACATTTGTTAACTTAGTAACATGGTTGTTAAGTCAAACTGGCTTCCCTCATTGACTTGGCTTGTTAGGAGGTTGCAAAAAGGTGATCGATCATGTGACTCCATGACACTGCAACCCTCATGAATATGAATCAGCTGCTAAGCACCTGAATTTTGATCATGTGACCATAGGGATGCTGCAACCATTGTAAATCACGTTTTTCAGTTCCATTGTAACTTTGGTCACTAAATCAACTGTTGTAAGTCGGGGATTGTCTGTAGATTAATATGGGACCTTGATATTCTGCTTTAGACTGGTGAGCAGAGCAGTCCGAAATGGGCCAACTTGCCACGGCCAACTCATCGTGGCCAACTTGCCATGGCCAACTCGCCATGGCCAACTCAGCCTTGGCCAGTCAGCCTATGCAGAAGCCCCATTTGTTGGATAACAGAGCAGAGGAAATGCCCACTTCGGCATGTTCCTCATAGAAGTACAATTCTAAAAACATCCATTGAAATTATCTCAATATCTATTTTCAGCCTATATCAAGAGCAGAAACATTTGTTAAGGGATGGCCACTCCAAAGTTTGCACAGCCTGTGGGAACCTGCACTCAAAAGGGAAGAGGAGTAGGAGGCTTCTGTAAGGTTTTCAAAGGGTGGGGCAGATCCCTTTTATCTCCTGTAAGATTGAAGGTCTGCTTTCCTTCCCACCATTCTCTCTTCCCTCTTCAAAAGAGGAAGTTCATGGCCCCCACCTACTCCAAAGGGGCCTGAGGCTGCAGAGAGATGCTGCAGGGATACTGTGAATTCTTTATCCCTGGCCCAGCAGCCTCTTTGAGTGGCGACCCTGATGGAAAGTCCAGCATTAGGATAGCCAAAAGTCTGGGTTTTTTTTTGTTTGTTCTTTGATCTTAGCTGTTGGAGCAACAAAGAAAATATCACAAGCTATTAACTGAGTAAAAAAAATAGCATTCATTTCTTTCCCCCATTTTTCCTTTGCTTTCTTTGGAGGTTTGTTCCATCTGCTGTTTTTTGCTGATTAGATCTTGGGGGATGTTAAGAAAATTTTGCAACAAGCTTGAATAATGAACATGGAGAAATACGTTTCACCTTCTTTTTTGGTTCTCAACTTGCGTGTTTGGTCTGGAATGATTCTATTCTGTAGTTGACATGTATATTTGGCTCACTTATATGAATATGGTATATACCACTGATGGCGAAACTTTTCAGCACCTAGTGCCGAAAAAAGATTGTGCGCACTCGTCAGGGGGCGTGTGGGCGCTGGAAAATGAACTTCCGCTTTCTGGCAGTTAATCTTCTAGTTACTGGCACGCATGCACACACAATGATCAACTGGCCAGCGCATATGCTCACGCTGGAAAATGGAAGGCCAGTTCTTCCAGTTTCCAGCACTGCCACATGCAGGAAAGCCAGCTGATCGTCACATGTGCAAGTGTACCAGAAACTGGGAAGAGGAACGGACAATGCCATGCGTATCAGGCAACATGGCTCCGGGTGCTACTCCATGCACACATGCCATAAGTTCGCCATCATTGGTATATACCTTTTTGTGTTCTTTATTTCATTAACATGCATTTTGCTTCAAGGTTTATTTATATGTTACAGCATCTTCCTATTTCCATTTGAATGTATGTTCTATTAAGGATTTTCATCTAGTAGATATATCCTTTGAGAAGTTTACTGTTTTAATTACAATCACCTTTTGGAAACATTTTCCCCACTTTGGGGACCGTAATTAGGAATTTATTTTCATTTCAGTCACTGATTGGAATAAGGATTTTTAGAACTTACTTCCTTCTCTACTATTTTCTCACTTCATTAAAATTCTGGCAATTGTTGGATCCCTGGTCTTTGGAGGATCATTTCTAATGTTTGCATTTAATTCCACGCGAGACATTGGAAAATGTTGTAATGATTATTTTTATCCAATTTATCTATGAATAGCTTGTATTATGGAATAAGCTGAGTTTAAAAATAGCCAGCAAATCTATTTTCAGTACAAAGCCTTGTAGGATGTTTTGGCCAATTCACTTCTCCTTAAAGAGTTAATAAAAAACCTATTGTTGAATTAAACTCTGAATTTGATTTCAGAATGTTTCTTGGCAGCTGAAATAAACATTTCCTGGTTGGAATGCTTCATCTTGATGCTGTTACTAGTCCCAAAGTCTTAAATTTGTCAGCAGTTTTAGAAAGTTGTGATTCATAAGCCTGTAATTCATTTCTATAAGAAGTTGTAGGAACTGATGAGTTTATACTCATTATTTATGTAACCTTTGGAATAACAAGGAAAAACCACTGAAATGTGAAATTAATTTTATTTCTCTAAATCTTAAAAGAAAGTGAATGCAACAAGTCATTTTTTTCTTATATACTGAGTTGCCTCAAAGAATTTTTTTTTAAAATGATTAGTTGCACTTGACACATTTTTGAGTTACAGTTTAGAAGTTGGAATATGGATTAATTGATTCAGACATGATTTTATTGTTACCACATTTGGAGTTGAAGTGCACTGGACTGTTAACATTAAACTAATCCTGAAGGTCAAGACTACATAGGTATTTCTTGGTTATATTGTCAGTATTTCATCTTCATAAAATTATCAGGTGCCTGTAAGGTGAAATGGCCAACACAATTCAGCACCTAGAAGAAAAAGCTGCACCTGGTTTGTTTCACATGAATTACTTATATAAGTTGTCTTCAATTTTGAATCCGTTTTCATTTTTAGGACAGAGAGGTAATTAATACAGATGTAAGAATGCAGTTCCTTCAGTTGACTAGAAAGAAATACTTCTGTCTAAGGGAAAGGATGAAGAGAATGTTTGAGTGTGGTTAGTACTCCATGGTGTGGAGAGAAAAGGAAGGCAGGGAAGGAGACGCAGCGTCTGATACACAGAGAGCTTTCCAGGAATAATATATCTGAAGGAAAGGAAAATTTAAAGGTAGAGTACAATCTATTAGGGAAATATCTTGCATGATTTCCTTTGCAATGAATAGAAACGTCTACTTATTTCAGTGGAACACCCTGGGACAGTTTTGAAGAAGACAGCAGGAACATGCTTTAAGTCTGATTGAATTCTGAAAATGACTCATTATCAAGATTTTTCTGAGCCCTTCCTGGAAGTAAAGCTGTTCCTCTCTTGTTTCCTCTCTATGTTACCCAGCCAACTTTTCTGAGGGTTTCAGGGCCTTTTGGCATCATATCCTCTCTTGGGTGTGTTGAGTGGAGATTCTGATGGGAAAGTGGCTCTATAGTTGGAGCTGCACTAACAGTGGAAAGTTTTGAACTCAAGAAAGAAAGGGAATCACTAGAATCCCAGGTAACTTTAGGGTGCTTTCATATCTGTCTTAAATATTGGGGGGGGGGCAAGTGGGATCTATGGCAGCAGCAAGCACCTTCTACTAGCTGTGTTTGCAGCCCCAGATATGTCTGAAGTTGGATGGAGAGAGCTTCACTCTGATAATCATAGCATGGACACCATTTGTTTAGATTACTGTAATGCATCATCCATGGGGCTATCCTTGAACACAGTTAGGATACATTAGTGAAGATGAACTGTTGTGGCAAGGGTGATAGCACATTGTGGCCATGTCCTTCACCCTTCAACTTTGAGGGTCTTCTCTGGGAGATCCCCTAGGCCCGTGATGGGGTACCCATGGCACTCATGCCGGAAGTGGCACATAGAGCCATCTCCAGGCACGTGAGCCATTGCTCTTCTGAGTTCCAGCATGCCAGCCAGCTGGTCTTCACATGCATTGGATCACCAAAAAATGGAAGAGTAGCCACCCAGTGTGCATGTGTGTGCTGGGAAGATGATCTTCTGGTTTCCGGCATGCGTATCGGCCAGGTGGCCTTCATGCGCACATGCACGCCAGAAACCAAAAGAGCAGCCCGGCAGACACATGTGCACTGTTCTTCTGGTTTCCAGCACATGTGTGCACATGTATACATACATATGTGCACGCTCCTGTTTCGGCACTTGGTGCCAAAAAGGTTTGTCAACACTGCCCTAGGATGAGACTCTATGAGTAGCTACTCAGAAGATGCAAGGCTTTTCATTGGTAGCCCCCAGATGGATATGGCTCTCCACAGTGGGACAAAGACCCCCATGCTTACTGTCTTCCTGCCGTAGGCAGAGACACGTCCATCCTCCCAGAAGGGTTATTATGGCATTAAACGATATGCTGCCCACCATGATATTCCTGCTGTTTTAATACTCTGTTTTATTGCTTATCCTTGTTCATTTTATCTTGCATATTATATAAAATATTTACACATAGCTTTGATGCCAGCTGTTCTGAATTACTGTTTAATCACTTTGAATTTTGTTGCAAAACATCTTGAAATATTTCCTGGGAAGCAGTATTTAAATGTTTGAAGCAGAGAAAAACAATGGTCTCTTTCTCTCCGTGATCCCACTACCCAAAGTCCTGGGAATAACCAGCCCATCTTGCTTTGTGGAGATGGAGACGAACCTTTTTCGTCCATGTTCTGGACCTTTTGTGGCCTATGCAAATGCGAGCTTAAAAATGTTTCAGCCTTTGCGTGCATCTCGGTGCTTTTTCAGCCACAGAGGTGATGTTCCGATGAAGGTGGGGAAATGGATCACAAATCATCTGTTCAGCCTTGTGCTTATCTCAGAAGTGGTGGTGGGATTCAAATAATTTAGCAATGGGTTTTCTGTCCTAATGACCAGCTGGGTAGGTGTGGCTCGGTGGTCATGTGACCGCATGGGTGTGACCAACTCAATGTCACTCACATTGATGGGCGCTTCGCCTTAGCTGTTACAATCTAATAAGGGTTAACCAGAGAGGCAGTTTTTGTAAGCAGAGCAATAAAGATGAGGCTAGAAACAACACCAGAATGTTTCCTTCCTGCCTTCCTTACATGATTAGCCCCGTAAAGTGGAAAATAACAAATAACAAAATAAGATTTCTTCCACAACCAGTTCTCTGAATTGCTTAGAAACTTAACAACCGGTTCTCCCGAATAGGTGCGAACCGGCTGAATCCCACCACTGCTCAGAGGGGTCTTCTAAAGAGGAAGAGCTGTAAGCCTGGTAAAGACTAAAGACTTTGTGGAAAGAATTGTATAAATCAGAGGTCTCTAACCTTGGCAACTTTAAGACTTGCGGACTGGCTGAGGAACTCTGCCAGTCCGCAAGTCTTAAAGCTGGCTGAGGAACTCTGGGAGTTGAAGTCCGCAAGTCTTAAAGTTGCCAAGGTTGGAGACCCTTGGTATAAATGAGCAGCAGTAGCCAAGAAGGCAGGGAGACCCAAAATGGTTTTCTCAGAGAAAGCTTTTCTGACACCAAGAACATCTTCTGCCATCATTCAGCAACTGGGGCTTTTTGTGTGAAATGCATAATAAGTATGCAATATACTTGTAAACAAATAAACAAATAAATTTGTAAACAATCTCTCATTTTTCAAAGATGAACTTTTGTTTATGCCTCTTCTCTGCGTTGCCCAGTTTATGTAGATTCTGCAAACAAGAAGCGAGATTTAATTTCCCTTGTTCCCAAAATCTCAAATGGGTTGGTTAATTTTGCTGCCAAGACTCTTATTAAATTCAGAAGTGTTTTTGTGCTGGGAGAGGTAAGGTTGGTCATAATTATGTCTTGCTTGGGGACTGCGTGCACAGATTTGACTCTTATTTTATTTTCTTAATTTAAACAATTTATACAGCCATCCATCTCGCCAAAGTGACTATGGGCGGCTACATAAACTGTCTAAAGATACCCCCCCCCCCCAAAGGACTGCAGTATGAAATGGTACAGCTTCAGTCAGTGTTTGAGAAACTAAATCTAAAATCTTGGCTACTAAGATATCATTTTGAACGCTCCGGCTTTATTGCTTTTTTGCTATAAAATTAAATTTTTATTTTTCACTGTTGCACTGTGCCTAAGGAAAAAGACCACTGAGTACCTTTAAATTCTTCATAGTCTTCAAAGATATTGGAAGGATAAGGTACCATTGAAGGTGATCTCTAAACCATTTAGGAAACTGTTACAATTAGTGGCAGCTTCTGATTGGCTTTGTCCTTGAAAACGAGGAAGTCAGAGCAACAATGGCAAATCACTACCCATGCTGTTGCCAAAACACCTGGTGTAGATGTGTCCTTGTTGTTGCCAGGAACGGAACTTCACTGAAGTGTGTTTTTATTCTTATTTAATGAAATGTGCCTGTTTCACGATAGAAACAGCATATATAAACTGTGGAGCCACAGAACCAGTGACCAGAAAGTTAAAACTGTTTAAAGTCTTCTAATCATGATGGGGACCAACAGCCAAGGCCTGGTTGCTAACAGCATTACTGCCGGTTTGGTGAGCGGAAAATTTTTGCGCGTGCCCGCTTAGCTCGCACACACACAAGATGCGTGCTCTGTGCTTGTGCACGTTTGCAAATAAAAAGGTCTGTGCATGCACAAAACCTTAAAAAATGAAAAAAAATTGCAGGCCAGGATGCCAAGAGGCTGATGTACCCTTTTCACCCGTTGGAACCTGGTGGAATTAAAACTTTTTTTCTTTTTTGCATTTGGATCTTTTAAGGGCAAAACGCACATCTCAGCCCTTCTTCTTTCTCACTATTGCAAGCAAATTAGAGCAGCCTGGTAGACTTCAACTCATATGTTGCACACCCTCCTTTAGGCTTTGAGAGGGAATATGCACTGCGTGACAGCACAACCAAATAAATTATTTATGGCATATTACATAAACCAGTTTCTCTTTTTTTATATAAAAAGTTTTTTTTAAAAACACACATTAAAACATTGAATACAATGTAACCGTCCTGTCGATGTCTTTGCCATACATACTAAGATATAAAGTTAAATATTATAACTACCGTGCTTATTTACAATTGGTCTATTCTGTATTTACAAATATAAGGATATCGTATTTCCATCCATGTTGCTTTGTTCTTGTCTTATGCATTTTCACTGTTATGATTTCATACATAATTCTAGTCTCCATTCTATAAATCTTAGTCATTGCTTATTTTGGGTCTTTCCTTTTTTGTTCCAACCATCGATAAAATTTATAATATTCTGATTCGCCTTTGTTCTTCAATTCCCAAGTCAATTTATCCATTTCAGCACAAATCAGAACTTTCCTAATTACTTCCTCTTCTTGTGGAATTTCCCTGTTTTTCCAGTTTTAGGCAAAGACCATTCTTGCTGCTGTAATAATATGTATTATTAAGTTGATTACCCCTTGGTTATATGTATCATTTATGATTCCCAAAAGAAATAGTTCTGGTTTGAGTTCTATTTCCTTTTCGGTTATCTCTATCAGCCACCTTTGAATTTTCCACCAATATTCTTTTCATAAACCAGTTTCTGAGTGTGTTGGAGGATATGGAGTTTTGTGCATGACAGTTACAGGGTCCTTTCCATATCTGCACAGAAGTAAGTCCTGTGGTTAAGAGCATAGCAGTCCCTTTTGTTTTATTCCAAAAGCTCAGGGTGTCTGCAGAAATAGAAGGGAGTGGCCAGTATGACAATGTGATTAAAATCTCAGAATAATTTAGACAGAAATAAGAAGCTGAATTAGAAGCCATCAGAACTGTCAGAAATCACTGTGAAGCTTGATTTGGAATCATTAAACATTGATAGTCTTGATACCATTTGTTGCTTGCTTCTATTTACTGCTGGATCTCTCCACTGTTTCTTTTCCATTGCTTGAGTTTTTCTGTTTTCTTCTCTCCTCACTCTCTGTGCTTCCTTAGTCATTTCTTTCGATGATGATGAGTCCATCGATAACAGACCTTTAAAACACAAATTCGTCTCCTAGCTTATTTTTCCTTGAGGTCGCCACGGTTTTGCAGGCATTCTGTACTTTTCCACCTGGGTTAGATTTCTCCTGTGCTTATGATGTCTTTTTCCAGCTATGATTTTCTTTCACTTCTGGTTTCCTCCTTCTCCTCCTCTTCCTCCTTCCTTTCTTCTTCTCCTTCTCCCCCTCTTCGTCCTCCCCCTCTTCCTCCTTCTCCTCCCTTTCTCCTCCTTCTCTCCCTCCTTCCCCTTCTCCTCTTCCTCCTCATCCTCCTTCCCTTCTTCTTCCTCCTTCTCCTCCCCTTCTCCTCCTCCTCCTCTCCCTCCTCCTCCTCTTCCTCCTTCTCCTTTTCTTCTCCTCTTCCTCCTCATCCTCTTTCCCTTCTTCTTCCTCCTTCTCGTCATCCTCTTGCTCTTCCTCCTCCTCCTCCTCTTCTCCTTCTCCTAAGTCAAAAAGCTGACTACTTTCTCTGCTGGGTGTTTTCATATCCAACTTCCTGGGTGTGTGCTGATTCTTATTTGTCAGACGGTGACCCATTTCTTCTTTATTATCAGGAAGTTTTTGTGTCCTCAGTTCTTACCTGATGCCTCTATTTTCTTTCTGCAGGTTCACAGTTACCTCATTTCCAATGTGGGTCACCCTGTCACTTCATTACGTTGGTGCCTTCTTGCATTTTCACTTAGGCCCTGTTTACAAAATCATGTGGCAAATTTTCTGTTCTCTTTGTTCGTTGTGTATTTTTATTGTTCAACTGATCATTTCTCAGAATTGTGGGAGAAAATACTTCTCAGCTTTAGTTATAGATTTCTAACTATTGTACCTTTTCTACTTCTTCTGGAAAACACATCTCTAAGTTCTAAATATTTATCATCTGTCCATCTGTCTGTCTGTGTCTGTATGTCTGTATGTCTGTCTGACTCTCTCTCTCATCCATCTTTCTCTGTCTGTCTGTCTGTCTGTCTGTCTGTCTGTCTGTCTATCTATCTATCTATCTATCTATCTATCTATCATCTATCTATCTATCTATCTATCTATCTATCTATCTATCTATCTATCTATCTATCTATCTCCTGTGGTGTTTACGTATATCTCATGGTTCTGGATAGCATAGAATAAAAATATTTCTTATCAGTTCAATATAGTCCCCTTGTATTGAAAAGACACAATTCTTTTTCCTCCCTAGCTTGAGTACTGTTGGAGATAGCAAGGCTGAGGTGAGGGAGGGGTCGAACGTACCATCAGCCATGAGTCCCTAGGCGCCCACAAGAGATCCAAATCCAGCCCTCCTTGAATGCCTTTCTTAACTCCCATTCATTTGCCTCAACTGTTAGTAGCTCAGATTCTTGTAGAGAGCCTAAACTTGCAACAAATCTTTAACTTGAACTGCCTGAATCTTCTGATTTTCCTGGTACTTGACAATTAGTGTAGCTGTCCACATAATAATACTAAGATAAAAAGGAAAAACAGCTCAGGCACTTGCTGATGCCATATCTGTATATTCTTCCTTTTTGTTAAATTTCATATTTAATCCTCATGGACAACTAAATGGAAACCAGCAAAGGTTTCATCTCAAACTCCTGTGTCTGCTCTCACACTGTTTTGGTACATTATGGCAGTGATGATACCGAAAGATGTGTAGAGTGGTGAACTATTTTTGAAGGAGCAGATGAAGCCTGGGCTCTTTCTCCTGCTTTTTTTGGTAAGATGCAATTGAATTAGCATTTTCACTCTGAAGAATTATTCTGCCGGGGAATCAAAGGAGAAGTGATTCCTCTACCCTTCTGCCAAGGTTGAAGATGGTGATGCCAAGACTGCCTGTCATCTCAATTAAAACTGCTCTTCATTCTTTATGACTTCAGACAGACATTCGGTATCTGATCCCTTCATGCTTCAAGAGCCTCATCAGAAGGGAGAGTGGCTGAAATGCTCCAATATCATTGTGCACGTTAGGATACATTAGGCGGTAGGAGTGAGCAGAGGAGACAAATGTCCTTCAGATCCTTTGTTTACAGTCTGATAATGCTTCCCTTTTCTTTGCTGAGTCTTCTTGGCATTGGTCAATATGGGAATTGGTTTGTAGAGTGAAAATGCAGCAGATGGTTAGAGGTGCATTTGCAGAAGGACGGCCTTTATTTCCTTTGCAATTTTGAAATTCGAAAATCAAAATCAAAAGTGTACTTAGGATATATTTCTAGATATGTAGTGAAGGTTCTGTCTTCAAGCATCAAAACCAGAGGGATAGTTTTTTCAAGTTAGGTGGTATACACTTGAAATAACCCCCAAAGCCCAATTCATCCTGTATGCAGTTTTCAACAACTCTGTTCTGGAAAAGAGTAATTATATTAAGGACAATTATAAATGAATATATATGTCATTGTTGTTTACAAGCTTTCCTCTTCCTGGTTGTAGCTTGTGGCCGGTTAAATAGAGCTTATGGCTCAGTTACTACTGAGCTGGTTTGCTTCCCTTCTGACATATGCAGGGCATTTCAAGATAGAGGCAGGATGTATGGATGAATGCAGAGGTGGGTTCCTCTTGGTACGGTACGGTATGCCAGAAGAGGTAGTGAAAATCTGGCATATTGGACCAGACCGGTAGCGATGGTGGCCTGGCCACGCCCCCCCCCCCCATACCGGCAAAAGAAAGAATATCCTGCCATCCATTGATTGATTTGACTGGGGGAATGGGCCCCTGAAGGCAGGGTGTGCACTGCAGCTGCCGCTGCTGCTGCTGCTTCTGTCAGGCACATCCACACAGGAGAACTCCCCAGTGTGGCACAGTTCTGGGATGGCAGAGAGTTGGTCACACCCACCCAGTCACATGACTGCCAAGCCATGCCAACAAAATAGGCCTCGCCCACAGAATAGGTAGTAAAAATTCTTTTGGGAACCTGCCCCTGGATGAGTGGCAAAGATCAGCTGTGCCTTAAAAACACCTGCCTCTCTGACTTCTTACTTACTCTCCCCAGGGCAAGAATTCTCTATTCTAACATTTTCTGCAATCCCAGATGACAACATATGATCCCCCCCCCTATTTTTATTAGGATTTAGTCTGTTTTGTATCTGTTGCCTTCAAAACATTCTGCCATTAAGAATGGCATTACCATCACTGCAAATAAATAAATAACATCTCCTTGACTCACCAACTTCCCTGCTTTGCGAGAGTGACCTAACCCCTTGTTGGTGATATTTAGTCTCTGGCACAATGGTGGGATTCCAATTTTTTTCCTACTGGTTCTATGATAACGTGCTTTGTATGCGCGTTTGTGCTCTTCGCGCACACATGCCTAATGTGTGCTTTGCGCATGTGCACAGCACTCAGAAACCGCCCTTGGTGTCAGCGCTGGTGAGCTGAGCTGTTTATCTAGCTCAGCTGAGACATGGCAATCCAATCTGCCACACGAATCAGATTTAGCTGAGCTAAAAAACAAGGGAGTATGGGACAGGGAACGATACCAGAGATAGTATTTGCTGGTTCTCTGAACTACTCAAAATTTCAGCTACCAGTTCGAACCGGCTGAATACCACCTCTGCTCTGGCACCTTCACTGGGGTTGGAATGAACCATTTTTAAGGAAGGCTCAATTCTGTTCAGGAAGAGCCATCACTCTGAAGGAGGATAGTTTCCCCTAAGATAACATCACCAAGCTAACTCTGAATGGTTGTGCAGTTGGGTCAGGGTTCCTGATAAGGTGCCGTAGGGACTAGGACCAGAGGTGGATTCTGGATCCCGTTGCAACCGGTATGGTGCCACTGCCCTGCGATGCCCCGGCTGCTTGGCGACATTGCGCAGGCGCTGTACGCTGTGTGTGCATGAGCATGTGGCCTGTTTCCCTCAAATAGAGGTAAGGAACATGGGTGGGTGGGTAGGCCCTCTGAAACACCATTCCGGTATGGTGGCTGTTGCTTCCAGCTGCCACTGGTATGCCCGTACCGTACCGTACCTCCCAGAACCCACCACTGACTAGGACCAACAAGGGAAGGCTGCTTTGGGAACACGTCAAGAAAGTTTTTCTTTCCCTTGAAACTGTCTTCATGGATATGCTGATCAAAATTTGGCTCAGACCTAGAGATGAAAGTCTGATAAGATCATTGGCTTAGCAATAAACCCGGAGCATTTATCCTGGTGCCCATCGCGCAGCCTCATCTCTTTTTCAGGACAGCTGGACTGGCTTCTGAGGTCCTCCAGTGACATCAGGCAGTTAATGGCATCGATCTGAGGTCAGTCCCATCTCTCAAAGTGTAAGGGTTCATTTTGTAGAGCTGTCCTTGCACAATGCCATGCTTCATAGGGTTGACCTTTCCTTTGACTAATCTCTAGGGCTCCCTACAATACGGCCCATTCTTTCCACCCACATGGGCTAAGGTTTTTCATCATTCCTGGAAAGCCTCTGGGAACCATCTCTATCCTTTCTCAGCAGCTCTGGCCTTCGTCCTAGCCGGGTCAAATTGCAAACCTAGTATGTCAGTATGATGGAGGACGCCACTGAGGGAGTTTTGTCAGCCTCTGGCTGTGATGAAACACTTTGATAAAATTTTAAGAATGTTTCCATCATGATGCTCAGGCTCAATTTTATTTTAAAAAGTCAATGACTATTTGGAAATTGCCTTTCTTCCTTTTAACAACAGCTGGGCTAAAAGTACTCCATGCTTTGGATTCTCTTGCTGTTGCACCAGAAGATGCTCAAATCATAAATGAATTATAAAAGATGTCCAAATTTTACAACCTGGAAATCTTTTTTTTTAATTTAAAGGTGGGATATCAGCTCAACTCATGGTACATAATGAAAAATGTAATCAGGGTAATTAATGACTAGTGAGATAATGGAATGCTTTCTTTACTACATGAATTTGTATCAGTCATTCCAATTTATTTCAATCAAAGGTTAGAAACAAAGTGACATTTTTAAATACTAATAATGGCAAAAATTAGGCACCAATCCTATGGAACAGCCTCCTCCCAGTTCTTCCGGAAGGCTGCAGCAATCATTGGACCAGGATATTACTGGATTCTTAACTTAAGTGTCATTGTGTTGTGAGTTCCTCACGGTGTCTGACTATTGCGTTATGGCCATTTTTAAAAATACAGTTTGGTCTCTATTTATGTGAATTACTGTTATGCTTTTGAGATGGGGGACATTGCAAACTGTCTTAATAATTAAAAGCATGCATAAAGAGATTCATACGAGTATATTTATTCAGGGGAACCAAAGGACAATTGTTTGTGGATATTGACAGCACTATGCCAAACTTTGGAAGATTATGTCTAATCAAAGATTAATTATGTGATAAAAGGCAATTAATTCACATTAACTTAGGACATGTAACAGCAAAGGAGAAATCAGGCTACTTTGATTGGCATTGTGAATGGAGCAGTGAGCAAATGCACATGTGAAGGAGTCATTGGGGTAGGCCTTCAAGCTACAGGAACTTAAAGTTTCCATAAACTGTCCATAACTTACCTTAAAATGTAAGATTTTAAAACAGATTATAAAGAAAAAATGGTTGGAATGATGAAGGTTAGCTATAAGTTAGAGGTCTTCAAACTTGGCAACTTTAAGACTTGTGCATTTCAATTCCCAGAATTGTGGGAGTTGAAGTCCACAAGTCTTAAAGTTGCCAAGTTTGGGGAGCCCTGCTGTAAGTTGAATATTGCCCTTTTACTGTAAAAAAATCAACTGGAAACTGCCTCATAGCATCACACAGCGTACGAATTTGTGAGCAAAAAAGTCCGTGAGTTTTCTAAGTATGCAGCAAAATATCTGAGACTTAACATAATAAAATTTAAACTAAAAGTTGGACCAGAAAACAGTCCACTTTGTATAATATTACGTTTACAATTATGCATGAAAAGCATATTCTAGGATATTTATGTACAAACTGATAATTTTCACTTAATCTGAGACAATCAACATTTTAAAGCCATTAAAATGTAAATTGTGATGATGATGGAAGCTTGCTGTTTTCTGTGTTGGTAGAAGAAAAAAAAAAGTTGAAATAGAGGAAGGTGACAGAGGCAGGTGCCATTAATATGTTTGTGTAGAATAGTCCTCTGAAGTAGGAAGGAAGGTGTTTTCTGCTGAAATCTTAAAGTTACTCTTCTTTATCCTGTCATTTCCTTTTGTGTTTGTTGACTGCATTTTCAGAGGTTGTGGAATGCTGTGAAAACAGGTGGAAGGAACAGCTGGGAAGCAATCTTCCTCCTGCTTGCCTAGAGGGGGGAATCCATCCAGACTGGCTGTTCCAGATTTCCTTTCCTGAGTCCAGCAATGGACAGATGCGGACAGCAGGCATGGGCAGTCAGAGGCCCCAAGAGTGTCCCATTCATTCCTTAGTTCGTTTTCGCTGGGCTACGCTTATTTCATGTGGCCTTTGCCTTCCATTGGCTTTCACAATTAGAAATATCTTTGCTCTTCTTTCCTCTGCTGTTGTTGCTTTCAGTAGATGTCACAGCCACCGTGAGGTTGTGGTGATGCTTCTGGATAGTCACCAGGTTCAGATCTACCCTTTACTGGGGAAGCATACAATGACTTGAGGCTGGTTACTCTCTTTTGTGGCTCAGTGGCTAAGACGCTGAGCTTGTCGATCATACAGGTCGGCAGTTCGGTGGTTCGAATCCCTAGCATCGCATAACGGAGTGAGCTCCCGTTATTTGTCCCAGCCTCTGCCAACCTAGCAGTTCGAAAGCATGTAAAAAATGCAAGTAGAAAAATAGGCACCACCTTTCCCCTCTTATGGGGAAAAAGGGAGCGGAGAAGAGACCACTAGATAGATAGATAGATAGATAGATAGATAGATAGATAGATAGATAGATAGATAGATAGATAGATAGATCATGATAGATGATAGATAATGATAGACGATAGATAGATAGATAGATAGATAGATAGATAGATCATGATAGATGATAGCTAGATAATGATAGCTAGATAATGATAGATGATAGATAGATAGCTAGATCATGATAGATGATAGCTAGATAATGATAGCTAGATAATGATAGATGATAAATGATAGATAGATAATGATAGATAGATATATAGATATAGATATAGATATAGATATAGATAGAGAGATATAGAGATATAGAGATATAGATATAGATATTTGGAGTATTGTAAGGTTATGTTAAGTTTCTGCTAAATTTGAGACCACTATGACAAAACAAATCTCTTTTGTGGATGATATGGCAAAGCCTGTAACTATCTTGATCATTTTCCTTTGTCATCTTCCTAGTCTGAATTTCTTTGTTTGCTATCTAATTAGCTTCGGGTGTTATCAGGAGAGACAATTTTGCGTAGTGCTTCATGGGGGCGTTTGATATCTTATAATCTGGAAAGGAAATGCCTGACCGTCAGCTGGCTCTATGGCCAGTGAATATGGTTGTAGTTGTAAAATATATTGATTTGAAGGATAAGCATACCTACACAGATTAAGAGCTGTTGCTTCAATGCATTCCCAAAATGCTGTCTATGTGTGTCTTCATTTTTAAATTGATCTAATGTTTTAGTTTTGCATTTTTTTAAAAAATATTTTTTATGTAAACTTTTTAAAATTTTTTGCATTTTTATGGGTTCTTATATCGCGAATTAGTCCACTGGCTGACTACAATTATTTGTTTTGATGACAATGAAATGAAAAGCAGCTCACAGAAATTTCCTTTCATTGAATTTATGATTTCTGCCTTGTGTTGTTTCGAGACAGATTTCAGAGATTCTGGTCTCTTCCATAGATTCAAGCAGAAATAACTGTTGAACAGAGACAGTAAATTCAGAGTGAAAGCCCATATGTACTCTCTGCCTTGGGTCAAAAATGCAGGATAGTTGCACAGGCCGTCCCGTTAAAAATATTTCAAATGCTGCTCTCTACTGGAGGCTCCAAAATATGCCTCTCAGACTTTTAAGAGAGCACCTCAAAGCAGGTAATGCTTTTTAAAACGTATCTATGGGTCAAGTCAGTGTGAAAGAGACTTGACAGCAAAAGAAAAATCCACTGATCCAGGAGCTATAGTTTCACTGACGTGAGCCAAGTGAACAAAGAGATGTAAAAAGCAAATTGCCCTGCAATTTTTTAGGCTAGATGGAAAACATTCTCTGGAGTGAGGAGGAAAGCAAATGTCACGGTTGAAATTTCCAACAGTGAAGATGTGGTTTGTGGGCACCTCCAGTTAACCATGGGAGGTTGGGAGGTATCTGAGACTAGCCAGGCCTCTGAGATAAATACAGATTTCATTTCTACTGAGTTTAGTATAACTCCACCCAACCTTATACCCCACTTAACGAATAGCTTTTAATATTTCTGTTCTTTTCAACCTCCACTTTCTCCTTCTCTGTGTTTTTCTTTACCCAAATATTACTACACCACCCAACTTCAAGGAAATCAAAGTAATTTACCGACTAATCAAAATGCAACCAAGGTCCACCGTCCAGGTTCCACTCACAGACGCCCATCAAAACAGAATGTTCTTCACAGCCGGGCCCACTTCTCTCTTCCGAGTTTTGAAGTGTGACCTGAGTTTCCAGCAATGATTGAGATGCTGGCATTTCTCCATGGTGTTTTTGTGCTCATCTGCTTCTCTCTGGGATTCTACAGGAAGACCACCCCCCTCTCCGCTGGCCATCTTCTGGGCACAGAAGATGGTCAAGGCTACCTTTCAGTTCACCATCAGGCTGTGAGAAAGTTTACTAGGCACCTACAACATAAGGGAAACTTCAGAGGTACCTGTTACATGCAGATTAACAGAGTTGGAAGGGACCTTGTAGGTCATCTAGTCCACCCCCACCCCCCAAGCAAGAGACCCTACACTATTTCTGACAGATGGCAGTCCAGTCTCCCCTTGAAAGTCTCCAGTGATGGAGCTCCCACAACTTCTGGAGGCAATTTCTGTTCCATGAGTTGATTGCTCTCTTTGGGCAGTTGACCCTGCTATGCATCCTCTTCACCCTTCCCAAGCTATACTATGCTTTATCCTAGTCCTTTTCTTGTAAGCGTTAAGCACAATTCATGGTATATTAGGAAATAACATCACATAATAAGAAGACAATATTCTGATAAACTATGGAAGTCTAATGGAAGTAATTTTGTGTCATTTGGAATCGAGGCAGGTCTAATTCCTAATCGTTCCATTGCTTAGAATAAAACAGTTGAATGGCACATGTGCACTAGAGCACTTCCAAGCAAACACATTTGAGAAACTAAATTTAAAAAAAAGAAAGTTCCTTGAAGTTCCTCTTGTCTGCATTTAAATGTAGGCATTTGTTAGACACCACTGGAGTGATGTAATGCACTTCATATCATGGCACAAATTATATAACTGGCACAATGATGGCATGATGTGCATGGCACATGCCCTTTTGTTCCCTGCAGAGATCCTCTGTTGGCTGAGTCTGCAAGCACAAAGGGGTTGTGGCATTAGAAAGATGTGATGGACATCCTGTGAATGAAACAACCTTCTACTTGCTTCCTGCATTCAGTGTTTCTCTCCAGCCGGAGGAGGAATCCTGATTAATTTATTGCCTACTTTATTATATCCTGGCAAAAGATGTAGGACATGTTATTGTCCTTTTACATGGAAAAATAACTGGAGAATCACTTGTGAATAAATGAGAATTATTTTTAAGCTAATGAAAATAATATCTGTGGAACAGCATTTTAAATATCTCCTTGGGTTTGTGGGGTTTTATTAGATTTTAAGATTTCTGTTTGAAACTGACTTAATATAATTGTTAGGCAAGTCCAGATATCTGCTGTATGAGTTACTCTCTGCGGTAGACTCTCTCTCCCTTTCTAGCAGGTTTCTGCTATAAAACCTGAAGGAACGTGCATTCATACAACAACAAATGTTTTTCAGTGGGTCTTCATTGTCAAGTACCAAAGCAAAGACATTGACTGGCTGCAAGTGTCTCAAGAGATCTGATCAAGGTGATACAGGCATGCCCAGTTCCTCTGACTTGTGCCCGACTGTGGTGATATGCCAGGGGCAACCTTTCCTGAGCCTGCAGCTTCCACGGTTCATTCAAGCAGTTTCTGCAGTCATCCCCAAAGAAAATACACCCAAGACAGAAACATGTGTTGTGGTCCACTGGCAGCCTGCGGAGCTGGCAGCAGAGCCAGACAGGGAGGAGGTTGGGCAGGAACATGGTCCAGTCCTGGAATCTGAGGAAGGCTCGGACAAAGGCTCTGCATTGGAGGCAGAGAGGGAGCCAAGGCCATCTGGGAGTTATGTACCGTCTCCAGAGTCAGACATCAGCAAGGCAGAGGAACAGGGGGAGCCTGTTCTCAGTGCACGCATGCACAGAGTTGCCAGAAAGCAAGAACAGTTAAGACAAAACGCTGCCTCTGGCTGTGTTGTTGTGCCTGGAAGGAGCCCGCTGAGGCCCTCCCGCCCGACTGAGCTGCCGTCCCCTGAGTCCATGAACGCATTTACGCATATGCGAAGAAACAGAATGGCGGCCAGGGCTTTTTCGTCTTAAGACGATCCGGCAAAAGAATGCTGGGAGCCCCGAAATCGGCTTCTTACCGCCCTTGCTCAGGTCCCCTGGGATGGCGGAGATTCGGGGGGACGTGTGCAGACCGAGGATTGAGGGGGGCTGATGCCTCCCTCCAACCTAGGACTCCGGAATCTCCAGCAAGGCTTGGCGTCCTTGGCGGCGGGAATGGCGGCCCTGTAGCGGCGACGGAGGTGACCGAGAGCGTTTTGCGGTGGCTCCAGCAGCTAGGGGGGTTTTCTGACCCTTCCCACATATCTTTTACAATCTGGTGAGCCTGGAGTGACTGTGTTGGATGAGCATTGCCAGCCTTTAAAACGGGGGAGTTTTAACAGGGCTTTTGCTAGGAATAGGCGAATTGGGCGACTGGCTGAATGTGCTGTGGCTGTAGCCTTTTCTGGATGCGCCCCCCCCTCCATATCTGGCTCAGTTTTTCCATCAATGCTACCTTTTCCAACTGCGCTGTCTCCTCTACCAACACTGTTTTCTTTACCAACGCTGCCTCTTCTACCAACCTTGCTCTCTCCAACAATATAGTTCCCTCCATCAGCATTGTTTCTCTTACCAACGCTGCCTTTTCCCCCAACGCTGCCTTCTATATCAACATTGGTCTCCTACCTTCCTGGACTCTGACCATCAGACTGTCCTCAACTATATGTTTAGGGCTTTTGGACTTGGTTTCTTAGCCCTAATTACTGCCATCTTTACTATCTTCCACGGCCCGTGGATTACCAGCATAGCCATCTTTATTACCCCCCACTACGACCCCTGGACTACCAACTGGGATAGCGCCTTTTTATTCCATCTAAGTCCTTTTATTATGACGCTACGGACTGTGGTTGCTTGGAGGTGTTTACGGCACGTGAGAAGGCTTACACATTTGTTAAGGACATTCGAACCCTCCCCTTTCCATCCTGATCCGTCCCAACTTCTGACACCTTCGGACTTCTGGGCCTGGCTTATAGGAGAAGAGAAGTCAGTCCTTCTCCTACTTACTATTTATTGCCATTGCTGGCCCTCAATTGTTCCGCCTTTTTCCGGACTTTTACTCATATCGCACACTATTTAAGATCTAAGATCTGCGCAACTGTCTTTGTATGAGGAGTGAGTGTGTGTGTATGTTAATGTATGAGCCCACTTTTTATCATTGTATTTTTTATTTTTTATTGATTTATGTGGGGATTGTATGGGTGAGTGGCTGCGTATGTATGAGAGGACTGGGAGTACAGCCGGGTGCCTCCTCCACTGAGTGCTATTGCAGAAGTGGTAGGGGGCCCAGGCCTACCTCCTGTCCTAGAATGGATAATATAAATGGCCTGCTGGAGAGCGCGGAGGCTACAGGGGGGGGGGAATGGGGTCTATGGGTGCGGGGGTGGGCCGGAGCATTACGGTCATTACAGGGAGGGGCAGGTACGACGGGAACTTCAGGGCTAGCCAATACCGGAGAAGGAGGGTCCGCTACGTCACAGCGATCCCTCCTTCCGGCCCTGTGAGTTCCATTCCAGGACCAGATGGCGAGAGTTGTCAGGGCCCTGGTCTCAGGCTGTTGTTGCTAAATGCCAGGTCTGTGGTTCACAAAGCTCCCCTCGTCCGGGACCTAATATTAGACGAGGGGGCAGACCTGGCATGTATTACTGAAACCTGGCTGGGCCCGGAGGGAGGAGTCCCCCTCACTGAAATGTGCCCAGAAGGGTTTCAGGTGCTCCATCAGCCGTGACCCCAGATAAGGGGTGGGGGAGTGGCTGTCATCATCCGAGGGTCATTAATTCCTTGTAGGATCCCTGCTCTGGAGCTTGTCGGGTGTGAGTCCCTGTTGGTGAAGTTGGACCTTGAGGGTCAAGTGGGCTTGTTGTTAATGTACCTACCTCCCAACAGCATTGCAACAGCCCTCCCCTCGCTCCTCAAGTCAGTAGCCGAGCTGGCGGTAGAATTCCCCAGGCTTATAGTGCTGGGGGATTTCAACCTGCCTTTGCTCGGTGAACACTCTGATGGAGTGTTCATGGCACAGGAGTTCATGGCTTCCATGACAGCCATGGACTTGACCCAAGTAATCCGGGGTCCGACTCATTCAGCGGGTCACACGCTTGACCTCGTATTTCTCTCGGAGCAGTGGAGATGTGATCTAGATTTGAGGGGCATTAAGATCTTGCCCTTGTCATGGTCTGATCACTTCCTACTGAGGCTTGACTTTCGTAAACTAATCCCCCACTGTAGGGAGGAGGAACCGATTAGGTGGTTCTGCCCCAGACGCCTGATGGACCCTATGGGATTTCAGACGGCGCTTGGAGAAATACCTGACGCTCTTGTGCGCAGTCTGGTAGAGTCCTTAGTCGCTGCTTGGAATATAGCGGCGGCGGGAGTTCTAAACCAGATTGCGCCTTTACCGCCTCTCCGAGGTAGTGGATCCAGGAAGGCTCCTTGGTTCACCAAGGAACTCCGGGAGATGAAGCACCAAAAGAGACACCTAGAGCGCCGCTGGAGGGCTAGTAATTCTGAATCTGACCGAGCACTGATGAGAGCCTATATCAGGACCTATCTCGTGGCAATACGGGCGGCAAAATGTGCACATTTTTCCGCCCTTATTGCATCCGCCGAATCGCGCCCAGCCACCTTGTTTAGAATAGCCTGATCCCTCTTGAAAGGGAGGGATGCGGACGACCATTTACAAGGTAGAGCTGAGGAATTTGTTCAGTTTCTGATGGGTAAAGTCGCTCGGATTCGGACGGATCTGGACTCCAATTGCACGGTACCAGCCGAGGTACCGGGGGAAGGTCTTGAGCGGATTTTATGGAGCGAGTTTCAACTTGTTGCTCCTGAGGAAGTGGACAAGGCTATGGGAGTGGTGAGTGCCTCCACCTGTATACTGGACCCGTGCCCCTCCTGGCTGGTCTTGACCAGTAGGGAGGTGACACGTGGCTGGCTCCAAACGATAGTTAACACCTCTCTCCGGGAGGGATCCTTCCCGCACCTCCTAAAGGATGCGGTGGTGAGACCCCTCCTGAAGAAACCTTCTTTGGACCCAGCCATTTTGAACAACTATCGTCCAGTCTTCAACCTCCCCTTTGTAGGGAAGGTTGTTAAGAAGGTGGTGGCCTTTCAACTCCGACGGTCCTTGGATGAAACTGATCATCTGGATTCCTTTCAGTCGGGTTTCAGGCCTGGTTACAGCACGGAAACTGCTTTGGTCGCGCTGATCAATGATCTCTGGCGAGCCAGGGATAGAGGTCACTCCTCTATCCTTGTGCTTCTTGACCTCTCAGCGGCCTTTGATACCATCGACCATGGTATCCTTCTGCGATGGTTGCGAGAGGTGGGAGTAGGAGGCACCATTCTACGGTGGTTCTCCTCCTACCTCTCGGACAGGTCGCAGTCGGTGTTTCTTGGAGGACAGAGATCGACCCCTAGGCCCCTCAATTATGGGGTGCCACAGGGTTCGGTCCTGTCCCCCCTCCTATTTAACATCTACATGAAGCCGCTGGGTGAGATCATACGCCGGCACGGGATTAAATACCACCAATATGTGAACAATACTCAACTGTATCTGTCCGCCCCGTGCCAACTCAACGAAGCGGTAGAAGTGATGTGCCAGTGCCTGGAGGCTGTCAGGGTCTGGATGGGAATGAACAAGCTTGCACTCAATCCTGACAAGACTGAGTAGCTATTGATGCTCACTCCCAAGGATGGTCCACCTATTCCATCTCTTAACCTGGGGGGTGAAACTATACGCCCCTCAGAGAGGGCTCGCAATCTGGGTGTCCTCCTGGATCCGCAGCTGACGCTAGAACATCATCTGTCAGCTGTGACCAGGGGGGCCAGTTGTGACCCTATCTGGACCGGGAGGCCCTTCGGATGGTCACTCACGCCCTCGTCACCTCAAGACTGGATTACTGTAATGCGCTGTATATGGGGCTGCCCTTGAAGAGTGTTCGAAGACTTCAGTTAGTCCAGAATGCAGCCGCGCGAGCGATTGTAGGTGTACCTAGGTACACCCACGTTACACCTATCCTCCGCGAGCTGCACTGGCTTCCCATTGGTCTCTGGACACGCTTCAAGGTGCTAGTCGTTACTTTTAAAGCCCTACATGGTACAGGACCTGGCTACCTGAGAGACTGCCTCCTGCCATTTACCTCCCAGAGACCCATAAGATCTCACAGACTAGGCCTCCTCCGGATTCCATCTGCCGGTCAATGTCAGCTGGCAACTCCCCGGAGGAGGGCCTTCTCTGTAGCTGCTCCAGCCCTATGGAACGATCTTCCCATGGAGATCCGGACCCTTACTACCCTTCCGGCCTTCCACAAAGCGACCAAGAACTGGCTGTTCCGGCAGGCCTGGGGCTGTTGATTTATCCAGCCCCATCCTAAGTTATGAATGTTGTGGTATTTTAAATGTTGTCTTTAATTTTTGTATCCCCCTTCCCTTTTTATCTGTAAGCCGCCCTGAGTCTCTTGAGAGTGGGTGGCATACAAACCCAATAAATGAAATGAAATGAATGACAACTTGGGAATAAGGCTTGGAGATGATTGGCCCCACCCATAAGACATAAAAAAGGAGCAAATGGACATGACCATTTTGTTCATTCTGGTCGGTTCAAACTCTGAGAGTCCGTTTTGACACTGTACTCTGTTTGGACTTGCAAAGCTAATTGGCAATTAGGTCTTTGGCAGTGTTTCAAGGGAGAGAAAGGAAGCCAGGTTAGAACAACATGAAGAGCTTTTTGCCTTACTGAACACCATCCATATTCAACTATTCCGAAGAGGCTTGAGGGTATCTCTGCTCCTGTCTGTTTAGTCAATTACATTTCCAGGTTACAACCCATTCCAATTTATTCCATCATAACCTACAGCAGGGTGGTGCATCATGGATCCCTCCACAAACTTCTAATTTTTCCGCTGTCATCAGGTCAGTGTTGATGATGATTGAGGGCACTGGAGATGTGACAGGAGATTTTGGTTGACTGACCGTGATAACCAGAGCTCAAAGGGCCAAGGCAAGTGAAAAGGGACAACCTGATTTTCATGGAGTAAAAAGTGGAGGTATTAGAGGCATTGGGACAATTGAATCGTGTTCTTTACTCATAAAGGGAAAAAAATGTCAGGAACAAACTTAATTTCTGTTCCAATGACATCTTCTTGAGTACCATGGGCAATTATATGTGACTTTTAATAGAATCATGGCCTTTCACAGATCTGCAAAATACAGCGCCCTTCCCCACCCATATTGTATTCAGTGAATAAATATCTGGATGCTTTTATTTAGAAAAATGAGGGAACTTTGGGCTATAGCAATAGCAGCAGCATTTAGATTTATATACCTCTAAGCGGTTTACAGAGTCAGCATCTTGCCCCCAACAATCTGGGTCCTCATTTTACCTACCTCAGAAGGATTAAAGACTGAGTCAACCTTGAACCACTCAGAATCGAACTGCTGGCAGTCGGCAGAATTAGAATACTGCATTCTAACCTCTGCGTCACCACTGCTCTTTGTATAACTATAGGAGGGGGGGTTACGTTAAGCTAAAAGGACCTGTGGACAATGGCATTATTTTCTTTGAATGTTTCCATTGGATTTATTATCACCAGCCACATAAACTGTGATAGAATCATAGCATCATTAGGGTTAAAGGGTTGCCTTAGATCATCAGACCCTCAGAAGGCAAAAGAAGCATCTCCCATAGATGGCTGTCCCACCTGTCTTTGGGCACACCCAATTCTTCCGCAGAACAAGGATGCTTATTTTTGCTCTTATGGAGCTGTTACATTACTGGGGGCTTTAAGGGGAATGAACGAAGTTTCCTTACAGATGGAATTTGTGGTTTGGTTTGGTCCTAGCACAAGTTCTTTCTCTCAAATCTGCCTCTCTTTGTGTTTCCTGTGGACATCTTGGACACTTCTGTAGCATCAAGCAAATCTTATAATGATTCAGCCATGCCTGGCTGTTTCTCATGAAAACTTGCCACTAAAGTATTATTTGTGTTACGCGCATCTTCTTCAATTGCATGTCCAAATACAGAGAAGTTTCTACTAGCAAGAGTAGCTGGAGGACACAAATAAATTAATGGCTGTCTAACCTCAATGCTATTTAGCTGCTCTGCCCAAGGAATTATAATTTAATTTTGCTTCTTTCTTTCTTTGTTTTCCCCCCAGAAAGTGCCCAAACCTATACTTGCTAATCTTATTTCATTTTAACTCACAAGTTTTTCTTTCTGGTAACAAACACTTGCAGATATATGATACCATTTGCAATAACCTAATTTCCTTGTGGCTGCCCTCTATTAATAAGAACAAATTATGGGGCTCCTATCAATCCAATTCTGATTATTTTGATTGAATATCTCAATTTACAATTTACTAGACCATTCATTCATCCCTTGCCTTGTGGATTGCTATGCAACCTTGCACACACAACATTTTTCATTTTTTTGTCAGTGTGAAGTATATTAAACTTTGAGACAATTTCTTTTAATAAAATCTTAAACAGAAAACTTTATGTTTAAATACTCTTTCTGGTGTATTTCTTATGGAGCATTTGTGGCAGCATGAATAAATTATTGATACTTTTCATTGTCGGAGCTCAGTTCAGAGTCCAATGGCATAGTTGCAAACTGTAAGGCTCTGTTTGTCCAAAATTCAATTTTCAAACAGAGAGAAACTAATCCATAGGTGAAAAATACAGGGCTATGTATATATCTGTATGTTTTGCCTTCCCAAATATTCTTATCACTCAAAAAATAAATTTAAGGATTGTAATAATTTCTTTCTGCTTCTGTTTTAATTTCATCTTCCCCCAGCTTAGAAAATGTATTAGCAGATGTTACCTGCAGTGATCATGTCTGCAATGTATAATGTCTGACTATAGGAGAGAAGGACTGGCACCATTTAATGCAACTTGGCTCAATTTTCAGAAAGAAATCAGTCATGTAATCTGCTATTTTCTACATGAACCGAAAGACCATTAAAGTCCCAGATCCTCTCCCGCCTCCTCCTTCCCCACTCCCACTCCAGGGGAGAGGGAAACCAACACAATCATTACACAGAGGTTGTAATCTATGAACAAATGACATGGTGGAATTAATGAACAATTAGCTATGATCATACGTTATAAACAGCCCTGATTAGCATTAACCCTCCTACCCGCTTTGACAAAAGATATCCTTAATTTTCACTTCTACCGTCGTAGTTTCATTCCACCTGAATTACACATCCGGCCCAAAAACACGCCATAATTTCCTCAGAGGTAAGACATCATTTTATCCTCTTAGCAACCAGACAAAGAACTGTGCCTCTTCGGTTACCACCTGCACTGATCACAACACTGGGCACGACACCCAGCCAAACGGAATCAGATTGTTGTTGTGGTGGTTTTTTAAATTATTTATTTAACCCTCATCTAAATGGTCTCTTCGGTTTGCTAACTGTAGATCTCACACAGTGTCTAAAAAACTGACAAAAGGGGAGAAATATTTGCACGAGGGAAGACGAGCCTTTGTTAATAACATCTCACCCTGAACAAAGTAAATTCACGCTACTCCGTAATTTGCTGCTTTTATTAACCCAGACAAGCATAAACCATGTGCTGTAGCAGTCCATCTGGATCCTCGGTGGGTTTTCAGTGATTGCTTTTCCAGCTTCCCACCCCCTGCCCGGGGGAGACATGTGAGGTGTTCCATATTATGTGCATCCTAAAACGTGAACATGCAGGCAGGGTAAGCTACTGTGCTGTTCTTTGTGAAGGTAATTTGTTTTACCCTGGGCAGTCTGGTGAGTGAGGTTTTTATGTTATGGTGCTTTGTTTGCCTTCCCTCTTGGCATCTGGAGGGAGAGGAAAAGGGAAGGAAACAAATGTTTATTGTCGATTGCAACCATGAGCCTGAGGCGGAAGCCTTCATGGTTCTTATAACATGGCTTGGCATCCTGCGGTGAAAATAATGTGCAGCTACAGAGAATGGCCAGGCTTAGCAAGATGTCGGAAGCGCATCCATTTTGGGTAGAGTATGGCCCTCTTTTCCTTGCAGGCAGTCTTTGGAGATAACCCATGAAAGTCAGGGAGATACACCAAGATACACATGGAATGGAGCCTGACTGTTGTAAGATAAGGTAGATCTGATGTGTGTGGTCTTTGTTCAAAAAATATAAACAGGTTGGCTTGTATTTTTAAATCAAAGTGGGCCACAGATTTTGTAGTAAAATAATTATAATAAGAGGTGGAAAGAACTTAGATGAACTGTCAAAGAGGATGGTAGCCAAGGGAACCAGCTAAAAGAGGAAGAAGGACCAGTTCTACAAGTGAGTTGACATGTCCACAGTCAAGGGTAAGGCTTTGGCACCTTCTAGTGAACTTCAGACACCAACTTCCATCCACCTGGATTCTTTGTTAGGTACCTGCAATGAACTTCATTAGCATAAATCAGCACACTTGGATCAGAGGCACCAATGCAGTGAGAGAAGAGGAAAACACGGGGAAGGAAGGGAGGTGTCTACAACCCAACCGATCAAGGCAACTAGCCAGGGTAAAGGCAGGCAGCTAAATTTAAAGGCAATCATTCCTAAATGAAGGGTTTAGCTCCAAGGAAAGCCTCATATTTGAAAGCCATTAGCTTAATGCTTCCTGTTCAAAGGGAGAACTGAAATATTGACTCTGAGAATCATCCCATTTAGATCAAGATTGAACTGATGGGCTTAAAGGGTGGAGGCCTCTTTTAGGTTAGTCAATACGCATCAGGAGTTGGCAAAAGCCTTGTTAATGAGGGTCTTCAAGTGAAAGCGTGAGAGAACCTGTCTTCAGATGAATAAGGTGATACTGTTAGGAACCTTGAGATTGAAGAAGATGAAAAGGTTTCTTTGAACATTGCATTCTGTCCTTTTCCAGTGTTCTCTCATTCAATATGCACCAGTGAATTAAAGGCAGAGGTACGTGTCATCTTCATACATGAAAGCCTTACTTCTAGAATAAAAATGTCAGATGGATAATTCAGATCTTTGAGTTACAAGAAAGCACAATGTTACCATCTTTCCTTTGGGGAGGCTTCTAGGTACCAGCCAGGCTGACGCTTTTGAGGACCCCAAAGTTGGAACAGTTGTTTAATGTGTTCCTCCTGATGCTGTTGTCATTTTGTAATACATAAGCTGCATATGAGGAACTTACATGCTAACACTACCGATGCATGGACTACTCTTTTTCATGGCGCCATTGGGTTCAGAGAGACTGCACTACTACTCTGATTACAATTAATTCTAAGTCAGTACTCTAGAGCAGGGGTCTCCAACCTTGGCCACTTTAAGACTTGTGTACTTCAACTCCCAGAATTGGAGTTGGAGACCCCTGCTCCAGAAGGTTTTCTGTGTGAGCATTCTCGCCACTTGGTAGGTGTAGCTTGTTACTGCAGCTTTTTACTTATGGTAGAGAAGAGTCTACCAGCAAACTTCGTGAAGTTCTTGGGATCATCCAGCTCTCATCCAGCTCTCCAAATGTCTGGGTGTACCTTAGATGCCTTCACTTTTAGGCAGGGCTTCCTGAAGACATCAGAGGCTTCCTCTTCTGCTTATGCCTCCCCACTAGGTTCCAAAAGTGGATCCTTTTGGAGAACTCCTGGATTTGGATCTAGTGACCTGGCTGTCCTGAAGTGTTCTTTCATGGCTGTGTGTGTGGTGTGGTCCAAAAGGGGAAGATCAAGCTTCACCCATCATTTGTGTGACGCACTGCCAGCGTCACTATCTTGACCTCCTCCCCTTACAGACACACACACCCTGAAGACACTCTTGTGCTCTTTCTTCAGCTCCATTTAATTCTCATTGCAGAATTTGTACTATGGCTCTACTCAGTCTATAGTCTTGTTAGAATTTGTACTCAAGCCTCCTTTTGTTTAAATGTATTCATTCCTGTGATTATTACAAGTTTTGGCCACAATGAGAGGATGGGATACACTGACCTTTACATCAGTTGTGGCAATGTGATTTTCCTGGTTGGATGAATTGACCTTATGCATGTATGTTTATATGCAGCTGCAGAGCATCTGATACTATTTTGTTTAGCGGTTACATTTTTCCTGCTTCTAAAACTGCATGTAATTTGATCTCAACATATTGCATTTTTTGTGGCATATGAATTTGTGGTGTGTGCCTTAATTTATTTAATGTAGAGTAGACTAGGGTTTTAATCATTTTTCAGTCATGTGCCGTTCTGCATATCCCTTAGAACAGTGATTGCGAACCTTTTTGGCACTGAGTGCTGGAAAGGGAGCCCACGTGTATGCATGCGAGCTTTGCACGCACACTCTTCCACGGAAGAGAAGTTGCCAAGTGGGCATGTGCGCACCAGGAAGTGGACTTCTGGTTTATGGCATGTGCATACGTACCGGCCAGCTTGTCTTCCAGTTACTGATGTGCATACGATGATCAGCTGGTTGGCAAGCATGCACACAATGAAAACTGGAAGACCAGCTCTTCCGGTTTCCGGCACTTCCACATGTGCAAAAAGAGCTGATTGTTGTGTGCGCGTGCCAGAAACTTGGAAGAGGAACAGGCAAAGTTTTGTGTGCCAGCCAACATGGCTCTTTGTGCCGCTTTGGGCACCCATGCCATAGCTTCATCATCACAGCCTTAGAAGAATAAAAGCATTTGTCTTATTATTTCAGGGTGCAGATTCCTAAAAACCCTTAAATTCTAACGATAAACTCCCTCTTCACCCATGGTAGGATTCAAATAATCTAACAACCAGTTCTCTGCCCTAATGACCAGCTGGGCAGGCATAACTCAGTTGTCATGTGACCATGTGGGCTGGCCAACTCAATGTCACTCACATCGATGGGTGCTTTGCCTTAGCTGTGACAATGTAATAAGGGTTAACTGGAGAGGCAGTTTCTGTAAGCAGGGCAATAAAGATTAGGCCAGAAACAACACCAGAATGTTTCCTTCCTACCTCCCTTACAGGATTAGCCCTGTAAAGTGGGGAAAAAAACAAAAGGAGATTTCTTCCAACAACTGGTCCGAACTGATTAGAAAGTTAACAACCAGTTCTCCCGAATAGGTGCAGACTGGCTGAATCCCACCACTGCTCTTCACCCATTGCCACACCAGCGTGGAGAAGGGGAAGAGAAGAAATGGATGGTGAGCACATAAGGAGGCCCTGTCCACGTTGCTGTCTTGAGAATCATGGCCTCAACCAAGGCATGAGAGCCCCTCCTGCTCTTAACTTTACAACACTGTATAAACGTGCACCATCACCAGCGAGTATGTGCGTTCCTCAAGTCAGTTCAGGTTAACACCCACAGATGGGCGTTTGAGTAAATTCCATGAGGCGTTTGAGAGCTTTTTTCATTGGGGGTGTAGAGAACTTTTTGTCTCTTGGTAGAATAACATTCTGTTTGCAAGCCTATTTGCATTGGCTGAGAGGAGGAAGCCCAGCAAACCCAAATGGGAGGTATTTTGGAGGAGATGTAAAAATAATTGCTTCTCAACAGCCAGGCGGAAAATGAATCATCTTTAAAGATAAACGGGTGAAGAGGGGAGTCCCAGAAAAATGATCTGCAACACCTTTTGTGCCCAACAGGGCTGTGTGGAGAGCTTCTGATATGATCTCACCCTCAAAGGAGGCTTTGGAGCACAAGCGCAGCTCCTGTCTGACATGCTGGAAAGCTTTGGAGCTGGTCAGGCCTTGAGATGGGTTGGCAGAGACTGTCCCGGGAAGAGTTGGTGCCACTTTAAAGTGTAACAGGTGTTTCCCGTACTTGTACTTTGTATTCCTGGTGTGCACTTGGCCTTGGCCTTGGCCTTGACTGAGGTTTGTTCAGTGGTAATTCTGGGCGGGACGGCCCAGCATGGGCGTACCAGTGGCTGCTGGGAGCAGTGGCCACCGTACCGGAATGGTGCTTCATTGGGCCCACCTGTCTTACCGGTTTTTGAGGGAAACGGGCCAATTGAGCACACACGCACAGCGTACAGCACCTGCGCAATGTCGCTGAGCAGCTGGGGCGTCACAGGGCAGTGCCGTGCACATGCATGTGTAGCGCATGTGCCCGAGGTGAATGTCTGCCCCCTTCACAGCATACCAGTTGCGACAGGATCTGGAACTCACTACTGGGTTTGTTGTTATTAAGATTGGATTGAAGGCCAAAGCTGAGTTCCAGCATGGGCAAATCAGAAGTGGGTGTTCTTCAAATGGTGGGACATCAAATTCTGTTCAAACCAGAATTTTTCCTCCTAGGTATAATACCAGAGGGGTATAAGATGGATGTGCTTTATTTAGTTATCCATGTATTGACAGTGGTGCGAATAACCTATGCACAGTATTGGGAAAAAGAAAAATCCCATCAGTATTAGAAGTTTAGAAAAATCTTGGCCTGCATGGAAGCAGATAGGCTCACCCTCGAATTAAAAAATAAAGGGGAATCGGAATATTATGAAGTTTGGAACATATTCTATTATTGGTATAAGACAAGGTGACAAGACTGGAACAAATTGTAAATAATGTGATTGGATAGAGGAATAGATAATATATTGACAGTTAATGGATGAGATTACATGTATATACTGTGATTGTATGGCCCTAATGGCTGTGCTGCGCTGCACTGCACTATTTTAAATGCAAAAACAATTAAAAATATATATTTTTAAAAAAGAAGACATGGATGTTCTTTTTGCTGTTATTGAAAGTGTATTTCAGGAGAAAATGAAGCTGGAACTTAAAATGTAACTTAAAATTTTGAAAAGTTTTGAAATATATAGAAAACATTGACTAATCATTATTGCTGTGATATATGATGCTAAATTGTTGCTCTGTTGTGAATATACTTCTCTTTCCCTCTGCCCTCTTTGGTCTCTTTCTCCTGAGCAAATCTCAAAATCAAAGCTTCTTATGTTGTTTTTAAAAGAACCAGATAGATCAATAGAAAAAAAACAACATATGTTGCTTTGTTAGAAAAAATACATCAATGTATATTTGGATTATGGATATATTTATGCCCTTATACCAATTCTCAGGGTTTTTTCCCCTGTATGTAAAGCTGCATATAACTAAATTCATACATAGAAACTTATCTAACAAACAAAATAAGATGGCTGTAATGATATAAGATAATTATGATATTTATACCATATAATGTGCTGGGAAATTATAGCTATCTCAATGTCATCACTTTGGAAAATTCTGCATCAAACAAACATGTTTTGCGATCAAAACATACATAATCGAAATAAAGGAATGCAAAAACAGAGGACTAGTGAGATGATCCTGCAAACCATATGCAGTGACCATTAAGAGACCATGAACTTAGTCCAGGAAACTGTGAGAAAGAAGCTCAAGATTCTGCTGCTTTGACTTTCTTTGATATAAGAGAGAGGAAAGGGAAAATAGTGTCAGGTTTTTGAGATTCTGTTATAACCCATATTAAGCAGTTGTGTTTTTTAAAGTGGTATCTGTTTCTTGACTTTATCTACTTTAAAGGATTGGGACAAACTTAGTCTTTTGGGTGTTGTTGTTTTTTTAAAAAAACCAATCTGAAACATTCTCAGAAACTTAGATAGAAAAACTAGCTTTTGATCCATTTCTGTAATTCTTGTCATTGATTAGGGTATAAACGTAACTTTTTTTTTAAAAAGTTACTTCTAATTGCTTTTACTTCTAATATTCAACATCTCATACTTGGGCAATGGGTCAGTGGTGAGTTCCTACCGATTCGGACTGAATCGGCCGAACTGGTAGTGGTTTTGTGGCCTGGGTCGCTGGAACCGGCAGCAACCCAGGCCTGCCATGCTCCTGAACTGGTTCTCCCGGCAGCGCCATAGGTGCCGCCATCTTGTTTTTTGGGTTCTGTGCATGCACGGAACAATTTTAATCACACTACGCATGCATGCGCCCCGCGCGTGCCACACACACACAAGCAAACTGTCAGTAGTGCCTGCCGGAACTCACCCCTGCAATTGTTGCTATATAGTGTGCTAGTTCTGGATACTTTGGGCATTACATCTTTTAAATATATGTATAGTAGTGCAAAATAATAATGTGCTTCAATTATATCATATCTCAAGAAACAAATACAGCTAGATTTGCCCTAAGAAAAAAAGAGTAATGCCATAAGATGATTTCTCCTTTTGCATAATAACAGCTCTGCAAAACTGAGGAAGTGACCTCATTATAGGACAGAAAGTTAGAGAGAGAAAGAGAGAAACAGAGGGAGGGAGGTGGGAAAGGAGAGGACAAAAAGAAAGAGAGAGTTAGCTGGAAGGGCTGTGGTAGTGAAGAGAAAGAGAAAACCAACCTAGAACTAAGGAGAAATTTTCTGACAGTGAGAACAATTACTTAGTGGAACAACTTGCCTTCAGAAGTCATGGGTGCTCTGCTCCATCACTGGAGGCTTTTAAGAAGAGATTGGACAGCAATTTGGAATGGTATAGAATAGAATAGAATAGCATAGCATAGCATAGCATAGCATAGAATAACATAGAATAGCATAGAATAGAATGAAAGAAGAGAACAGAATGAAAGAATAGAATAGAATGAAAGAATAGAATAGAAAGAATAGAATAGAATGAATGAAAGAAGAGAATAGAATAGAATAACAGAGTTGGAAGGGACCTTGGAGGTCTTCTAGTCCAACCCCCTGCTCAGGCAGGAAACCCTACACCACTTCAAACAAATGGTTGCCCAATCTCTTCTTCAAATCCTCCAGTGTTGGAGCATAGGGTCTCCTGCTCGGCCAGAGGGTGGCATTAGAAGACCTCCAATGTCCCTTCCAACTGTTTGTTATTCTGCTATCTGTTATGATAATCTGCGTGGCTGTTTCTTAAGATGGAAGATGGGACAGATATAAGCCTACCACTGATGGTGAGATGGTTCCAGAATTGCCTCTCCAGTGACTGTATCAAGAAACAAAGAAACAGAAGTAGCTCCCCATTTCAGGAGTGGGGAAGTACAGCAGACAAGGGCAAGGTAGGGCTAATATCCCTTAAGTGAGCCTTCACCTGGAGACGGTGGCATCAACAGTCCTCTTTGTGTAACCACAGGCAGATACCCTCAGCCGGGTGCCCTCCAGAGATATTGGACCACCACAGCTCAGATCATTTCTGCCTCAAGGCCCGTGGAGGAGATCCAAAGCCATCCCCAGCTGGAGTGGGGAGGGCTGACGTAATGCATGAGTTGCCATGAGCTCGTGGGCTGTTTGTTCTTTTCCCGCAGAACAACTTGCGATATCACTGAAGTGAATAATTCTATATTTGGCTGGAAGATTCTGTATGTCAACTGCAGAGCTCATAAACAAGCAGAGGCCCTTCTTGGCAGCCCGCCAGGAGTACATTTGGGGACTTATTTATTAGATATGTCCAAATTGTGGAGTACAGGAGAAAATACATTCCTGCTTTCACCCGGTTTGTTGCTTTGAAGGAGGCATTCTGCTTTCCCAGCATTATCTTACATAATTTGTGGTCTCCCTGATAGGGGGAGAAATGGGAGAAATTACATTTTAGGTTGTCTCTCATCCTAGGGAGATCGCTTCAGACATCTTTCTAGATTATTTAAGCTTACCTCTATCTCTATATTATTGTTTCATTCCACTCCTTGCTGCAGGGACTTTAAAACAGGAATTTCCTTTGTCATGTGCAGTTGCTTTCTTTGCTGGGTGGGGATTGTCCTCTATGACAAGAGAAAGGGATGCTGACACTGAGCTTCCTGCAGATCCACGTTGCACATTGAGGGATCTACTTCCCAAGACGAGCTTATATTCACATGCTGTTCAATATGAAGCAACAACAAACTTAGCCACACAAATTTAGATTTAGGGAGAGGATTAAAGGGGGTTTCAGGCTACCTGGTAAATCTAGATATTGAATGCCTCGGTGTCCTCTTTCAGGGGGAGACAATGGGATTTAGCTTGGTTCACAACCTTTGTAGCACAGAGGAGTCTGTCTAGTCTGGGGGTGTCAAACTCAATTTCACTGAGGGCCACATCAGGGTTGTGTTTGACCTTGGGTGGTGGTGTGGCCAGGGGGGCATGGCCAGCTCAACATCACTCATGTCGGGGGTTCTGTGGTGGCCCAAGCGCTCTGCCAATGAAAATGGACTCCCAAGCTCTGTTTTCGCCGGCAACAGCCTCCTGCAACCCTCTGCCAGCCAAAGCAGAGCTCAGAAGAGCCGTCTGTGGTCCTCTCAAGGTGTTTTCCGCTGCGAGGGCCTCTTGGAATGCTCTGCCAGTGAAAACAGAGCCCTTGCAAACTCCATTTTTACTGGCAGAGGCACTGCGGTCTGGTCCTTCACTGTTTTCAGGGTGGCCCTGCCTGATCTAAGCACCCTGTGGGCTGGATCCAAGCCCTTGAGTTTGACACCCCTGATCTAGGACCACATCCCTGATCTAGGACCACATAATAACTCTATGGTGCCATTTCATTTCCAACGTGAGCATGAGATAACGTAAAGCACATTTAGCCATCTTACTTGGCGAGTATCTAGAGGCTTTTATGTTTTTCTACCTGTCTATACCATGAACTCCCACAGGAGGTGTGGGGCTTATGGCTCCATTCTAAGGTAGAAGTAGAGAGCCAGTTTGGTCTAGTGGTGGTCATCAGACTACAAACTGGGAGACAGAGAGCTCTAGTCCCATGAAGGTGGGTGATCTTGGGCCAGGCGCTTCTTCTTGGCCCTAGGAAGGAGGCAATGGCAAACCACTTTTGAAAAACCTTCCTGGGGAACCGCAGTGTCCAAGCAGACTCTGAGAACTGGACACAATTGAATGGAAAAAATAAAACAAAACAACCAAAACAACCAAAACAATCAAAACAAAACAAAACAAAACAAAACAATGAAATAAAATTCAGAAGTACCATTTCCAAAGGAAATAGAAGATAAAACTCTGTCCATGACTCGCATGAGCAGAGAAGCATGTTCTCCAAGCAGCCAGCTGAGGAATATAGCTGGCAAGATGCATTTATTGTATGTGCATGACATAATCCCTTTCAAGATAAAGAGCAACTGTGAGTGCCTGAGGTGTGGGAGGGACCGAGACAATGGCAAGATAGAAAGTGTCTCTGCTGTAGTGTGATGCATCATGTACCATTCTATAAGACAGTAGAGTAGTATTTCAGGTAAGGGCATGCCACTCGAGTGTGGCAGAAGTGATGTCTGTGCTTGCTGGATTAGTAATAGAGGAGTGGTTTTGTTATTGCAGGTGTTTCTAGCCTGCGTTTCTTCCAGGAAACTGAAGGTGCTTTGAATCTCTCTCTCTCTCCCTGCCTCTCCCTCTCCCTCCCTCCCTCTCTTTCTCTTTCCCTCCCTCCATCCCTCGCCCTCTTTCTCAACTTTGAGAACCAACTACAAACACTCAAGGTAGACTTAAATGCAGATCTCTCCCAAGAGGGGGAAAACCCAGGCTAGGCCACCAGTCACCTCAATCAGAAAGAAAATATGAGCTGTCAACCAAAGGGGATTATCTAATGCAGTGGAAGAAGAGGTTCATAAAGAAAAAAAAAATGTTGTTTATGGGACTACCCATCCTGGTGGGTATTGCCACCTGAGAACTCACATTATTATAGTTATTACTGAGGAACATGTTGGATTTGTGGCAGGAGAATGAAAATCAATCATACGAAGAAGCCCTGTCCGCAATCACAGGATGCTACAGATGACTTGGGCAATGCTCCCATTCTCTTGGGGTCCTCCGTGTAGAAGACCCTTCCCTGTTTATCAGAAGAAGACAAGATGTTCAGCTGTAGAGGACCAAGATGGCTGCACTGCAGTGCTGCTAGGAAGGCCTTTCCCAGGATGACCTTCCTCTGTTTGGCATGAAGGCTGCCGTTTGACAGGTCTGTTGTGAGAATGAGGGTTTCCGAATGGGATAGTTTAATGGCCTGGATGAGATTTCCCTATGCTGCCATTAGGAGTCAACATTTCTTCTCCCACTCTCCCTCTCTCTCTCTCCCTCTCCCTCTCCCCCCCCTCCAGTGGTGGGTTTCAAAAATTGTTGGAACCTACTCTGTGGGTGTGGCCTCCTTTGTGGGAGTGGCTTGCCGCCCATGTGACTGGATGGGAGTGGCTTGCCACCCATGTGACCAGATGGGAATGGCTTGCCGCCCATGTGACCGGATATGAAATTATGAATTAGTACTAAGGTCGGTCCAAGTAGCTATTAGTGGTTAGAAGCAATCCTAAAGCAAGATATGGAATTAAAACCAGAAATATTTTGTTGGCTATTTGAAAGGGAGTATAATATATATTTAATTTTACACATGTTAGCAGCTGCTGGAATTGTGTTTGCACAACAATGGAAAAACAGAGATATGTAAATGAATAAATATTACAATGTGCAGGAATAAATAAATTGACAATTAAAATCAAGAAGGCTTTGAATACTTTTTCATGTGGGATTGGTTTTAGCAATTGCCAACTAACAGAAACAGAAATTAGAAATCCAAAAGTATGAAAGAAAACACCAATTATGTAAGGAAAGGTCCCTAAAATGTATAAGGAAATATTACTAGATCATTATTAATGCGTAGATAACTGCGGGACATTACACACCCACCAGTGGTGGGTTTCAAAAATGTTTGGAACCTCTTCTATAGGTGTGGCCTGCTTTCCGGGTCCACTGGTAGAACCTCTTCTAACCGGTTCGGTAGATTTGACGAACCGGTTCTACCGAATAGGTGCGAACTGGTAGGAACCCACCTCTGCCCCCCCCTCTCTCTCTGGATCCACCACTGTTTTTTTCCATCTGACTTTTTCCATTTGGAATTCTTCTTTGAGATGCCATTAACTTTCCTTGTTTTGAGGAAAGCTGAGATTCCCTGTGAAATAAAATCTGTGATGAGATGGACAATCTGCATGGGGAAAGGCCAGGGATGTGTGTAAAATGTGTGGCATAATATCATAACATATCATAATATTGGGATTTAGGTAGTAGAATCAGAAGCTGAGACACAACGGGAGGGATTTGTGCAAAGCTGTCTCCACACATGTGTTGTGTATACATTATCATGGCTTGTTATGAGTGCATGATGGGATCTGATTGGTCTAAAACTCTGGAGTCCAAAGCCTGTTTCCAAAGCAGCTGGGTAGATTTTCAAAAATTGATGAACTGGTCCACTTTTTCTTTCTCTCTTTCTCATCCCAGGTTTTCTTTTGATGGAGGCACTTTAAATTAGGAAGGATGCAGAATATAAAAAGGTTTCTGCAGGCCAACATGGACTTCGTGAAATTGCTTGGATGGAGGAATTTTGCAAGTTCCATGGCTGTTCCTATGCTCATGTATTTCCCCAAGTGGTCAATTTTTTTGTGTGTGTTTATCAATTATACAACTCTCTTGTCTTTTCCTGCATCAGAGTATTTTTTATTTTGTAACTGTTGAGTGGAAAAAGAACTGTGTCTCATTTCTTCATGGTGAAATACACTAGTTACTTTTTTTATATATAACAACAACAAAATCTGAATATAAATTGTTCCACTTTCCCGATCAACTGTGGAAGCCTCTATGAATACATTGTTAGCATAGTGTGCAGCGGCAGCCAAAAAAGCCAATGCAATCCTAAATTGCATTAACAGAGGGATACAATCAAATACCACTATGAAGCCCTAGGAAGACCACACCTAGAATACTGCATCCACTTTTGTCACCACACTATTAAAAAGATCTTGAGATTCTAGTAAGAGTGCAGAGAAGAGCAACCAAGATGATTAGGGTTAAAACATATGATGAACAGTTGCAGGAACTGGGCATGGCTAGTTTAGTGAAGAGAAGGACCAGGGGAGACATGAGAGCAGTCTTCCAATATTTAAGGTGCTGCCCCAGAGAGGAGGGGGTCAAGCTATTTTCCAAGGCACCTGAAGGTCAGACAAGGAATAATGGATGGAAACTGACCAAGGAGAGATTCATCCTGGAAACAAGGAGGAACTTTCTGACAGTGAGAGCAATCAACCAAAGGAACTGAAGTTGCCTTTGGAAGTTGTGGAAGCTTCATCACTTGAGACTTTCAAAAAGAGATTGGACTATCATTTGTCAGAAATGGTGTAGGGTCTCCTGCTTGAATGGGGGGTTGGACTAGATGACCTACAAGGTCCCTTCCAACTCTGTTAATCTGTTAATCAAAACCTTTAAATGTTGTACAAACCTTAAGTAGGAGTTTTAAAGCAATGGATATCTCCCAGAATTTAAGACAGTAGATGGCTTTTAAAACCTAATACCTGGTTGTATATGGTTTGATAGGGCTGGGACCTTTAAGTAGAGTGCAAGAAAGATTGTTCCATGGGATGGCTAGCTAGAGTTGGGAGCCCCTTGTAATGTGCCTTAAGCATGCCATTTTTTTTAAAAAAATATATTTTTACTGTAATGTTCCTAGAAATGTGTGGTTCTGAAGAAAAAAAAATGAAGCATTTTAGGAAAATGAAGAAGTTGGGGGTAAATTATATTTCAACTCATCCTCTGACCCCAAAAGATTGAAATGTGTGTGCTCCTTTTTCTTAATTTAGTTTATACAGGATGCTTTGTGGTCATTTTTGTCAAGAACAAAGATTAGATGTACATCCAAGATTATTTAGGTGAGACAATTCTTGTGATATGGCTCAATTCTGTTGTGTGGCAAACAGAGAGCATTTCACTTGTGGGTCATTTCATAAAGTGATACTGTAGCTGCTCATGTTTTCATGCTTTTATTCTTTCAATGTTTTAAACAAAAAGGCTTGTTTTAGAAAGTTTATGATTTCAGGATCTCATAATCTGCACATTTGCATCCGGTAGACTCCCTGCATGAAAATATTGGGCATTTTGTTAGCTGTTGTAAATAAACGTTGGTTTCAAGAGTTGACATGGTGGTTAGAGTTTTTTATGGCCTCTACTGTGATATAAGACCTTGGAGCATTTATCATGGTAGCGAGTACAGTGAGTTCATTTAACAAAATTATGTCTGGCCTCCTGTGATACTTGGCTATGCTGTCTGCATAGTAAGCTGTTAAAATAAGTTTGTCTCAATGTAAGATGCCATCTTTGTTCTCATTTCAGGTTGGGATGGTCCTGATATTGAAGACTTTGCATTTTCCTGAGGTCTGGGATAGGCCAGGGGTGTCCAAACTTGGGAACTTGAAGACTTGTGGACTCCAACTCCCAGAATTCCCCAGCCAGCATTCCCAGAATTCTGGGAGTTGAAGTCCACAAGTCTTAAAGTTCCCATGTTTCGACACCCTTGGGCTAGGTGTTAATGGCACCTGGCATGCACTGCACTGTGATTGGCAGTGAGATGGTTTCTTAGATGTCCTGGTTGCCTTGTATTTGTATTGATTGATGATTGATTATTTATATTGTGCTATTTTGTTCTTTATGTTCTAGCTGCCCAGAATCGCTAGAATGAGACGACAGCGGTATACATTCTTTAAATAAATCAATATGTATTTGTAGCCAGAAGGCTTAAAGTTAGCTGTGTAAACACAGCAAGAAAGAAAGAAACTCTAAAAATGATCTACTATCTGGCAATGTAGTTTAATTTAGACGAAGCACGGCAGTTTGTTATTCTACTTCTTATTTAATTTTACATTTCCTACAACTGCCTAAACCCAGGGTCTCCACTTTTGTATTTTTAAATTATTGCACAATCTTGAATACCTGACCCAGTTTTAAAGGCATCTCTGCACAGGCTCTGCCCACTTTTCTCCGTTAAAGGCTTTCTAGGCATTTCCCCTGCAGCCAAGGGTGTCCTCGTGTTTTCATTCTCTTCTTCCTTCCATGAATGGGATTTAGAAGGGGATGGTTTCAATGGCCCTTCCACTGTTTCAGAATTCCAGTGTTCAGATGTGTAATGGTTTTGATAAGTGGCTTTTGCTCATTCTGCACCAGTTTTTCTGTTCGTACTATTTAGGAACAAGCGGCATTGGTTGAATAGCAAAAATAGTAAAGAATTAGTTAGTACTTGTCAGCTTCTTCTTTGCTTGCTTGTTATCAGCTGCTATACTAACGGGGAGGGTGGGGGATAATGATATTTGGGAGCAGAATTACTAGGTACTGGAGGAGATATTGTTTAGGGAGTTTTGCTCTCACCATCTTCTGCGCCTGCTGATGGCTTGTGTTTGGGTTTGGTCAAGGTGAACCATCTCTGCATACCAACTGAATGAGGCCAGTTGAAGATGCACCCCACATGACACCTTTGGGAGTTGGAGATTGGACATTGGGTTGGGGTAACTGAGGGGGAGGGTTTTGGGAAAACGTTTGATATATACAAGTTCATTTTTTTTTGTCAGATCTTGCTTGGGGGTGTTCTTTCTTGGATACTGAATGAGGAACGCCTGACAGCACCCCACATTTCCAAATGGTTCAAGTTGTCCTGGACTCCATTTTTGTTCATTAACAACAGATTGCTAATTGAATGTTAAAGAAGGCAGAGGAAGTGGGTGGGCCAAGGTTAATTCACTGGAAGAATCAACAGAAGCTTTCCCATCAGGTCACTCAGACGATTCTCAGATGTCACAATGGACTCCTCCCATTGGGTCACTTGGACAGTCAAAAAGGAGACCTTTTCTGAATTTTCCCAAAAGGGAGATGGAAGCCATAACTTCCCATTTTCCCCTTGCTGGAGAAGGAGTCTTTTCTGGCTAGAGTGATGGATTTTATTTATGTGGCCATGTAGCTCACCAATTCTTAGCACTGAAGGCCAAACATCCAATTGGCTTACGCGTCCCCCCCCCCTTGCTCTTCAATTAAATTTGTGCTTATTGAATGAAAGCCCCATCCCTTATAACTCCAGCCATCAAAAAATGTTGAAATAAGAGATGCCTGAATGTTTCACGATATCGACACCAGGTGTGATGAACATCTGGTGCTTGGATGCATTTTGCTGCAACTGCTTTCCAATCCATGCAAATAGGCCAAGAGGAACAATGGAAAAAGGAAAAGGAATGAAAGTGGTCTCCAATAACCAGCTGAGAAGCTTGTCCCCGCCTTCAAGTCTGTTGCCAAAATGACACAGCTGCACACAGCAAGAGCAGATGCAAGCCAACATGCAACAAACTGCCTGGGTCCTCCTAGATAACATATCCTCCACCCCCAGGTATCTGTGCACCTGCTCTTCATTTAGCCTCTTGTTACTAATATTTTCACAGTTTTTGAGGCAGGTGCACCAGAGTGGGGGCTGCCTCACTTCTTCCAGACTTCTGTTCCCTCCTTTGTAGACTTCTCACAAAACATCTGAGGCAGGGGTTGGTTTCAATTTTTTTTACTACCGATTCAGTGGACGTGGCTAGATGGGGTGCATGTGACTGAGTGGGTGTGGCCAACGACATCACTTGCGCACACTCAGTCACATGACCCCCCCTCATCAAGCCACGCCCACCGAAACAGTGGCGAAAAGTTTTGATGGGGTGGGGCTCCAGCCCAGCCAGAGCTAAGGGAGCGCCTGCAAACTACCCAGTAAGAAAAAAAGTTTTTGTCCTCCCCGGCCCCCAGGAATACTCTGCAGGCTTCAGCGGGGATGGGGGAAGGGAAAAATGCCCACGTTTTTGTGAAAAATGGGCAGAATATGGGCTGTTTTTGGCAAAAACAAAGGTATTTTTGCCTTCCCCCAGCCCTGCTGAAGCCTGCAGAGTGCTTCTGGTGGCTGGGGGAAGGGAAAAACACCTCCGTTTCCCCCCAAAATGGCCCATTTCTGGGACTTCTCTGCATGTGCACACCATTAAAAAAAGGGGGAAATTACATTTTTTTCAATGAAGATTGTTCTGCGGATGTGCAGAACAGAAAATAAAGATGGCGCAACCAAGGATAGAACCAGTATGGTCACGTGTCCACTGGAGTTGGCTATCTATTTGGCTGAACCGTACCATACTGGTAGGAACCCACCTCTGATCTGAGGACACTTCCTCATTCCCACCACAGCCAACACCATTGGCCTCCCCCCCCCACATATCTGTTTCCTGGATTGCATTTAAGTAACCCCAACAGAAATTTGTTGAACAGGATGACCTGTACAATCCCCAAGTTCAGGGGTCAGCAACCTGCAGCTCGGAGCCGCATGTCGCTCTTTCATCCCTCTGCTGTGGCTCCCTGTTGCCAGTCGGCACCACAATTTTGAGAGAACCTTTTGGTTGGGAGGGGGAAAAGCACAGCGCTAGGAGGTGACTCTATGGTGGGGGGAACCCGACTTCTGGTTAGCTCATGAATTGAAGGGGTTGGTGGGTTCTTGTTAGGACCTTTCTGGCTCTTTGAGGGTTTAAGGTTGCCGATCCCTGTCCAAGTTGGATAAAGCAAAATGTGTAAGGATCCAGAGAATCATGTACTCCCTAATTTTCAAGACTGGCTGTCAGGGAAGATAAGGTGGAAAAAAGAAGAATTGAAAATAAAATGCAGATAGAAGATTACACTGGGATTTACAGTCACAAAGGAAAGTAGATAAAGGGGGAGATCAGCCAAAAAAGAAACCACAGAATAGTAAGGAAAGGAAGAGAACAGGGAAAATCTTGGGGAAAGTTACTAGAATAATAAAATAAATACACTGAAGAAAAGATACAAACACTACAAAACAGGGGAAATAAAAAGAAGAAGTTAGGGGAAAGGGGGAGAAAAAGGAAAAGAATTAAATCTGGGATTTTTGGGAGCCCAGGAGAAAAACGGTTAAAAGAGGAAAAAGAGTTACATTAGTAGACTAAAGGGAATAGTAGTAAGATTGTTATTATTACATAACTAATTAAGAAATAAAGAAATGATAGCATATTGTTAATGGTAGAAAAAACTTGAAAGAAATGCTCTCTATCGTTAAATCGAATTAGAGGATGTACGCTGTTTATAACAAAATATACCAATGGAGAAAATAAGAAATGAAAATTTGGTGTAACTTTGAAGGGGCAATGGAAGATATTGTTTGTGTATTAAGAAAATATAACTATAAAGATGGAAAATAATGGAAGAGAATAATTTGGCTGAAAGTGAAAGCAAAACTTTGATGTAAAATGGACTACGTAATTGAGAGGATGTAAAAGAAAAGACCTGGGCAACTCTTTGTTCCCATAATATGTATAATTTGTATTAAAAAAAAATAAAAAACCTTAAATGGGGGGGGAGAGACCGACTGTCTCTCTGAATCAAGGATATGGATTCCCACCAAAGCTCCCCCTCAATTGGTTGTGGAGTTGTATCAAACAGGGCAGCAGCAGAGGGCAGCAGGCCTAATGGTTGAAAAAGTCGCTTTCAGAAGGACTGGCCTTCTGCTAGAAAAATCAGGATGCAACAAACCAGGATTGGGTTTGGCTCCAGTGAAGTTATCGGAGCCTCAGCTGAAAGTGTCACGTTGCTTAACAACTGGGAGAGGCACAATCGGGCTCTGACCCTTGATCAATTCAGACTCCAGCCTGGATTTCTGGTCCTGCTTTTAGAAGTAAACAGTGCTTACAATTACATTTTAAAGACATTATTTGGAAGAATGCAATTTGAAATCATGTGTGAAGAGTGCATGACGTGGCTTATGGAATGGCTTGTGGGAGAAGCAGCCTCTCCTTTGTTCTGTGGAGGGTATTTGTAATCCTGCCATTTGGACTATCAGTGCATGCACAGAAACGGGGATTTATCCTATAGCGTTTCTCAACCTTGGCAGCTTGAATATGGGTGGACTTCTACTCACTGTCCATCCGTTTTCAAGTTGCCAAGGTTGAGAAACACTGTTCTCGTACAGAGACTAGATAGTCACAAAGATTTGCATCCAAGGAAACTCCTTCAAAATACCCAGAGGGAAGACAGTTTCATTCTGTGACCGCCCTCAATTATTCTTCACCAACTTGGTGCCTTATGTGGGACTTCCCCAGGCTTGTTTAGGATTATGGGAGTTGAAACTCAACAGGAGTTCCCCCCTTCCCCCCTTCTTGGGGAAGAAGAGGTGGCTATAAACCAAATTGCTTCGGTTCTTAAGGGATGGTAAAGGTTCTCCTCACACATATGTGCTAGCCGTTCCCAACTCTAGGGGGTGGTGCCCATCTCCGTTTCAAAGCCGAAGAGCCAACGCTGTCCGAAGATGTCTCTGTGGTCATGTGGCTAAACATGACTCAACGCCCAAGGCGCACGGAACACTTTTACCTTCCCACCAAAGGTGGTTCCTATTTTTTCTACTTGCATTTTTACATGCTTTCGAACTGCTAGCTTGACAGAAGCTGGGACAAGTAACGGGAGCTCACTCCGTTATGCAGCGCTATGGATTCAAACAGTCAAACTGCTGACCTTTCTGATCGAGAAGCTCAACGTCTTAGCCGCCGAATCTCTGCATCCTCTTTAAGGGATGATAGAGAAATGCAATATGCATATTCTTAGGATGCAGAATGGCAGACTTTCTTCTATTAGATAGAATTCTATTTCCTTGTTCTTTGTATGGTATCATTCAGGTTCTGACGCATCTGTATTTTTTCCCTTGCTTCAGGAATGAAATATAATATGTCATGCTGTAACCCTGGCCTGACTCTCCTTAAAGATCCAAAAGTGGAATTATGTACCGCAGCACATGCTGTTTCATTTTCCTGATCCACTTGAAACCAAAGTGTCATTTCATTTTCTTGTGGTGTTTATAAGAATTTCCTGGGAAGCACTAAAGGTGACCAACCCAGATTTGATAAACCCTGAATAGGAATGAGCTTTGCTGCAGATGGGAGGGGGGATTTGGCACACGTGATTTTGGGGGAAAGTACCCAGGGGGCTTTAAATGTGCAAATAGAAGGACCTGTCACTAGGCTGATAACACCAGATTCAACGGATGTTGAACCTCATTGATCCACCATCCATCTCTGAGACCAGCAAGATAGTCAGCACTTTCCAAAATTCCTCTCCCATGAAGAGGAAGGGAGCGGGGGGGGGGGCTCGCTTGCACCGCCTTTCACCAGTAGTGATGAGTCACCTTTCCCTGCTGGGGGAGGAGTCCACAACGAATTCTCGGGAACATGAGCATCTTCCATGACAAGTGATCCTAATTCATCTTAGTTTTGCTTATTTCAGTTTATACAGAAGCACCCGAAAGCTTTGCTTTTATGTTCTTGGGAGTTCGGAGTTTGATCATCATTTGTCATAGCAGGAAGATAGGGAGAATTTCAGATCTTCCCGTTGCTTCGGGCCATTATTCATGATCTCTCTCTCTCTCTCTGTCTCCCTCCCTCCCTCCTCCCTGGGTTCTACCAACTTTGGCATATTGGTGGGGGGGATTAGAAAGGATCTGTAAGCACCCCCCATTTTGCTCTCTCCATGGAACTGGAGAGAGAGAGGTTCTCTTTCCCACATGTGTGGGTGATGCTGCCTTCCAGAAGGAAGGCTGGAGTTAGTTTTTGTGCTGAGCTGTCAGCAGCTGCAGCAGAGATGGGGGAGGGTCGGCAGCAGCAGGAGCAGGAGGAAGAGGCCCTCCAGTTTTATGATCCCTGCTGACAAATGTGAGCCTTGGCTAGAATGCAAGTCATTTGCTGCTGGCAGCAGGTCAGAAATACCTCCAACGTGTAGGGAAGCCTTTGTTGGGCTGGTGCTGAAGACCCCTTTGTGGCCCTGGGGGTGTGAAGTGTGTAGCCCCTTGCCTCCTTCACAGCCGTGTGATTCTCTTTCTCCGGCTGGGGTTTCACAGTAACTTTGCTTTGCCACCTGTTGGGCAAGTCTGGAGGGGGGGGGCTCAGCATAGCGCTCTTTGGAGAGAGAGACTGGGACAGAGACCAGTCTTCTGAATTCTTTACTGGACCTCAGCTTTCTCCGAGGAAAGGGTTTTTAAAAAAGCACCCTGTATGATGCTCTGTCAATTTGCAAGGAAAGGAGACTCTTCCAACCAGAGCGTAGTTTAGGATCCTGGAATATACCAAAGGGAATTGGAGGAATTCCCAGCTTTTCACACTCTGTTTTGCAGATTCTAGAGCAGAGTTGTCAAACTCAAGGCCTGGGGGCTGGATTCGGCCCATGGAGTATTTAGATCCGGCCCACGGATCCACCCTGGAAACAGCAAAGGACCAGCCCATGGTGTTTCTGCCAGCGAAAATGGGCTCCCGTGCTCCATTTTCAGCTGCCCCGGCCTCTTGCAACCCTCTGCCAGTGAAAATGGAGCTTGGGAGCTTGTTTTCACTGGCCGAAGCACCACAGGTCAGTCCTTCACTGTTTCCAGGGTGGCCCTGCAGGCCAGATCTAAATACCACATGGACCAAATCCAGTTCCGTTCTGTTTTCACTGACAGAGGGTTGCAGGAGGCTGTGGCAGCCAAAAACAGAGCTCGGTAGCCTGTTTTCGCTGGCAGAGTGCCTGGGCCACCACAGGTGCCTTCAACAGTGACATTGAGCTGGCCATGCCCCATGGCCACACCCCCTCCCAAGGTCAAACACAACCCTGATGCGGCCCTCAATGAAATCAAGTTTGACACCTCTGTTTTAGAGGGTCAGAATTCACAATTTTATTATTTTATTTTGGAGCAACCTTTCCAAAATGAGGGTAAGAAATGTAACATCATGCAGTCTGATAATGCTGCCATAGCTTCACTGGCCAAGCCTGCAGCAAGCCTCAGGGCTTGTAAGGGTGACTCCTGGTTGCGAAGGAGGCCTCTTGCTCATTAGAATCAACATGGATGTCCCACGGATGCTAAGTGGAGCATCAGAGGATAGACCTTTCCTTGTGAAGGACACTTCCTGCCTGCTGAGAAGACAATGGGAATGAATTACCTGCCAGAGGGGCCCTTTGTTCTGACCCTGCCTCTGATGTCCTCCCTGATGGAATGAAAGACCTTTATTTGAGCCTTTGATCAGTTTAAATAGCATAAAGTGACATGCAATAATAAGATGAACACAGCCAGCTCAGGTGTTCCCTTTAGGGAGATCGACAGCAGTGGCCCTGAAGAGCACTGGCATTATTCAGAAGTAGATGTTAGATACACAAGTCTGGGGATTTGATTCGGACTTTGCACTCGGCTTCTTCAAACCTGGCAAATAGAGTAGAGTAGAGTAGAATAGAATTAAGAGGAGAATAGAGTAGAGTAGAGTAGAGTAGAGCAGAGCAGAGCAGAGCAGAGCAGAGCAGAGCAGAGCAGAGCAGAGCAGAGCAGAGCAGAGCAGAGTAGAGTAGAGTAGAATAGAATTCTTCATTGGCCAAGTGTGGTTGGACACACAAGGAATTTATCTTTGGTGCATATGCTCTCAGTATACATAAAAAGACAAGATACATTAGTCAAGACTCATAAGATACAACACTTATAGATTACCAATAAGCAATCAAATCATACTAAGAAACAAATAAAACAATATAAATTGAAAGATACAAGCAACATGGTTATAGTCATAAGTGGGAAGAGATAGGTAATAAGAAGGATGGGAAGAATAATAGTAATACAACAGGGAAAGGTTGCTTCTGGCATTACTGCCAGTTCGGTGCATGCACAATTTTGTGTATGTGCATGTGCATTTGCACATAAATAGGTCTGTGCATGCGCAAAGCATTAAAAAATGAAAAGAAATGAAATTTGTGTAATGACAATTGTTCTATGCAGGCGCAGAACCAAAAATCAAGATGGCGCTGCCATAGGAGAACCAATCAGGGGGCGTGGCAGGGCTGGGTTGCTGCCACCCGCAGCGACCCAGACCGCCAAACCACTACCATTTGGCTGAACTACTCTGAACCGGTAGGAACCCACCACTGTAATACAGTCTTAGTAAATATGGGTGAAGATCCAAGGACTACTGGCAGCTCCATCATGAACAGATCTTCTGCTTCTGTCTTCTCTGTTGCCTCCTCCCAAAACAAAAGTGGGAAGAGGTGAGACTTATTTTGGAGCATTTTGGATATCACAGCCTCCATAAACCTTCAAGGAAGACAAACTGGAGTTTCACTGATAACACACACACAGGGTTGTGAGATTGCTTCTGCAAACTGGCTACTCTCCTCACTTACACAACACTTTCATGTTTGAGTTTCTCTTCTCTCGGGCTTTAACCAAGGAAGAAACCAAGTCTTGTAATGACCCCCCTTGGCATGTTATTTAACTTTCTTTCCCCCCGGGAACGTAATGGGGTGACATTCATTTCCCCCCTTCCTGGAGGACTTCCACCGTTTTGGGAAAAATGGTGGTGTTAGATCAGTACCTAGGACCTGATTGTGGGAGTCTCAAGCCAACCTTCTGCTTCCATAAGAGCTTTTCTTTGTTTACAGCAACAGCTGATGAAATGTGGGATCTGAAATAATTAGCGATGGCGAACCTTTTTTGGCTTGTGTGCCATAAGTGGGGGGAGTGCAGGGGGGACGTGTGTGGGCGTGCCTCACACATAATGCAATCTGTGACCACCACCCCAGTGCACATGCATGTACTACAGGCGCTCCCCCCATTTTTACATGCTTTTTTTGCCCTCCAGAGGCTTTATAAGAGCCTGGGGAGGGCGAAAATAGCCTTCCCCCTGCAGAGGCCCTCCAGGGGCTTCAGGGACCTTCGGGAGGCTTCCCTGAAGCCTCCGTAGCACTCAAAACGACCCTTTGAGCAAACCGGAAGTCCGTTCCTGAACTTCCGGTTTGCCCATAGGGCCGTTTTTTTGTGCTCCGGAGGCTTCAGGGAAGCTCATGAAGCCTCCAGAGGGCCTCTGGGGGGTGGGGTGGGGGTGGGAGAGGCTCTTTTCGCCCTCCCCAGGCTCCTATAAAGCTCTGGAGCCTGGGGAAGGCGAAAAATGGCTTTTTAAAAGGCTGAACTCAGCTGGCCAGTGTGCGCATGTGTGTTGGCCAGCTGATAGGGCAGTGCTTCGCGTGCCCTGACAAATGGCTCTGCGTGCCACCTGTGGCACACGTGCCATAGGTTCACCATCCCGGAATTAGGGGAATCGGCTACAGTGGAGGGCTGTTCTTCTGGAGCAAGTGGGGGCAAAGAGAAATTCCAGCTTCATCCCCAGTGACTTCTTGGCACATCCGTACCTTTGTCTTGGCAATCATTATAGGCATTTACTCCTGCTTTCTCCTGGGATTTCCCATTCAAACACTGACCAGACCTGAATCTCCAAATCCAAAAATATCAGACAAAATCCAAAGGTTTCTATGGAATTAATCCATGGAATTAATTCTTCCCTCTTATTTCACCCAATAACCTCACACCATCCTTGAGTGATTATTTGTCACCTTCATTTGCCTCCAATAAAATTGACTCATGTTAGTTAAAACAAGTCCAAAAATATAAAAGCCACCATGTAAATGTCTGTGGAGGGCAGCAGGGGCAGAATAATGAAAAATCACCGTAGTTGTGCAGCACAACCTCCTCTTTTGTATGTGCGCCATAACAAATGTGAGAGGAAACATCCCTTTTGACTTTCTGACAAAATCAGTAAGTTCCTGCAGATGTCCCTGTAGTCAGCTGTCAAATACCATGAAGCATCAGCTTTTTATTGCTGATAGACCTGAAGTCCTGTTGTGAAATATGCACTCTTGATTCATGCACTGAATTAAATATTATTTGGCTTGGTATCGGATGTAATTTGTAAATCATGATACATGCATCAATGTGTTGTATGAACCAACCCAGTTGTAATTTGTTCTACAAACCATGTCTAAAGAAGCTATGAAATCTCATGGTTTAAAATATCTCAAAGATGTCTAGTGAATGTTTTGATCACAGTATTTATAAACAACAACAACAAAATTGGAAGAGACCTTGGAGGCCTTCTATTCAACCTCCTGCTTAGCCAGGAAACTCTATTCATTTCAGACAAATGGTTGTCCAATCTTTTTTAAAAAAACCTCCAGTGTTCGTGCACCCAGAACTTCTGAAGGCAAGCCATTTCACTGATTAATTGTCTTCACTCTCAGGAAATTTCTCCTTAGTTCTTGGTTGCTTCTCTCCTTGATTAATTTTCATCCGTTGCTTTTTGTCCTGCCTTTGGGTGCTTTGGAGAATAGCTTGCCTCCCTCTTCTTTATGGCAACCCCTGAGATATTGGAACACCCAGTGGTGGGATTCAAATAATTTAACAACCGGTTCTCTTCCCTAATGATTTCTTCCCACAACCAGTTCACCAAACTGCTCAGAAAGTTAACAACCGGTTCTCCCGAAGTGGTGTAAGCTGGCTGAATCCAACCACTGAGAACACTGCTATCATGTGCTTTCAAAGCAGGGGAAAGTGGTTTCATTTACAGTTATGAGAACAAAGAAGTGAAAGTAAAGAAAGAAGTAGAGATGCTTGATCACTGAGTTTTCATACTAGCAAGGACATGCAGCTTATGTATATGCATGACAATTCTGACATGTGTACGGTATATAGGATAGTCCAAGAAACAAAATCTGCCAGTCTTGCTTGCTGTCCAGGCTGGGGGACATTTGCTTGGAAAGTCCACCTTCCGCCTTAAATTTCAGCAGGGGAGCACCATGTGGTGCCTTTCTGCCTCTCACATGGGACAGATGGTTTCATTGGAAAAAAATAAAATAACTGGACATCAGTCTTTGGTAACATATAGCAAAAATATTTCCACTTCCAAGATTTTCTCCTACTAACCTCAAAGGCAAAAGGACACATCAGTACTGTATGAAGAATTACTTCTAAATTAGTAAATTCATCTGATATTCTGACACAGGCTAGACAAAGCATTTAATTGATTTTAGAAGGATGATTGGACCGTGATATTATGTTGTATAAATTATGGTTTATATCAGTGGTGAAATTCAATTTTTTTTTACTACCGTTTCTGTGGGCATGGCTTGGTGAGCATGGCAGGGATAGGATACTGCAAAATCTCCATTCCCACTGCATTCTGGGGCCAGCCAGAGGTGGCATTTGCCGGTTCTCCAAACTACTCAAATTTTCCACTACCAGTTCTCCAGAACCTGTCAGAACCTGTTGAATTTAACCTCTGGTTTACATTACTAAGCATTGCTATGGGTGTACAAACCATGGTTTTATTGTGAAAAGTTGAGTCTTGTTGGTTGATACTGTTCTGCATCCTTTCTTCTGCTAGGCAGCTGCTTCTGTCTTCTGTTTGAATCACCGTAGTTTGTTGTTTCAGATGTAGTCAACAAACTACCAGCTACACTGGTTGCCAGTGTGCTTCCATTTGAGCTTAAGGTCCTTTAGGGCATGGGGTCAGATTATTTGCAGGACTGCTTTTTTCTGAATGTGTCTTCCCATCCCATCAGATCTGGCAGGAGAGGCATACTCTGGATTCCATCCATTGTAGAGCAGGGGTATCGAACTCGATTTCATTGAGGGCCACATCAGGGTTGTGTTTGTCTTCTGGGGGGGATGGCCTTGGCAAGGGTGGGCATGGCCAGCTCAACATCACTCCTGTCGGAGGTACCTATGGTGGCCCAAGTGCTCTGCTTGCAAAAACGGGCTTTTGAGCTCCGTTTTCGGCTGCCACAGCCTCTTACATCCTCTGCCATTGAAAACGAAGCTTGGGAAGCCTGCAGGAGCCTATGGCAGCTGAAAACAGAGCTCAGGAACCCATTTTTGCTGTCAGAAGCACCAAGGGCTGGTCCTTTGCTGTTTCCAGGGCAGCCCCGCGGATCAGATCTAAGTACCCCGCAGACTAGATCTGGCCCTGGTCCTTGAGTTTGACACCCCTGTCTTAGAGTGTCATTTGGTGGGACTCAGGAACTGATACCCATCACATGAATCATCATCTCCCTAGAGATCTAATTGGCCCTGTCTCTGTTGGCCCTTCAGATGGTCCTACGATGTGGCTGCTTTCCTGCCTGTGGGAATTGGACTTCTTATGTGAAGTGCTTGTATGGAGAGTTCTTATTGTTTTTATCTTGGTTGCTGATTATGGGTTCATTTAGTATTTTTTTGCTTCTTTGCTAAAGAAACAAATAAACAAATTTAGCAAGTTTTGAAACCATTCCGCTTCCAACTTTAGGAAAAAGTTGTACTAACCACAATTTAGGATTGAACAGTCACTGTGTGAGCAAAAAATAAAGAAAGAAAAAAATTGAGACTCTCTTAGTTTTTATTGTATCTGCAGAAACCCAAGGTTTTCTGTGTCTTCTTCTGTCAGCATCAGTCATGGTGGAATGTGGTTTTCTCTACCATGAGTGATTTTAACAAATCACAGGGAGTGTTAAGTGTTGTGATCAATTATTGTAAGTTTATTTTCCATTCTTGAATGAAATAGTCTTAGGCTGCCATTTTTTTTTATTTCCGCTGCAATTGGACAGCCCACAGGCCAGTGTGTTATTTCTTCTTCTTCCTCCTCCTCCTCCTCCTCCTCCTCCTTCTCCTCCCCCCCTCTCTCTCTCTCTCTCTCTCTCTCTCTCTCTCTCTCTCTCTCTCTCTCTCTCTGTCATCTATGCACCTGGCAATGCCACTAATTCTTCAAGCAGCTGAGAAGGCGACTCCAGTCCATCCAACCCATCCATGATGTTTAAAATGCTCCTGGGCCCCTTTCCCTTTGACAGCATGCAGGCTGGGTAAGCATCAGTCCCTGGTTGTGTTGCTTCTGGAAAACGAGCCCAATGCAACCCTGATGCTGACCTGACCAAAGCCACCTTGGAGCTTTCCTCAGGTCAGGTCAGCTTCAGGGTTGACACACCACTGGAGTCCTTTCCTGGAGAACAGCTGGTCAACAGCATCCTGAAAGCTCATTTCAGGAGTGATCCCTGCCTGTCGGGCCTTGTTACCCGCTGATTTGGAGGCTATTTTTGGTCGTCCTCATCCCAGGCTTACGCTGCCCGGAAGGGGCTCCAGATTACACTGCAGGGAGGCATCTCCAGGAGGTCTCTTCTGCTGGCCTCTTGGTGCTCCTAGCCAGACCCCGACTTGCCTTCCCATTCTTTAGAAAGAGTTGGAGAGGTAGCCTACGTGACCACGCTGGCTGGCTTTGTTGCTTTCTTGTTTGGCAGCTATTTTGGGCTGACACGCTGTGTGCAAAGTGTTAACTAATTGAATCATCATGTTTCACATTTGACCACAGAAGATGGCAGTGGAAGAGGGAGAGCACTTCGTGGACCAAGTAAGCGTGTGCAGATGCTGTTGTAAGGTTGCTTTTAAGATTTATTTCTCTGCACCTATGTACCGGTAATGAATTATTGTTGTTATTGTTGTGGTTGTTGTCATTCTTGGCAAAAAAAGGATTCCTCCTCGTTTGCAGGTAAATGTGTACGTAGATCTGTTTGCTTCATTTTTTTAACGTTTCTTCAAGGTTTATCTCTAAAGCAAGCCAGTCTGGGATTGGTTCTCTGCCCTCTGTTTCCCCACCCTCTGAAAAGTTGCAATGGGGTGTTCTGTTTACTGCATAAAAGATACCTGGAAGAAATGTAAAAGGATATGTTTGTGTCAAAGAAAAGGCCTAAAATACCTCTGATGCGCATCCTATTTTTCATTGTGTGGTTTTTCTTGAGAGAGCTCGGATGACCTGACTCTATAAAACAGTTAGATTTAACTGAAATGCACATTGTTAATAAGTGTTAGAGCTGCTGAAGACAAAGTTATACAATCTGCCAAATTTGAGGGTCCTGGATGACCTTCTAGATCAAACTTGGTGAAAGTGGGATTCTTTGTCCAATTGCTCAAATGATCCTTAGAGCATGACTCTCTAAACTGCATAATAACCTACTTTGGCAATGAGTGAGATGGTTGGGACTGCTGGGGAACATTAAGTATTATCATCCCTTTGCAGCCGCTTGACTGTCAAGGATCAATCACCCGGAGTGAAGTTTGTTAACCACTGGTATTACTGATATGAGGATAAGGACTTTTCAAAGATCAACAGTGCTTATAGGACAAATGATTATTTCCTTGGATGATAAAAATATTTCAGAATGAATGCAACCATATTTTCTTATGCCACTTCATAGCAATTGCAGCAAAATATCCAGTATTAATAACTGTGGAATAAGTGCTGATTTTATGACTATTGTTATGATATTCATGCATCTTCATGTACATGTGTACATGCATGTGCTCAGTGGATCCGTTCTAAGGATGGAATGTGGTGATGGACCACATGTGGCTCTTACCCAGATGTTCCAGGCAGATGTATTATTAGTGGTAGGGAGTCCCATCGATGAAATTGTGTGTGTGTGTGTGTGTGTGTGTGTGTGTGCGTTGCTCTGCAGGAAAAGTGTTGGTATATCCAAGAAAAGGAAAAGAAAAGCTGAAGAAACTTATTTAATAAAGAGATTGTTGCGATGTAAAATTCCCCTCTCGGGTAATATGGAAAATAAACATATTGCAACTGAAATCATTTTTCCAAGTGTACCTTTGGAAGTGTCTTTACTTATCAGATGACTCTTCCTAGTTAAGAGCAAAGTACTATGTGGTTAAGCTTGACTCCCAGTAATTATGTGAACTGAGACATTTTAAAGAAGGAGCGTAACTTACAAGGCATTTCTAAAGTTTTCTTGTAAGCTGAAAGAGACTGCTAGGTGGCAGCCTGTTAGTCATGGCATTTACAGTATTCTCTTCAGGGTTTTTTATGCCACCTACTGGTGGGATTCTGAAGTTTCTTTGTCTCTTTGTTGCCATCTAGTGGTGATCTTGCTAGGACCCCTAACCCAGAAGCTGCGGGTCAGGAGAGGTCTGAAGGCTTGTCCATGTGCAAGAGAGTGTGGACTTTGACAAGCAAAGAGGGCTTGGACCTTCATTCATAAGCAGACAGAAGCATCTTGCTAATCTTTTTTTTTCCTGCCTAAAAAAAAAGAAAAGAAAACTGATGAAATGGTAGGAGGGTATAGTCTTTTTGGTGAAATATTACCAGAATATGTCTTGTCTTGTCTTGTCTTGCCTTGCCTTGCCTTGCCTTGCCTTGCCTTGCCTTGCCATGCCTTCTCTTCTTCCTCTCCCTGCCTTCCTTCCTCCTACAATATAGAGCAGAGGTCTTAAAGTTGGCAACTTTAAGACTTGTGGACTTCAACTCCCAGAATTCTCCAGACAGCTCTGCTTCTCTTCGCTTCTCTTCCCTTCCCTTTTCGTCTTCCTCTCCCTGCCTCCCCGCTTTCCTTCCTCCTACAATATAGAGCAGAGGTCTTCAAAGTTGGCAACTTCAACTCCTATGCTGGCTGGAGAATTCTGGGAGTTGAAGTCCACAAGTCTTAAAGTTGCCAACTTTGAAGACCTCTGATATAGAGGAAATCTGCTTTGGTTAGAACTGCATGTGTTGGCTTTAACTTAATGGCTTCAGTGTCTGTTTTTTTATCAGTGTTTGCTAAATGCTTAGCTGTGTAGAAATGCTGAGCACTCAGAAGCAAAGTGAAGCAAGACCTCAGAAGGCCTTCTGCTTTTCCACCCAAAAACGGCCAATTTGAGGCCAGCTTGCTTGGAAGAGTTTTCCTGGCAGGATCAGGTTTCTGGCCTTCTGCAGGCTGAATCTGCGGTACCAGGCTGTCCAACCAACCTGCCTGTCTGCTTTCCTGCTCTCCATGGAATGTGTACAGAAGGGCTGGCTTGAGGCTGACATGGCCCTGCCCTAGACAGAAGCTCCGAGAGTGCATTGACCTGCTCCTGTTCATGGGCAATACTGCTGCTCTGGCATTTTACTAGCGACTCAGCAAATGCTGCGTTCTCTGCCCTGAGTAGCAGGGAGACATGGCGTGCGCAGAGGACACCACGGGCAACACAGGATGAACCATGGCGAGGAGTGAATCGACGGGGGTACGGTACTTCTTTGCTTCTAGCAGGGAGTTGTGGCGAATAAGCATTGTAGATTTATGTAACGTAAGCTTCAAGTGCGCTAAAAGGGACGCCGTACCCGATCCATTGATTAAGGGAGTTCCGCTCGGCAGCCGTTTGGAAGGATGTCCTGGAGAAGTCCTTGATAGGGTGCAGCACACATTGGAGTAGCTACCGGAGATTTATGATGATTCTGTGTGTTGGGGGAGTTGTTGGATCAGTTATAGATGACAATCAATTATATTACTCGGGGATTTGTTGAGATTAATAATTGAGATCAGAAGTGTTTAGGGAGCAATATTTTAAAAGGTAAAGAATATTATGTGATGATTCACCTAAACACAAAATTTATCTGGCTGTTGAATTTTTTTCCCCCATCTAAAAAATGACAAAGCATTTAGGAGTGAAAGAGGGAGAAAGTATTTCCAGAGCTTGCTGTTACAAATAGATCTTTCTCTGTAAAACCTAATTTTATCCCCCTGCTCATTATCTACGCTTTTTCCTCCTGTGTGCTAACTGGAATGCAGTTCCTTAAAACACCAAGGAAGCACGTGGCTCGTTTACCATGTACCATTCTGGAATGCTAAAATTAAGCTACTGTTTGTGTGATGACAGACATAAAGCATTGCTAAGTATCCCCAATCATGTTTTACTAGGCAGAAATAAAGAGGTTGCCGATTTAAATTAAAGTGGAAAATTCAGAAGGACTCTGGAGTAATATCCCATCACTTATCCCTTGCATACTATTGAGACTCCTCCTTAGCATGTAAAAAAAAAGGGGGGGTGCTTGACCTTTAGCTATATTAGGGGCACAACTCCCTCCTATACATTTTGTGGCTCTAGGAGCTCTTCAGCCTCTTCCCCCCAATTAAGCAACCATGCCAAATATCAGTGATTGGATTTTCTGACATTATAAAGCTTTTATTATTTTTAAGTATTTGTTATTGGTGGGTGTGTGTGTGTGTGTGTATATGTATGTGTTAGTGTGTGCGTACCTTCAAATCCGTTTAGATTCTTGGCAAGTGTCTGGGCAAGTCTTTGAAGATTTCTTGATAGCATTTCTGGAAGTGGTTTATTTTGGCCTTCTTTTTTGGTGAAGAGAGACGGACAGGCCCAGAGTCTCCCAGCTGCTTCTGTCCCCAAGGTGGGACTGGAACTCCCAGTCTCCCAGTTACTCATTTGGTGCCTCTTTTAAACCTTAAATCAGAGGCCCCCAAACTTGGCAACTTTAAGACTTGTCCACAAGTCTTAAAGTTGCCAAGTTTGGGGACCGCTACCTTAGATGAAGCTTAAGCCATTCAAATAACTCTTGCAGGTGGAACAAATCTAGGCAATAGAGCTGTTATGTGGCATGGCAAAAGCACAGAACCTGGTATAACCTGGAAAATTTGCCCATAGGAGAACCACCTGGCACTATTACATCCATGTCATTGTTTGATAAATGAGCTGTTTGTATTGTGTAGTGTCCTACTTAAGTCTGGATTGATATACTTAAAAAGCTTTACCACTTGCCCCAAACTAGCAGAGTCAATGTTTGGTTGAGAGGACTTTGTCCCTAAGAGTTTTCAGGAGGGTCCAGGTGATAAGATGCATGTTGTCAAGTTGTGATATCAACCCTATCCCTTGTTTGTCTGTTGATGTTGATGTTGATGCTGAGATGTTGTGACACAATGGGGCAGTGCTTCCATCACAACAGTAGGTTTTGTTGTTTCAGTGTCACTGCGGCTAGAAACAGCTTTTTGAGTCAACTCACAGTAGGACTGCTCTAATACACTCCAAACTATCTCTGAATACCGCCTGGAAGCCATAGCTGGTCCAGAATGAGGTGGCATGGACAATGGTTGGCATGCCTTGTTACCCCCAAGTGACCCCACCACATTGCTTCCAATTTGTCTGGCAAGATTGTGTGCTCTGGATTGTTAAATCAAACAATGTCATTGTTTTAGGCTTCTCTGTCACATCACCTACCCCACAAACAAGACCACCCCTAGAGATCTGTGCAGTGGTGGGATTCAAATAATTTAACAACTGGTTCTCTGCCCTAATGACCAGCTGGGTAGGCGTGTCTTGGTGGTCATGTGACTGCATGGGCGTAGTCATCTCAATGTCACTCATGTCGATGGGTGCTTCGCCTTAGCTGTTACAATGTAATAAGGGTTAACCGGAGAAGCAGTTTCTGTAAGCAGGGCAATAAATATTAGACTAGAAACAACACCAGAATGTTTCCTTCCTGCCTTCCTTACAGGATTAGCCCTGTGAAGTGGGAAAAAACAAAAGGAGATTTCTTCCAACAACCGGTTCTCTGAACTGCTTAGAAAGTTAACAACCGATTATCCCGAATAGGTGAGAACTGGCTGAATCCCACCACTGGATCTGTGCCACTTTTACGTTCCAGATGTCTCCAAAAACCTTGATGTTGTTGGCTCTGTTTTCTGTTCAAGGGCTAGGTTAAGATGCAAAGGGTTTTCTTTCAGTTAGTTCCTCTTTACTGTTTCTTATTTTTAATTTTAAATCACTCAGAGTCATGTTGAGATCAGACAATCCAAATTAAACAAACAAACAAATAAACAGCAGTTTCTAAATTTAATGTGTGCATGTATCTATTGGTTTTCTTCAAATAGCTTTATTGTACTTCTTGAATGTGAGAATGTTCCACCATGGAGAAATTCTGCAGGTGATTAACTTTTTCCTTTTTGTGTGTAGAAGCACCCATTTTATTCTGTAGTAGGAGTTTCCTCCTTCTTTGCGAGAAGAAAGTATCATAAGGGTACAGAGATTTCTTCCCATCAAGTGTTGATGGTCTAGGAACAAATTCATTCCTCCAAAATAAAGTGATTGCTCCTGTTCAGTGGAACAGCTTGCCTTCAGAAATTGTGAATGCCCCAACACTGGAAGTCTTTAAGAAGATGTTGGATAGCCATTTGTCTGAAATGGTATAGGGTTTCCTGCCCAGGCAGGGGGTTGGACTAGAAGACCTCCAAGGTCCCTTCCAACTCTGCTATTGAATTGTATTGTTCCACAGGGAAGTCAAAATGAGCTCCATGCTAGGACAGGAGCCAGAATGTGTCCTGGTTGAGAACAATGAGATTGTGCTAGAGATTTCCCTGCACAACAATGTTAAAATGGGCCAGAGAGCTAAACAGTAGCCAAGCAATCTTTTGTAAACCCAGTACAATGGCAGTCATGCTGAATGTTGAAATTAACACAAAAATTACTGCTATCATATACGGAATAGTATTTTGTTCCATTAATTAAAAGAAAAGTATAAGATTTTTATGTGTTATGGTGAGGGTCAAAAATATTTATTTGCGCTCCAGAGATTGGCTGATCATGAGATCCGCAATAGTAAAGTCCTTTTGTTTGGATGAGATTCCCTGCATCATGGTTTTCAAATAGTTCTCTCCTGATGTATTTAGTTTGCATGGAGCAAGCTGTGGTCAAAATTGTACAGGTAGTCCTTGACTTACAAATGTTCATTTAGTGACAGTTCGAAGTTACAACACCACTGAAAAAAGTGACTGATTTTCACACTTATAACCATTATAGCATTCCCCCCCCTCCAGGGTCCTGTGATCAAAATTCAGATTGTTGGCCAGCGACTCATGTTTATGACAGTTGCAGTGTCCAGGGGTCATGTGATTCCATTTTGTGACCTTCTGACAAGCAAATCAGTGGGGAAGCCAGATTCTTTTAACAAATGTGCGATGAAGTTAACAAGTGCAATGACTAACTTAACAATGGTGGCGAGAAAGGTCATAACATGTGGCAAAACTAATTTAACAGATGTCTCACTTAACAACAGAAATGTTGGGCTTAACTGTGGTCATAAATCGAGGACTACCTGCATTTGCCAACAAGTCATCTTCTGCAATATTTAGAAAAACCCTCGGCAGATGTTGGTTGTCTTGAGACACAGAAACCTTAAAATGAATGGTGCAATTTAGGAGAAAGATGGGTGGTTTGGCCAGGAGAAATTATTTTCTGGACTTGCCAAGCTGTCATTGTTGTAGGATCAGGAGCAAGTCCTTTACTTTCTTCTGTCAGAGAATAGTGGCTACCATACCATTGTACTGTTCAGCCTCCAAGGCCAATCAAGGCGCTACCTAAACTCTTTTTTCAGACAAGCTACAGAATTCCTTTCCTGTATCACTGAAGGCGAATCTCACTGATATCTACATGGACGTTAATATTTTGTATTGCGAGTATGATAAAGCAGCTTATACACAACAGGGAGTAATAAAATATAAGTAATAAAATATTTAACAAAGAGGTACCTCGTTATATCTAGTTACGCTCAACACTGATTCCAAATGTAGGTATTGGATCTGGGTGTGATGGCCACTTATATAAATGTTCCACATCACAAAATCTAGATTGCAGCTCATGCTTGGTTTTCAAACTCTTTATTTTCTCTTCTTTCTCTTTCAGACTGACACCAATGCAAGCTACCTACGAGCAGCCCGAGCAGGCAACTTGGAAAAAGCTCTTGACTACTTAAAGAATGGAGTGGACATCAACATCTGTAATCAGGTTGGAGCAATATTTCATCCGCACATATTTTCTTTTTATCACTAGTCTGTGTTTGTGTCTGCGTCTTGAGAGTGCCTTTCCAGAACAGGCTCTTCCAGGATACGCTAGATGTTCTTCTACCAAGGCTGGCTGGAGAGTATGGGAATTGAAATGCAGCTCACTTAGAGGGCTTCAGCTTTGCTTAAGTAGTCAAAACAGCATATTTCATGTCCACTGGGTATTGTTGTTGTTGTTGTTGTTAGTAGCAGCAGCAACAAAATAATAATAATAATAATAATAATAGTACTTCATTTATTATAATGTACTTCATTATAATATATAATATATTATAATATAATAATAAATAAGACATTCAACAAATTCACAAGATATTAAAGTCCAAATTGAATGGAGGAAACATCATAAAAGCTATAAATACCTGGGCTATACCTGTGATTCGATACTCTGCAGGAATAATTGACTGGACACAGATGGAGTTGGACAATTTGGAAAGAAAAACAAGGAAGCTTATGACAATGCATCATGCTTTGCACCCTAAAAGTGATGTTGACCAATTATATCGACCAAGAGCAGAGGGTGGTCGAGGACTCCTACAAGTAAAACGGACTGTGGATGAAGAAAAACACAGCTTGAATGATTACATCCAGAAAAGTGAAGAACCAATGATTAAGGAAATAAATAAAGAAGGCCTTTTAAAGACGCCTAAGTCAAAAGCTGAATATAAGAAAAAAGTAACTGAGAAGCGAGCTGAAAATTGGAAAAACAAAGCTATGCATAGCCAATACTTGAAAAGTATTGAAGGCAAAGCTGACCAAAAGCTAACTTGGAACTGGTTAAGATCAGGAGCACCGAAAAAAGAAACAGAAGGCTTTATTTTGGCAGCTCAAGAACAAGCCTTAGCCACACACTGCATGAAGGCAAAAATTCAACATGTTACCACCAACAGCAAATGTCGCCTCTGTAATGAGAAAGACCAGACAGTCGACCACTTGATCAGTGGGTGCAGCAAAATTTCACAAACTGACTATCTACAACGCCATGACCGTGTTGCTAAGATCATTCACTGGAAATTGTGCCAAAACTTTGGATTTGAGTACAGCAAAAACCACTGGGAACGTCAGGTTCAGAAGATTTTAGAGAATGAGAAAGTCAAGATCCTGTGGGATTTCAGAATTCAGACCTGACATAACAATAGTTGAAAAGAAAAAAAGTATGATTCATTGACATTGCAATACCTGGAGATGCACGAATTGAAGATAAACAGCAAGAAAAAATCACAAAGTACTGGGACTTGCAAATTGAAGTTGAGCGTCTGTGGAAAAAGAAATCGTGTGTTGTCCTGATTGTAATTGGAGCCCTTGGAGCAATACCTAAAGGGTTACCTTGCTATTTGGAAATGTTAAATTTATCAGACTTAAACATTCTGATTCTACAAAAAACCACCCTACTTGGAACAGCTTATATCCTCCGATGTTACCTTAACAGTTCCTAGGTCCTTGGTCAGGGCTCGAGCTGTTGAGCTACCAAGCAGCCCTAAAGGCTGTGAATCTCACCAAAGATTAGCCACATATAATAATAATGGACAAAATTAATAATAGTTTCTCCTTAAAAAGTTGATGGAGAGGGAGGGAGGGAGGGAGGGAGGGAGGGAGGGAGGGAGAGAGAGAGAGAGAGAGAGAGAGAGAGAGAGAGAGAGAGAGAGAGAGAGAGAGAGAGAGAGAGAGAGAGAGAGCGCTTAGTTGGGAAAAATATGTGGTAAGAACAATGTTATTTATATATATTAAGGCTAGAGTCCCATACATCTAAACTAAGCCTCATTGAACTTCAATCAATCAAAATAGAGCTGGAAGGGACCTTGGAGGTCTTCCAATCGAACCCCCTGCTCAAGCAGGAGACCCTAATCTGTACTTGTACCTTTGGTTTTTCCTGCCCAGGTGTAAAACCTTGCATTTCTCCACATTAAAGTTCATTTTGTTGGATAGAGCCCATTGTTCAAGTCTGTCAAGATCTTTTTCGATCCTGAGCATGTCTTCTGGGGTATTGGCCATTCTCGCCACTTTAGTGTCTTCTGCAAGTTTGATGAGTTCCCCTTCTATTCCCTTGTCTAAGTCATTTATGAAGATATTGAAGAGTACTGGGCTTAAGATGGAACCTTGTGGTACCCCACTGCTTCCTTTCTTCTATGCAGATGAAGTACCGTTAAGAACTACATTGAGTCCCTAGTAGGATTTACTTCCCTAGATTGCATTTGGAGCTTCTGCTGAACCCTAGAACTTCTCTGAGAGTTGCCCTCATTAGGCTGCTGCACTGTATTGTCTCCATCTTGCTTTAAAGACAGCACCTTAGAACCTAATGTGTGCCTGTTAAGGTGTTTAATGTACATTACAACTTGAAATTAACTACTCTGGATTTTATGGAGATACACTAATATGTATCCATGTGATTCCATCTTTGCTTGACGGGGGAAATTGGTTGGTTTTGATACAAAGGGCATATTTGTACTGATTACAGATGACTTGGGTGCTGAGATTTCCATATAAAAAAGTACTTTGTCTTTTGATACTCTAGACATGGATACCATCTTAAAGTAGGAAGGCTGAAGCCATGGCACTACAGTTTTAGGAATTAAATGGGATGTCCAGCTGAGGAAGTATGCACGGAAGATCCATTTCAGTGGCATCTGTAAGGCGAAGCTCTCATTCGGAAATGAAACAGCCCATAAGTTTGTGTTTCTGCAGGGGATGGATGGAAGTTGTCCTGTGGCCTCCCTGGGCATGGTGCCCATCAGTGATGCTCCAAAATTGATAACTTCCAGATTTCTCTGCCAACATAGGAATGTTCTCTCTTCAGTACATTTCATGGAAAGGTTGCTGACTATCATCCATGTTCAATATGCTATTCATGTAAAACATAAGGATAACCTCATTTTGTTTTCTGTTAGACTGATGATACATTGAATTGCAAAGGGAGTAAGTAATGAATCCTTCCTTCCTTCCTCTCTCCATTCCTTCCGTCTCCCTCCCTCTGTCTTTCATCTTCCTCCCTCCCTCCATTTCTTCCTTCTCCCTCTCTCATCTTCCTCCCGCCCTTCATTCCTTCCTTCTCTCTCCCTCTCTCTTTCATCTTCCTCCTTCCCTTAATTTCTTCCTGCTTCTCCCTCTCTCCCATCTTTCTTCCTCCCGCCATTCCTTCCTCCCTTACCTCCCTCCTTCCATTTCATCCTTCTCCCTCCCTCCCTCTCTCATCTTCCTCCCTCCCTCCATTCCTTCCTTCCTTCTTCCCTCTCTCTCTCATCTTCCTTCATCCCTCCATTCCTTCCTACCTTACCTCCCTCCCTCCATTCCTTCCCTCCCTCCATTCTTTCCCTCCCTCCCTCTCTCATCTTCCTTCCTCCCTTCCCTTTCTCATTTTTCTCCCTCCCTCCCCTTCTCTCTTCTTTCCCTCAAGTTCTTATCATGCTGGAATGTGACCTTTAGGCCCCTTGAGTTATCATCTGTTTTTCTGAGCGCCCTGCGTCAATCTCTTCCCTTCTCTTTTCTTTTTATCAGAATGGGCTGAACGCTCTCCATCTCGCTTCCAAAGAAGGCCACATAGAAGTCGTGTCAGAGCTGATCCAGAGAGGTGCCAATGTGGATGCAGCAACCAAGGTCTGGAGCTGGTGTCTGAATCTTGCATTGCTTTCTTACTCAGGCCTGCAGAGGGCAACCTGCAGAGGGCAACCGAAGGAAGAAAAAGGCCTTAAGCCTTCAGCCGAGAGAGGGGGGGGGAGGTGCAGAGGAAAGGGAAGGTAGAAGGTAGAAGCTAGAAGGTACAGATTGTAATGTCTGTGATTATGACGAGCTAGATTGATAAAATACCACCGTTCTCTTAACATGCTTTACTGAAGAGCCACAGTTGCACAGTGGTTCCGTGACCCGTCAAATGCGCGCCTGACAAAAGTGCGCCGACAAAACCGTGGGGAGAAAACCGCGAGGTCGAAAGTGCTCCCACAAAAGAGCGCCAACAAAACTGCGCCCACAAAAGCGCGATTAGGGTTAAGGTAAGAGTTAGGGTTAGGGTTAGGGTTAGGATTAGGATTAGGGTTATTATGTTGTTATTACGTTGTTATTACGTTGTTTTCGTGTTGTTTCTTGATGGCACGCTTTCGTCAGCGCACATTTGTTGGCGCGCTTCTGTGGGCGTGATTTCGACCTTGCAGTTTTCTCGCCACGGTTTTGTCGGCGCGCTTTTGACGGTGAACCCAGTGGTTCGCCATTCCTACAATCAGTGCCATACAATCCCCTAAACCCAAAGGCCACATCCCAGTCAAGGGTTTTCACTTCTCAAAGACCTTGAACTGGGCTGCCACTAGGCCTGGAAAAGGCTTCGTAATGACAGCTGTGACAATGGCCAGCGCCAACGTGTTCAAGAGCAGCAATTCAATGTTTACAACATCTGGATTGCCAAGAGCTTATTATCAAGAAGGAGGGGAGATGAATTTGGCCATCAAATGTCAGTCAGCCCCCCTAAGTCTCCAGTCGGGCAGTTTTTAACATTTTACACACTCCTAAACATCCAGAGCTTCCCTGTTGCTCGATTGTTCCATAGTAAGTGACTCTCCAGAATTTGGCTGTGTTTGTGCAGAGTCGCCATTTTCATTCTCCTTCAAGGTCTCTGAGGAAGGGCTGGCACAGTTCTCCTGCAGCAACAGCAGCAACACACCTGCAGACCTGGGCCTGGAAGCTCCAGGGCTGATGGAGGGCAGCAGGAGAGGCAGAGCTAATAGCTCACACTAGAAGGAAGAGAGGATGGGTGCAGCGCAGAGTGGCAATATCAGAATGAAAAAAATGGGAAATTAAATCTTGCAAATCTGAGATTTTTGCCATTTATTCGTATTATTCTGGAGCATACGCTAGCATTACAAGGTGAGATGCAACATTCTTATCCTTTGGTTTTATTTTTTCATTTACAGATAAATGGCAAAGATCTCAGTTTTGCAAGACTGCTAAGATGAAAAGGAATGCAGAGGTTTTCCTTTGTAATTTGAATTATCTATGGCTTCCCACAGCCAGAGACAAAAGATTATAAACCTTAATTGTGGCTAAAAGAAATGCAGCAGCCCCAATAAACTCTCGCAGTCTAATCACTTCTCCCTTGGTATGGAAGAACCGTCCTTTTCCCAAAGCCCTGGCATCCTTGGGCAAAAGAGGTCACGTCTGTTGTACAAGGGCCTGTGTCATTTCCCTTGTAGCATTTTGCCATGCTGCAGATGCTGCCGTTTGCCCACTAAGGGTGCCCATGGGGCGCATCTGCTGGGCCTTTTTCAGGTCACAGTTCATGGTGATTCCCACAGTCCACTGAAGCTATGAATTTGTATCCTGGGGATTAGCTGCATGGGAACCCAAATTATCTAGTGAATTCTCTTTCGCAGTGTGTCTCCTCCTGAAGCTCAGTGAATGATTGGAGCAGAGGAGCTTGTTCCTGGGTGCCTAAATCTCCAGTGGGTCTGATCCCAAAGCCATCCAGTTATGGGCAGAATCCCTGTATGGGTCATCTGGGGACTGCTGAGCTGTAAACAGGCACATTGTTGTTTCCCTGCTGCCCCTGTAGTTGGAGGGCCTGGCGCAATTTTTCACATGCCATTCTCATCTCTCCTTACAGAAAGGAAACACAGCTTTACACATTGCATCCTTGGCTGGGCAGACCGAGGTGGTGAAGGTGCTGGTTACGAATGGGGCCAACGTCAATGCACAGTCGCAGGTGAAGTCATATTTATTTGAACCCTGTTCTGCTGGCGGGGGGGAGGGTTCTGGGGGGGACGACAGTGGGATGGGACTTTACCTTCTCTTCCTTTCTTACCAAAGTCCTTTAACTTCTTGGCTTTCCTCTTGTTGCTTCCCTGGAATTAGCATTGGAAGCCTTTGGGCAAAACATATTTGCATCAAATTGTGAATGTAAACCAATCTTTTCAGTTACTGTTTCCTTCCTCCCTATTAGAAGGATAAAAATATCCCCAACTCAGGGGAAATCAGCATCCAGTATGTATCTGAATATGGGAAGGAGGATATCGGGAGGACATAGTGGGGCTTCCAGTGCTTTGGGTTTAATTCCAAAAAAGGGCTTTGGCATATTCAGGAGTTCAGGCATGCCACCTTTCAAACAGTTGGCTCTTCTCCTGTGATGAGCTGCCAGCTGCAAGAGGACAGCCATGCAATGTCAGAAAAAGACGCAGCTGATTTAAAGGGTGACAAATAGGTGCCACTTTCTGGAACTGAGTTTGAAGTAGGCCTGGAAGCATCATCCATTTAAACTTCCATTAAGGTTTATTGTTTCATGCCCTGTCAGTTCATCTACTGTATACCAGGGATGGTGAACCTTTTCGACACTGAGTGCCCAAACCGGAACACATGTGCACCGCAGCCCCAGAAACTCAAAGACCAACCGTGCGCACCGGCCACCTGGGGGTTGGGTTTCCAGCATGGGCATGTGCACTAGCTAGCTGGTCTTTGCAGGTGCCGGAGTGCCAGAAACCCGAAGACCAGCTGGCCAGCGCATGCATGCACTGGCCATCTGGTCTTCGGGTTTCCGGCACTCCGGCACCTGCAAAGACCAGCTGGCCGGTGTGCATGTGCATGCTGGAAAACAGAAGAGCAGCTGGCGACAACATGTGTGCCCACAGAGAGGGCTCTGCGTGCCGCTTCTGGACACGTGCCATAGGTTCGCCACCATGGATCTATACTTTGGCCCAATGTAGAAGGTAAACTCACAAAACAAATCGTCCTTAACATTTAGTCAAACTATTTAAACATCAAAAGACCAAATGGTAACGAGACTCTAGATAAAGTTCACGTAAGAGCAGGATAGGTCAACTGGCTGTGACAAAGGCAGTTAGAACAACAGACAAACTTTGCCCAAATATCAGCTGATCCTGACTCTCATAGAGTCTGTCAAACATGATGGGTGAAAAAGCCATTTAACAAAGACTTTATTTTCATTGGCGATGAAAGGTGGGATAATTTCTCGCTGCCTTTTTTCATGGCCAAGCTTAGGTTGGCCAAAGGACACATTTCTGTCTCATTCTGATTGCTCAAACCAGTGGTGGGATTCAGCCAGTTTGCACCTATTTGGGAGAACCAGTTATTAACTTTCTAAGCAGTTCAGAGAACTGAGCACACTACTGCTCGCACGAGCAAACCGGTAGTAAATAAATTCTGGTGTTGTTTCTAGCCTAATCTTTATTGCTCTACTTGTACAACTGCCTCTCCGGTTAACCTTTATTACATTATAACAGCTAAGGCGAAGTGCCCATCGACTTGAGGAACGTTGAGTTGGCCATGCCCAGACAGTCACATGACCACCAAGCCACGCCTACCTAGTTGGTCATTAGGGCAGAGAACCGGTTGCTAAATTATTTGAATCCCACCATTGGCTCAAACTGATTCCTCCGTTTGCAGTTGTGTTCAGCTTCATCAGCTGCCATCCAATTAAGGAGGAAAAGCTCAGCACTTCCTGTCCATATCATTCACTGGAGACCAGTGAAGTTCTTCGGATGTTGTTGGAGTTGGGGCAGCTGTTGCCTTGCCATTCTGTTGCTCTTGAGCAAACAGAGGACTCTCAAGGAAAATATAGTCTGGACCAAATATTTGCAGCCCAGAAAAAAGGGGCTGAAGATCTCCTGCACACCTCTCCTCCCTTGTCTGGAGTCTCTCCAAGTCACATTGTTTACTTCTCTGCTCCAGTATTTCTCCCATTACAATTTTCAGCTAAGACCCACCAAGGATCTGAATGTGTCTTATGGCTTCAGTATTCATGACACACATGACACCTTTGGGATCTGGAGATTGGACATTGGGTTGGGGTAACTGGGGGGGGTGTCTTGGGTAAACATTTGATATGTACAAGTTTGTGCTTTTTTTTGCTTCAGATCTTGCTTCACTTTTGCTGTTTTCATTTCATGTCCAGTAAAAGTACCTTTTCTCTAATTAAATGGAAAAGCATTGAAAAACACATTTCCAAAAAATTGGCTCGGTCCTCAGTGTGAACTTGGCATTGGTTACCCACCTCAGCCTTCTACAACCCTGTGCCTTCAAGATTCTGAAAAATTTCAATGCTTTTTTCTTGTTTCCCCCTCTAGAATGGCTTCACACCACTGTACATGGCAGCCCAAGAAAATCACTTGGAAGTGGTTAAGTTTCTTCTTGATAATGGAGCTAGTCAGAGCCTCGCCACTGAGGTAAATGCATATATATATATATATATATATATAGCCAAAATATTAAATATATTGTATATATCATGTTATATAAAATAAATGAAGATGATTAGAGGTGAGCCAAGGTCAGATTTGTCTTGTAACTACTATCCCAAGAGTTGTTCTTAAAAAAAAAGAAGCCATGGGCGGCTGATACCCACACAATCTTGCACATTGTTGTTTTTTTAAAAGTTTTATTGTTTTAATTAAACAAAAACACAAAAAAGGAATCATCTTTCGTTACATCTTGTAGAAAGCGTGTCGATTGGTTACAAATACATTTCGTGTGTTTCTTCCACAATCATTACATATACTTCATTCAAATTGAATTGTACATTTTAAATCAATTTTTTTTATGAATTTTACTATCAGTGTACCACAATTCTCATTTAATTACAATTATTTAGACGTGCTTTTATCTAAAATCATTTGTATTTAAAGACACAACCACCTACTGGCATTCATTCGCAATTTCAATAAACCTCCAATAACATTACACCTTTATAACATATTCTGAAACAAAGTCAGTTAATAAGATATCTAAGCATTTCCCCCCACCACTCCCCCCCAAACTCACAATTTAAAGCTTGTATCCAATTTGCTTTGCACATTGTTTTGATAGTATTCAACAGAGGTGGGTTGCTCCTGGTTTTACTGCTAGTTCGCTTTGCACATTCGCAGAACAATTTACAGTGAACTGCGCACGTGCGAGCACTACTAAACCACATGCCGGCAATGGCAGCGGCGACCAGGGAATTGGTTCGGGGGTATGGCCAGCCTGGGTTGCTGCCAGTTCTGTGACCCAGATCCAGACCCAGGTCAAAATACCACTACCAGTTCGGCTGAACTGGGCCGAACCGGGAGCAACCCATCTCTGGTATTCAACAGCCTTCAAACCAAATTTAGTTGATCTCGAAGAACATAAGCAGGGTCAGATCCAGGAAGTCCTTGGGTGGGAGATCACCCCAAGACCTAAGCCCTCTAGACGAGGGGTCACCAACCTTTCGGACCTCAGGGGCCATTAAATTCATAATTTTAAATCCCGCAAACCAGTAATATGATTTTTTTAAAAAGATAAATAGTAATTAGTGCAATATAAAAAATGCAAATAATTTTTCTGTGAATCACCAAAGTTTTCTCGTGGACCAATGGTTGGTGACCATCGTTCTAGACCAGCCTGGAAAGTTAATAAAAGTCCAGGCCAAAGGATTTTAATTGTAACTGCTAAGAGTCACTTCAGTCAGTGTTGTTGATGTTACCGGGCAACGTGTTTTTCCATCCATAGCTACTGATTGTAAATAGGACCAGGTGAACAACTTCCTCATGTTTCAGAGTGTAAATTAAATGACCAGAGACCCAAAGCATAGTGCTGGTAAATGCTTATTTTCCTGAGTCCATGCATTAACATGCAAAACATAACATGGTCTGTTTGGTTTTCTTCTGTTGTACTATGTGAATCTAATCAAAGGTGGCTTGGTAAACAAGTTAAAAGGAATCCTGGCTCTGTTATAGGGAAGAAGGTCCCAAACTTCCAAATGTCCAGATTCTTTTCAGGAATTCAGGAAATTTGGAACCTCTGTCCAAGGGAAGACAGGGAAGGATGCTCTGTGCCACGCTTGTTGCCACTTTCTCCAGCATGAATCCCTTCAACTTTTTATGCGGTGAACATCTGCTGAAGTTGACCCACTCTGTTCAGGAGCCGAAGGGGGAAATTATTTTGTGCAATGGGAGTTCATCATATTGATTTGAGTTCAGTTTGTGTGAATTCAAGTAGAAATTCCGCCCTGTTCTTTGGAAATCACTTGGAAGTGGTTAAGTTTCTTCATTTTGGGAGCAGAGTCCCTCACCTGCTTGGCTCTTGGCCAAGAAATCACAGGTGCTGCAGATGCATCAAAGAAGGTTTACAAAAAACCAAACAGCAGTTCTCAAGTCTATACATTCCATATCCAGTTGTCTGGAAACCCCTATTATGTTACTGACTTGGCCACCCACTTAATACCCTAATCTTTTTTTTTTCTAAATAAAGTTTTCATTGTTTTTTTTAAAATACAAATAACACATTTATGAAGCGTTGTCCAGGTTTTCCCCTTTTACATCCTCTTTTATAAACAATCAATTTTACATCATAATTCTATTTCCAATTTCAACTCTTATTATTCTCTTCTCATATTTTCCATCTTAAACTTATTTTCTTGTTGTTATATAAACAATATCATTAATTGCCCTTTCAAAGTTATACCAAATTATCATTGCATAATTCCTCTTTTCATCTATTTTACCCTAATGAAATCATCTAGTTATTTTTTTTATTTTTAGTTGCTTTTTCTTCTAATCTTGTTCTTCAATTAAGCCCATACACTTTCTCTTCTCTTCTATTTTCTCATCTGAGTGCTCCATCTAAATTTCTAGTTTATCCTTTCCCTCCAAACTTTCTCCATGCATTTTTTAACATCTCAAATAGTTCATTATACATCGATGATACCAATTTGACAAATTAACAACTTTTTCATCATAGTTCTGTTTCCATTTCCAACCCAATTCGTTCTCTAATAATACCCTAATCTTGAAAGTCCACTTTTGCTGAAATATATTGTGCCTTCAGCTATAGCTTCAGTTCATTATATGATACCTCTTTTGCATTTATGAGATAGTTATTGGTGATTGTAAAGTCCCTTCAATTTTGTGAAGTAGGCACCATAACCCTTTTTTTCTACAGAGAAATATAAAATAATTGCAACGAGAACCATGTGTATAGTTCTCTTCAGACAAGTAATTTCCAGATTTTTCTCTTCCTTGTATTGAAACACTGACAAAAGAGATGCTGCAGAAAGATCTGTTGGTATCTATTTCTGAACATGCTTCTTTGCTGGCACTTAAAAAAATTCAGTGATCATTTGTGACTAATGTTGTAACATCTGCTAATGGCTGCGCCTTGTTCTTTGGTAGGATGGCTTCACTCCATTGGCCGTGGCCCTCCAGCAGGGTCATGACCAGGTGGTCTCCTTGTTGCTCGAAAATGACACGAAGGGCAAAGTGCGGCTCCCTGCGCTCCACATCGCTGCACGCAAGGATGACACCAAGGCGGCTGCTTTGCTACTGCAGAATGATCACAATGCTGATGTGGAGTCCAAGGTTAGTTATGCAACATTTTTTTTCTTCAAAGGACATTGATTGATGTTTGCTCTTCCTCTGCTGCTCCTAGACAGGAGTTTTGATGATGTAAGACATCTGTCTCCTCTGCCACGGCTTAATGAAAGCATTTTTTTTCAAGTTGCATTTAACGTTGAACTTGAATGCACAAACCAATTTTAGTCAACCAATTATAGTTCGACTCTTAACAGTTATTGCAAAGGTAGAAACAGCAGCACCAGGAGGTCTATGGAGATTCTCGGTCATCCAGGTCATGGTTGTCCCAAAGGTGCTTTTCCATGAGAGGCAGAACGTTTTCAAGGAAAGAAAACCAAGGAAGTCCAGTTGCCTTTTAGAAAAGCATCTTTGGGGCAGCAACACCAGGAGGCTTGTTAAGTTGGCTGCTGCTCCAGAACTGGTGGACTTTTGATTCAAAGCTTAGGCTCTGTATCCGTATCTCAAAATCGTTGAAGGAAGCCTGCAACAGGCAACTGGTGGTGAGAGGTCCTTCTCTATTTGAAACATTTGAGGTCCACCAAGAGGCTGTTGCAGTCTTGAGTTTACTTTACTGAGCCCACTGTCACTCTAGTGCAGGAGAGTGAAAGATTCATTCTAGGGGCTACCTGTGTGACCCCACCGCCCATGAACCAAGGGCTGGTTAGTCCCATTTAGTTCTGAAGGGATAGGTCAATTTCTAGGGCAAAATAGGGGCCTTTAAGATACCTGAGAAGCCCTTGAAGTGCCTGATGTTCCTTCACAAAATGGCTCTGACCTGGCTTACTCCAGATGGGGCCCTTGGCACATGAACGAAGCCTGGCACAGCTTCCAGCCCATGGAAGTGACTCTCCTTTCTCGTTGTTGTATGAGAAACTGGCAGGACTCACAATCAAGAAGTCTAGAACTGAAGGCTGTCATGGGAGAGAGGCGGCAAGAGAGAGAGAGGGGGTGGTGGTGGTTGATTTCTCCCAAGGGGTATGGACTTACATGTTTAACCATTTGTGTTTCTGCCGGTCAACCCTGCTTCCCTCCTGTGCTTTGTTTGTGATTTTATTTTAGCCTCATCTGGCCTTCACAAAGCTTTCTGCCACATTATGGCCGTTGGAGAACTAACCATCCATTTTTCCCCCTTTCCTTTGCTTCCCAATGTGTTAACCTAGATGATGGTGAATAGAACAACCGAGGTATATCTCTCTATCTATATAACGTCTTCTCTGTGTTTCAACTTTGAGTCTCTCTGTGCATCATCGCTCTCCTTCTACCACTCAGAGCTGCTGCTTCTTTTCTTCCTTCTCTTCTCTGTGCTGCCTTTTAGAGGAGTAGAGAGCGGCTTCCGTCTGAACCGAGGGGTGGCATGTGCTGATGGGGGGGCTGGGGTGTGTGTGTTGGGGTGATGGGGAATGTAGTGGAGGGGCAGGGTTTTCTGCAGCTGAGTCCCATGCTTTAAAAATGCCCCTTGAGAGAGCTTCAGTGGAAGTCATGGTCTCCCACCCCACTCCACCCACCCCAGAGCCAGAAGACGGGGGTGCGGCCGGTGGGCCTCCATTGCTGGGCCAAGACTTTATCCGTGCAAAGCTGCAGACATCTCTGGCCACTTCTGCACCCGGGACTGGCTCCTGCATGACACTTAGTTGTCGGCATCCACCAGAAGGGACGGATTCTTCAAAGGGACTCAGAAAGGTCTGAGCTGGAGGCAGAGGGAGCATGGCTAACCAGGCTTATGAACCATTTCGGAAGTGGATGGATTCCTGACGAAATTTTCACTCGTGGTGGGAATGGACGGAATGGCTGCATGTTTTAGCATTTGTCAAAACAGGGGAACTTAAAAAAAAGAAAACAATCACTCAAGTGTCAGAGCGGCTCACTTTGTTTGGATGGATATTTTCTAATGAACTTGTAAGATTAATCCAGCCTGATTGCTCACAGTGGGAGACTTCATCTGCAATAAATTAAATTAATAATAAATTAATCATAGATTTTTTTTTTAAAAATGCACCTCTTATTAATTTCTTTTAAAATAAGACTCTGGTGCTGTTTCAATTAGCACCTATCTACAATCTTTGGATAGTAAACATAGCCAGCAATTAGTTTAGGGGATTTTTTCCTGAACTTTAGCAGGGAAATTTGAAGACATTTAACTGGTGAGGATGGTGAAATATTCATCCCAGATAGCTATTTCCAAAAACACATTGATTTAACAAACTAAATGGCAGGCGTCATTTGCCTTGTATTAGAAGCATGTTGGGTACTTTCTTTTTGAAATAGCCAAATACTTTTTTCTGCTTTTCCTCTCCCAAAATATGAGTAACATGTTTTCTTCTGAGCTCTTCCAACCTCCCCATCCTCAAACAGACCATTAAGCAAAACAGTGATGAAAATTAGAATAACCACCCTATTTGGGGAACATGCATAATAGGAGCTCCTGGAAGACATTTGAAAAAAATAACAATAATTGATCTTTTGCTGTGTATGTTGTGGTTGTTTTTCTTTATCTTTCAGAGTGGCTTCACCCCTCTACACATAGCTGCTCACTACGGGAACATCAACGTAGCTACGCTTCTATTAAACCGTGGGGCAGCGGTGGACTTTACTGCGAGGGTAGGTCACAATCCGTTAAAAAAAATCAATTATGTATTCTGTGTAGGGCTCCTCCCAGACCCTTTTAAGCCTTTGGAGTACAGCTCCCACCATCTCTTTTTAGTAGAAATTGTGAGCAGAGAAGCTGCAGGGCTGGCTTAGGACAGAGGTTGGAGGCTGATTTGATGTTTGCATCCTGTAACACAGGGGTGTCAAACTCAAGTCCCAGGGGTTCAGATCTGGCCCACGGGGTACTTAGATGTGGCCCACGGAGCTGTCCTGGAAACAGCAAAGAATCAGCCTGTGGTGTTCCTGCCAGTGAAAATGGGCTCCTGTGCTCCGTTTTCATCTGCCCCAGCCTCCTGCAACCCTCTGCCAGTGGAAAACGGAGCTTGGGAATGCCTTCCTGAGCTCCATTTTCCACTGGCAAAGGGTTGCAGGAGGCCGGGGCAGCCAAAAACGGAGCACAGGAACCCATTTTCACTGGCAGGAACACTTGGGTCGCCACAGGTGCCCCCAAGAGGAGTGATGTTGAACTGGCCATGCCCACCCCAACCCCCTGAGGTCAAACACAACCCTGATGCAACCCTCAGTGAAATCGAGTTTGACACCCCTGCTGTAACACGTAGGAACATTTCCAAGGAAGGTGAAGCAGGATTTTTCAAGCCTGGAGATTCAGTTTCAAAACTTTGTTCCAATCCCCCCCCCCCTCGATTGCTTGGTGGAGCTGATTAAAAAAAAAAGGGAAACAGGTTCCCTCTAATCCCTGGCTCTTAGGGACCTCCCTCCGGACACAACCATGGGGCTCTCTGCAGAAGTCACTCCTCCTGACATGTGTGGAGGAAGAGGTGAAGGTTTCCTCTGCAGAACTAATGGTTCTGTTTGGATGGCAGTGGAGCTTTTGGTGCATTTTTCTTCCCCCTTTAAGAATGAGTCTTTTTGGGTTCATATACAAGGACAACTTCACTGAAGTGAGTCAGCACTAGAAGAGCAGTTGAGGATAGTTTAAGAAGACGACCATGCTACGAACAGAGGGCCAGTTTCATTCCAGGAGAAGAAAGAACAGCTCCTGGGAAAAGAGTCCAGGCCTCCTCTATTCTCCCTCTCGCTCTTCTCATCTAGAAATGAGGCTTTGGCTAATGATAGGAATGCTGAGAGAGGCCCTCTATTGGTTTAGGAGACAGAGATGTCCTTGGGTCCAGCTTAACCTCTGGCATTTGAATTGGCTTTCTTGGTGGCATGATGGATGCAGTTTGCTGCTGCTGCTGCTGCTGCCTTTCAGGAAGTTTTTTGCAGCTTCCCAAGATGTATTAGACTTTTTGGATGGATGGATGGATGGGTGGATGGATGGATGGATAGTAGATAGATAGATAGATAGATAGATAGATAGATAGATAGATAGATAGAACTAGAGATTGATAGAGATTGATAGAGATATGATAGATAGATGGATAGATAGATATAGATGATATATAGATATAGATGACATATAGATATAGATGATATATAGATATAGATAGATATAGATATAGATATATAGATATAGATATAGATGATATAGATACAGATACAGATACAGATACAGATACAGATACAGATACAGATACAGATACAGATACAGATACAGATACAGATAGGTAGCATGATGCCCTGAATCACCAAGAGAGCTTTCTGGCTGAGCCCCTATTGCAATGGTGCCAGCTCAGCACTCAGGGCATTGCCAAGGCAACAGTGAAAATCATCAAGAGCCATCTGGTATTGGGCGCAGGGGTTTCTCATACCATGGAAGAACTGCCCCTGAGATTAAGTGTGCAGGAGACGAGACACCTTCCTACCGGCTGCGGTTGCTGTCAGGTCTTCCTATGCTGATTAGAAGGGGCAGGAAAGGAGAAGGCAGGAAAACAGAAACCGGCCAGGGACCTCTGCTGCCTATGCTTGAAATCTCTGCAGAAGAGAGATTTTTCCTCCCCCCACTTCTTCAGAGGTCCTCCAGGAAAGGGGGGGAGGCAATTTAAAATGGTACAAGAATGAGCATCTTGAGAGCCACAGCGTGGGAAAGAGATTCCACCCAGGTGAAATGCAAAGGCTGTTTCTTTCTCTCCCCTTGCAGAATGACATCACTCCCCTCCATGTCGCATCCAAACGAGGGAACACCAACATGGTAAAGCTGCTACTTGACAGAGGAGCCAAAATTGATGCCAAAACAAGGGTAAGACTGACCACCGTTGCTGTATTACTCTGTATTGCAAAACAGTCCTGGACAATCTGTTCAGTTTTGCCATCTTCGGCTCCAAGCCTCATCATTAGTACAGCATTTTCACACCATTGACTCTTGCTGGTTTACATATATTGAGGCTGATTAAAAACCACCCAAAATAAATTTCCACATCAAAGCATTCACCTTCTCAGCAACCACATTGCACACCAAATGTGGGCAGCTCTCTTTCACTGCCAGAGGCAGAGCAGGCTCTAAGAAGGAGAGAGATTTCAGGGGGGAAAATAAGGGTGAGCTGATCAGGGAGGAAATTGCATGTAGGGGCTCCTCTCCTAACTTAAGAAACTGAAGACTCTTGAAACAGAGTATTTCAAAAGGAATATTTAATTGAGTAGAATGGAAGCCCTTAAAGGCAAAGCAACATCTGAATCCCCTTAGGCAATGCAAGTAGAATTAAAGCAGTAGAAACCCCTCCCATTAGTTAGAATGCAGATTTTAGCCAATAGACAGGTGTGAAGATGTTTCCTTCATCAACTGCCCTGAGAGCCGAATATTTCCATTAGATATTAAAGTGAAACGTCCCACATGGTCATCATAAACATTCCCCCAAAAGGTGATGGGATCTCAAGGCACTTTGGCGCCTGGAAACCAGTTGTAAAATATCAGTTGTCACAGGCCCTGCTTATAAATCGACTCCAAGGACCCCCTTTTCCCAATTGAATGGCAGTATCACTTTTAGGGATCTGACTCCTAGGGTTGGATACCACTGTGGCTGCCTGTGGAGGATGGGCTTCCCCTCCTTGCAGGAGACTTTGAGTAGGTCTTCCATCCCTGCCACCACTTTGGGCCAGGAGGAGTTCACCAGCAGGAGGACATAAGCTCCCTTGCAATTGGCACTGAAGTCAATGGTGGGATTCAACCCGTTCGCGCCACTTCGGGAGAACCGGTTGTTAATTTTTTGAGAAGTTTGGTGAACTGGTTATTGGAAGAAATCATTAAGGCAGAGAACTGGTTGATAAATTATTTGAATCCCACTACTGGACATAGTATTTAGATGGAAGTCCCACAGATGACTGGTGGGAGCCTTTGCTATATCTTGTGACAGCAATACTGGCTGTGCATTGTCTGCAGGACTTCTGGTTCTCTGCTTCCATTATTCATTGGAATAATGAATCATGATTATTCAGAGCCCTGGTGGTGCAGTGGTTAGAATGCAGTACTGCAGGCTGCTGGCTGCCTGCAATTTGGCAGTTTGAAACTCACCAGGCTCAAGGTTGACTCAGCTTTCCATCCTTCCGAAATGGGTAAAATGAGGACCCAGGTTGTTGGGGGCAAGAGGCTGACTCTGTAAACTACTTAGAGAGGGCTGCAGAGCATTGTAAAGCGGTATATAAGTCTAAGTGCTATTGCTATTGCGACTCGGGGGGAGGTTTCCCTAGATTTGCCCTGGGCCCCATGTAGATTTATTCCCCTCTCCCAGGTCCTCTTTTTCTTTTGGAGCAGCTTCCTGATAATCTCACACTTTGGCATTTGAGCTACAACAGGATCTTAACAATAAATAAGATTGCCCTTACTAGATGTGATCTCAATGACTAAAGCAATAACACCACTTTTTTCTCCTGCCTAAAAGATGCTCCCCAGCATATCACGGTGGTTAATGGAGCACACAGTGCACTCAGGGAATCATCAAAGCTGCTTTGAAAGCACTTCCCAAAAATGCGTGGAAAAGAAGTGATTGATGTGGCTTAAATAAGTAAAAGAGGAGACGTGACAGCTAAATAACATGTTGTATAGATCTTGTTTATGGTGCTAAGCTTGTTGGCATTCCAGAATGTTATTTTCTCTTCATTATTGTACTGATGGGTCCTTATATTTTTCTGGTGTTTATTTGGCTGCTTTTGAACCTCTTTGACATGGTATTCAGGTGATTGTATCTTGTCTTAATAAATTGGCTCATGAATAGCTATTCTGCCCACACGTTTATCCTCATCTCCCCTCCTTTTGTGGGAGGAACAAGCAAAGCACAAAGTCCCAAATTAGCTGGAGTGGCTTTGATTTGTCCAGGGTGGCTCTGGAGATTGTTTTTTACACGCGGTGTCTGCCCTCCCAATGAGACCCGTATCCTGGGGAATATTGCCATCTGGGGCCACAAATGCAAACTGTAGTGCCCCCCTTTTAAGAACAAAGATAAGGTCACCTCTTTCCAGAAAGCACCTATAGGAATGAGTGACATTGAAATGACATGAAATGGTTTAAGATCCAGTTTTTCTGAAGGGCAACTGGGATGGATGAGTTGCAAGTGCTTTTGGGTAGAAGTCAGGCTGCTGGCTGATTCTGCTTCCTGCAATTGTGGTTATTTGGTTAGCTTTGGTCAGTGAATGGTGTTCTATGGCAACCTGGTGACTAAAGCAAAGGTATAAACCACTCTCATTCACTGTTACCTGGAGCATCTGGGCTCCCAGTAAACAACCACCTGGAGCAGCGATGGCAAATGTTTTTTTGCTTGGGTGCCAAGAGGTCATGCACACATGTGATAGCGCACACATGTATGCCCATGCCAATAATGCAATGCCCTCCTCACCATGCCTGCATGCACAACCCCCCTGCACATTTGCGCAGGCCTCACTGAAGCCTCCGTACTTCCAGTAGACCCATTGGGCTGTTTTTTGCCCTCCCCAGGCTTCAGGAAAGCCTCCTAAAGCCTGGGGAGAGCAAAAAATGGCCGAAAGGGCCTACCAGAAGTTCATTTCTGAACTTCTGGTAGGCCCAGTGGCCTGTTTTTCGCCATCCACAGGCTCTGGAGGCTTTCCTGATGCCTGGGAAACGAAAAAAATGGCCTCCCCCACGCCACCTGGAAGATCGAAAATCAGCTGGCCAGAAAGGTGCATGCGTGTTGGAGCTGACATAGGGCAGCGCCTTCCGTGCCCTCAGCTATGGCTCCGCGTGCCACAGGTTCGCCATCGCGGACCAGGAAGAACCAAAGAACAAGGAAGTCACCTAAAGGCCTTAGGAAACTACTCAGTCCTGCTTTCCTTCTCGGGATTTTGACTCTGTGGCTCTTTCAGGTTTAAATGGAGCTTGGGAGAGTCGTGGGCTTGATGTGTTGTGCAGCCACTGAATGATGTGATGGGAAATACGAGGGCTCAGTCACATAGACCAAGGCTACGGGTAAAATATGCCTCAACTGTGAAGTAAAGCAGTGTAAGTGCTTGGCCTGTCACAAACTCCCTCAGCCATCTTAAAGAAAGTGACATTAGCTGACACTCTGTCCTGGAGGAACATTGGGAGAAATGCCAAGGAGCAAAAACTCCAAATAAATGTCAGTTAAATAGGAGGAAGCAGGACCTTCCTGGAGCTTGAAGATAGCTGTGTGAAACACACTAAGTTGTGGTTTTCTGAATTTGGGGTTTTTCAGGTAGTTTTTGAAATGATGACCGCTTCATGAATCCCAGGAGTTTTGGAAGCAAAAGAACTAAGGAGATGTGTTGTCAAACCTCAGAAATTCAGGGATCGGGCTTGAGCAGCTTGGAATGATTTACCTTTCCAAAAAATACAATATTTTTGGTTGTCTCTCATTAACTCATAGATAAGAGTATATGTTGTGGCCCGTCAGTTGTGGGGCCTCATTTTACCCACCTCTGAAGGATGGAAGGCTGAGTCAACCTTGAGCCTGGTGAGATTTGAACTGCCGAACTGCAGCTAGCAGTCAACTGAAGTAGCCTGCAGTACTGCACTCTAACCACTGTGCCACTTGTCTGTTTTTGTTGGTTACAAAAGAGCTGTAACTTTATATCCTTCAGGATGGTCTGACGCCTCTGCATTGTGGAGCCCGAAGCGGCCATGAACAAGTGGTGCGGATGCTGCTCGACCGCGGAGCCCCCCTTCTTTCCAAAACAAAGGTAATAATGTGGAACTCCAGATTTGAGGAATCATGGAGCCCAAAGTCTCCCATTATATCCAACTTGTAAAGAGACTTGTAAAGAAAAGAGCTTGGCTGAATATAACAGGATTGGAAATTCACTTCAATCCATGACTTCTGTTGTTTTCCATCTTAGGAATAGCCTTGCATTTGGGTGGGACAGGTAATGCCTTTCAGGATTCTCAGGATGCTTCTTTGTCTACATTATTTTATCTTACTTATAAGAAAAATTCTGTAGCTCAGGTTAGAACTGTAATGGTGAACCTCCGGCATGCTCTGTGAGCATGCATGCCATTGCCAGCTGCTTTGCTGCATGCGCTGGCCAACTGATCTTCGCATGTGCCAGAGCCCTGGAAACCTCGGGTTTTTGGTGCTCTGGCACATGTGAAGACCAGCTGGCCGGTGCGCACATGTCCATCGGCCAGTTGGTCTTTGGGTTTCTGGAGCCCCAGTATGCACTAAGACCAGCTGGTGCACCAGAAGCCAGTTTCTGAGATTTCAAGATTTCAGGTTTCCAGGGCTGTGGCCCGTGTGAGTGCACATGTGAACACACGTTCCAGTTTGGGGACTCAGTGCCGTAAAGGTTCGCCATCACTGGGCTAGAACTTCTGCACACATTTTTCAGTTGGGAAATGGGGCAGTTGTAGAAGTCGTGGCAGGTTTCTTGATTCCTTGGTTCAGCATAAGACTCAGCCCTGTGTCTTAGTTTTTTAAACAGAAACATGCTGCTTTCTGTTTTTTCTGCCTATATTTGTGAGCAGGTGAGAATTAAGGGACTTCAAGCATGTAAGACAGATAGATGCCAATTGATATTCAGTATATTTTTCTTCCTGTCTCAGGTGAAAATTTATTCAAACAGGATTTTCAGGTTTTTCCAGTGTTTGGCCAGAGATTAATCAAGCAACGAATCGGCGAACACCTAGAGGCAAACAAAGTCATAACCAAAAGCCAACATGGGTTTGTCAAAAACAGATCATGCTAGATAAATCTTATTGCATTCTTTGACAAAGTGACAAAATTAGTAGACCAGAGGAATGCTGTGTGTATAATTTACCTGGACTTCAGTAAGTCTTTTGATAAAGTAGACCACAACCTAGTTACTTGATAGGATAGAAAAATGTGGGTTAGACAGCATCACCACCAGATGGATTCATAACTTGTTGACCAGTTACGAATCCATCCCAACATGTAGCCCTCAATGGAACTGTATCTACATGGAAGGAAGTATGCAATAGGATACCCCAAGGCTCTGTTTTAGGCCCAGCACTCTTCAACATCTTGATCAATGATTTGTATGAGGGGATAGATAGGGAATTCATCAAATTTGCAGATGACACCCAGCTGGCAGGAATAGGCAACACTCCAGAAGATAGGCTAAAGATACAGAAGGATCTTGACAGACGTGAATATTGGATGCTGTCCAAAAAATGAAATTTAAGGAGGGGGAGAGTAAGGTTCTACATTTAGGCAAGAAAAATGAAATGCACAGGTACAGTATATGTGGTACCTTGTTTAATAGTAGTAACTGTGAGAGGGATCTTGGAGTCCTAGTAGACAGTTGCTTAAATATGAGCCAGTAGTGTGCTGCAGCTGCCAAAAAAGCCAACACAGTCCGAGGCTGCTTTAAAAGAGGGATAGAATCAAGATCACGTGAAATGTTAATTCCACTTTATAATATCTCAGTAAGGCCACATTTGGAATACTGCATTCCAATTTTGATTGATTTAAAAAACATGTGGAGATTCTAGAAAGAGTGCAGAGAATAGCAGCAAAGATGATTAGGGGACTGAAGGCTAAAACATGTAAAAATGGTTACTGAAATTGGGTATGTCTTGTTTAATGAAAAGAAGGACTAGGGGAGACATGATAGCAGTGTTTCAATATCTCAGGGGCTGTTACAAAGAAGAGGGAGTCAAGCTATTCTCCAAAGAACCTGAAGGTAGGACAAGAGCAATGCATGGAAATTAATCAAAGAGAGAAACAACCTAGAACTAAGGAGAAATTTCCTAAAAGTTAGAACAATTAATCAATGGAACAACTTGCCTCCAGAAGTTGTCAATGCTCCAACACTGAAAGTTTCTAAGAAACCAAATAGGATAACCATTTGTCTGAAACGGTATAGGGTTTCCTGCCTAAGCAGGGGGTTGGATTAGAAGAACTCCAAGGTCCTTTCCAATTTTGTTATTCTATTACAGTCCTTCCATCTGTCAAGTTTTGACCTGCAATGCCTGTGATTAACTGTTTCCTAATAAACATTTCCCCCTATCATTGGCAAACCATTTGAGAAGCCTAAATTATGTTGTTGTTAGTTGCAAAGTTGTGTCCGACCCATCATGACCCCATGGACAACATTCCTCCAGGCCTTCCTGTCCTCTACCATCCCCTGGAGTCCATTTGAACTCACACTGACTGCTTCGGTGACTCCGTCAAGCCACCTCATTCTCTGTTATCCCTTCTTTTTTTGCCCTTAATCATTCCCAGCATTAGGCTCTTGGGAGTCCTTCCTTCTCATCAGGTTAAATTATGTTATTATTTATTAAATTTCTATACCACCCAAATCTCAATACCTCTGAGAGGTTCACAAATAAAAAGCATTAAAAAAATTAAATAATAGAAGAAAGAACGAGAAAGGAACTACAGGTGAAACTCGAAAAATTAGAATATCGTGCAAAAGTTCATTTATTTCAGTAATGCAACTTAAAAGGTGAAACTAATATATGAGATAGACTCATTACATGCAAAGCAAGATAGTTCAAGCCATGATTTGTCATAATTGTGATGATTATGGCTTACAGCTCATGAAAACCCCAAATCCACAATCTCAGAAAATTAGAATATTACATGCAATCAATAAAACAAGGATTGTACTTAGAACAATATCGGACCTCTGAAAAGTATAAGCATGCATATGTACTCAGTACTTGGTTTGGGCCCCTTTTGCAGCAATTACTGCCTCAATGGGGTGTGGCATGGAAACTATCAGCCTGTGGCACTGCTGAGGTATTATGGAAGACCAGGATGCTTCAATAGCGGCCTTCAGCTCTTCTGCATTGTTCGGTCTCATGTCTCTCATTTTTCTCTTGGCAATGCCCCATTGATTCTCTATGGGGTTCAGGTCAGGTGAGTTTGCTGGCCAATCAAGCACAGTAATCCCATGGTCATTGAACCAGGTTTTGGTGCTTTTGGCATTGTGGGCAGGTGCCAAGTCCTGCTGGAAAATGAAGTCAGCATCCCCATAAAGCTCATCTGCGGAAGGAAGCATGAAGTGCTCCAAAATCTCCTGGTAGATGGCTGCATTGACCCTGGACTTAATGAAGTACAGTGGACCAACACCAGCAGATGACGTGGCTCCCCAAATCAACACAGACTGTGGAAACTTCACACTGGACTTCAAGCATCTTGCAGTGTGTGCCTTTCCATTTTTCCTCCATACTCTGGGTCCTTGTTTCCAAATGGGATGCAAAAGTTGCTCTCATCAGAAAAGAGGACTTTGGACCACTGAGCAACAGACCAGGTCTGTTTTTCTTTAGCCCAAGTAAGACGCTTCTGAGGTTGGTTGTTGTTCAGGAGCGGCTTGACAAGAGGAATATGACATTTGAAGCCCATGTACAGGATCCGTCTGTGTGTGGTGGCTCTTGATGCACTGAGTCCACTCCTTGTGAAAGTCCCCAACACTTTTGAATGGCCTTTTCCTTACAATCCTCTCCAGGCTGTGGTCATCCCTGCTGCTTGTGCACCTTTTTCTTCCACACTTTTCCCTTCCACACAACTTTCTATTAATGTGCTTTCATACAGCAATTTGGGAAGATCCAACTTCTTTTGCAATTACCTTTTGAGGCTTTCCCTCCTTATGGAGGGTGTCAGTGATGGTTTTCTGCACAACTGTCAGGTCAGCAGTCTTTCCCATGATTAAGATTCCTGAACCAGACTGAGAGACCCTTTAAAAGCTCAGGAACCCTTTGCAGGTGTTATGGCTTAATTAGCTGATTAGAGTGGGATACTTTGAGCCTAGAACATTGCACCTTTTCAAATATTCTAATTTTCTGAGATTGTGGATTTGGGGTTTTCATGAGCTGTAAGCCATAATCATCACAATTATGACAAATCACGGCTTGAACTATCTTGCTTTGCATGTAATGAGTCTATCTCATATAATTCACCTTTTAAGTTGCATTACTGAAATAAATGAACTTTTGCACGATATTCTAATTTTTCGAATTTCACCTGTAAAGGAGGGCAGATAGCAAAACCCAGACAGGAGCCAAAAACAGATGCCAGAAACCTGGTCAAAGAGCTGGGGCTCCCAAGCCTTATCCAGGCCTAAGTACCACTTTTGGGGTGCCAAGCAGCTTGCAAGTAATTCTATTGACCCAATTTGGGTTTGATTTCCCATGTCAGTCTGTCTTTCAGGACAGAATTCAGAGCAAGCTTGTGGTACAGAATTGGGTGTCAACTGTACAAAGAAGAAAGGGAGGTTTGGGTTGAGTTTTTGTCAAGTCCTCCTGTAGTTTGGAAGTGATGTTTGCATCTCATTCTTATGTGTTTGGCCTTCAGTGGAAAATCCTAAAGCTGTATTTTCTGCTTGCTTCAGCCTAAGTCTTGGAAAAGCTCAGATAAACTGCAAGGTTCTTTTCTTAAGGAATTCCTAAAATTGCATTTTCTTTGTTTTTCAAAACATACCTTTAATCTGTTTTTGACGAGCATGTGGATTTGATTCCAAAATGGTCTTTTTAAAAAATTTCTCACATTGTCTTAATGTGCTGTAGCAGCAGAATTCAGCCTAATACAGATTTAGCCGTGACCTACAGTTCTCTGATGATTACTTTTGGCACAAGGAAATGGCTGCTAACAAGAAAAAGGAGATGCTAGTCAATTTTGAAGAAAAAGGTCATGGAGCACTTCTTCCCCTTTTCAGTTGTGCTTCCTTAGAGTCACGCTTTCTACAGTTTGTCTGGTCACCCCAAGTGGTTCAGGAAGCCTTCTGAAGCTCCTCTTCTGTCTCAGTAGGTGGCACCCTTGGCCCAATTTAGATTAGGCTTGGAAGCTAAGCAGGATTCTTCCTCTTGGCTCTTGCAGGAAGCTCAACCCAAAACCACAGGAAGGAGAAGTTGTTTTGAATCCCTTCAGACCAGCCGTCACCAACTGGGGGTCTGTGGACCACTGGTGGTCTGCAAGAAAATTTTGGTGGTCCACAGAAAAATTATTTGCATTTTTTTATATTGCACTAAATCAGGGGTCCTCAAAACTGCAGCCCTTGGGCCAGATATGTGCAATGAATGCTTGTGTTGCTGCAGAGAGTCTCCCCCTTTGGGGTCTTTTTGTGTGGGTTGGAGGGGGGCAGAAATTCCGACTTGGGGTTTGCTTTAGCCTCCTGGTGCGGGGCTTTGGGCAAAGGCTGGAGGGAAGTGTCGCTGGTGGCAAAGAGCCGGAGGGCCTCCTTCCAGTGGAACTGCATCACGGCGTGGAACTGGCTGACCATCTCAGCCTGCTGAGGTTCCAGGCACCGGTACCTGGCCTTGCACTCCCTCAGGTCTTCCCTCTTCTTGGAAAGTCTATGATCATAGTCCTCAGTGAGGTGCTTCTGCTGAGTCTCCTTTTTGGTTAGATCCTATTTGAACTGAGCTGTTTTGCCAACACTTTCTCGTGGTGGCTGCTTAGCTCCAGCAACTGCTTCCTGTTGGGGCCCTAAGGAGCCCAGCCAGGGAGGCGAGGAGTGGCTGGGAGGGGAGGGGTGAGTAGAGGCTGACAAGGCATCCCTCAATCTGAGTGACATTGAGTTGGCCACACCCACCCAGTCGCATGGCCACCTTGCCACGCCCACCCACCCAATCATTAGCCAGATCATATAGTGGTCCGCGGGATTTAAAATTATGAATTTAGTGGTCCCTGAGGCCCTGAAGATTCACAGCCCGTGGAAAGGTTTTTCTGGAGCCTCTCCCTATAAATAAGGGACGCGGTGGCTCAGTGGCTAAGACTCTGAGCTTGTCAATCAGAAAGGTCGGCAGTTCGGCGGTTCGATTCCCTAGCGCTGTGTAACAGAGTGAGCTCCCGTTACTTGTCCCAGCTTCTGTCAACCTAGCAGTTCAAAAGTGTGTAAAAATGCAAGTAGAAAAAATAGGAACCACTTTTGGTGGGAAGGTAACAGCTTTCTGTGTGCCTTCGGCATTCAGTCATGCCGGCCACATAACCACAGAGACTTCTTTGGACAGCGTTGGCTCTTTGGCTTTGAAACGGAGATGAGCACCACCCCCTAGTGTCGGGAACAACTAACACATATGTGCAAGAGGAACTTTTACCTTACCTTTACTCCCTATAAATACCCATCCAGCTGAACAGCTATACAAGAACCAGATGTTGGCCTTGTGTTTCTTTTCCAGAGGTGGGTTTCTTACTCTGCTCCCCCCCTTTCTACTTCTAGAATGGCTTGTCTCCATTGCACATGGCAACCCAAGGGGATCATCTCAACTGCGTTCAGCTCCTGATTGAGCACCATGTACCGGTGGATGATGTGACCAATGACTACCTGACTGCACTTCATGTAGCCGCTCACTGTGGCCATTACAAAGTTGCCAAGGTTTTGTTGGACAAGAAGGCAAATCCCAATGCCAAAGCACTGGTGAGCACACTGGGGTCCCTCTCGTCTCCCACCCCCCATTTACCAGCTAAGTTGGGTTTGAGCTAGGAGGAAAAAACATTGCAATGGCTGTAGGGTTCAAAAGAAGTGGCTACGGGCCGCCTTAGAGGGTTTATTTATGAATTATTACTTTATTAGAGGAAAAGACAGGAAGGAAGGAAGGAAGGAAGGAAGGAAGGAAGGAAGGAAGGAAGGAAATGTTTTCATTTTGTTCCTGATATTATTTTAAAAAGAAAGAAGGAAGAGAGGAAGGGTAGGAGGGAAGGAAGGAGGGAGGGAAGGAGGGAAGGAAGGAAGGAATTGGTTTCATTTTGTTGCTGATGTGATTATTTTAAAAAGAGAAAGGAAAGGAGGGAGGGAGGAAGGGTGGGAAGGAAGGAGGGAGGGAAGGAGGGAAGGAAGGAGGGAGAGAAGGAAGGAATTGTTTCATTTTGTTGCTGATGTGATTATTTTAAAAAAGAAAGGAGGGAGGGAGAGAAGGAAGGAGGGAAAGAATTGGTTTCATTTTGTTGCTGATATGATTTTTTCAAAAAAGGAAGGAAGGATGGGAAGGAGGGAGGAAGGGAAGGAAGGAGGGAAGGAAGGAAGGAGAGAAGGAAGGAAGGAAATGTTTTCATATTGTTGCTGATATGATTATTTTAAAATATAAAGGGAGGGAGGGGGGAAGGAAAGATGGTGGGAGGAAGAGAAGGAAAGAATTGGTTTTGTTTTGTTGCTGATGTGGTTATGTTAAAAAAATCTTGATACAAAAAGATAGTCATTCTTTTCTAATTCTGAGAAATCTCTCTAGCTGGAGAAAGAAATCTATGAATAACCCCACTGTTTTTTTTTTTAAACAAAACCCTAACCCTTAAAACATTTTTAACAGTTCTGTTTTTTTCTTTTACTCTTAAGCATTCTCAGCCTTCTGTAACTAGAGGAGCTCCCTCAGACCTTTTCCCTGGGAGCTGATTGTGACCTTGCAGTTGGCCACAATCCATGCTCAGTCACGCTTCAGGTGGGCTGCAGAAGGCATCCCTTTCCCCCTCTGAGCAGGCAGAGAGGGACATCTGGGCCTTTGCAATCCCAGGAAAGGACCGACTGAGCAGAGAGCACAAAGGCTTCTGCAGTTGTCTTACCCATGTTCCTCCTGGTCCAGCCTGCACCAAACTTCAATGCAACATTAAATTCTAATTAAAAGTGCCTCATCTTCTCGGGGCCAGGTAAAAGAAAAGATGGCCAGGACTGGAACAAGCTTATTCACAGAATGAAAAAAGTACATAGTTTATGGCGCAAGAAAGCTATTATGACCCCAGGGGCACAAGACTATCAGGGGATGTCCTAAAACAAACAAACAAACAAAAGTGTACATCCATATTAACGTACTTATTAAAAAAAACTTTATCCAGTTTCCTTCAATCAAGTTCTTAGTAACCAATAATAATTGGTTAATCTTGTTAATTATACAAGGGGAATAAAATATTAAAACTAAGCTAAGTGATCTCAAAATCTTAATTAGCCAGGGACTTTTCCAAGGAAGACAAGCCGTTATAATTCATCAATCGATAAATCTTGAACTGGAAGGTTTTAATCTCCCAGCTGAAGGCAGTGGAGGAGAGGGGTCAGTCACCGAGGCTCCCTCTCTCATGGACCAGCTAGTCCAGGGGTGAAATTCCCGCAGGTTCTAACAGGTCTGGAGAACCGGTGGGGGAAACTTTGAGTAGTTTGGAGAACCGGCAAATACCACCTCTGTCTGGCCCTAGAGTGGGGTGGGAATGGAGATTTTGCAGTATCTTTTCCCTGCCACGTCCACCAAGCCACGCCCACAGAACCAGTAGTAAAAAAAAATTGAATTTCACCACTGAGTCAGCCAGATGGGATGTAGAAAAGTAGCCCTTGGCAGGAAGAGAGACCGTTGGCACGGTCAATCAGAAGATTTCTGGAGGAGGAGGAGGAGGAGGAGGAGGAGGAGGAGGAGGAGGAGGAGGAGGAGGAGGAGGAGGAGGAGGAGGAGGAGGAGGATAGTATTGGTGGTGATGGGGACAACAAAAAAGATTCGTGACCTGACAAATGTGCACATGACAAAAGCGCACCGACAAAACCACGGCGAGAAAACTGCGACATCATAAACGCGCCCACAAAAGCGCGATTTCAGTTAAGGTAAGGGTTAGGTTCAGGGTTAGGTTTAGGGTTAGGGTTAGGTTTAGAATTTGTGATTATTACTTGTCCGTTGAAGGCGTGCTTTTGTCAGCGCGCTGTTTTCGGCGCGCTTCTGCGCTCATTCGTCGGCGCGATTTAGAACTCACGGTTTTCTCGCCGCGGTTTCGTCAGCGCGCTTTTGTCGAGCGTGCATTTGCCGGTGAACCAAAAGATTGCATTCAGCTAAACTAGACAATGACTCAAAAAGTATCTGATTTTTTTCCTCCAGTTGAGAAGGTAGCTGAAATATTTTGCTTCCAAGGTGAGACCCAGTTCTGTCAGCTGCTTTTAAAATCAGCGGCTGATGCTACTTTGACTAGTTCAACAATTTATCATCAACATCCAAGCAAATGCTGTGAGCAAAATATATGGATCTTTGATAGTCAGGAAATTCTGTTCTTTTTTTAAACAAAAAAAAATCATTGCAGTTGCACTAATGCAGTTGTGTGCTAAACTATACATCCATTTCTTTTCTTTGAGCCACGTTCATCATTAGCATTCTGGCAAGGACAATGAACTATTTTTACCAGCTTATATGACACTATAATGGTGTTTACTGAAAGGGTTGGGCTTGGAGAGAGTGATGCCATTTCAAACACACGTTCCATCTTGGGACCTTCCGGGGGGGGGAAAGGATTTTTCAGAGCACCCCACCTCTCTCTCTCAGCCCATCCTACCTCACCTTTGTGTGCGGATAAAATGGACATCTTCACCTTAACTGCCTTGGAGAAATAGAAATAGAAACCAACAAATCATAAAAAGTAAGTAAGGCTCAGCTGTCACACAATATCAAAAGGGATAGATAGATTTTGCACACAACACTTTTGGGGATTTTTGTAACGCTTTCCAAAATTTTCAGAACGGTTTCACGCCTCTTCACATTGCCTGCAAAAAGAACCGAATTAAAGTGATGGAACTTCTGCTGAAACACGGAGCCTCCATTCAAGCTGTCACAGAGGTAAGGCATCTTTGCACCTATGGCTAGGTTTAGTTAAATACAGTATTTTTCAGAGTATAAGACACTCTGAAGTGTAAGACGCACCAAGCTTTTTGGGAGGAAAACAAGGCGGGGAAATCTGCTTCTGCCTCCCAGCAATTTGCCTCCTTGCAACAAACAGCAAACAGTACAGACAATATACACTGTTTGTAGTGTTACATTTCAGACTATACTTGTACAGATGCTGTTAAAATTGATGTGCTTTCTGGAAGTATAGTTATTCTCTGCTTTTTAAAAGAAGATACAATGGCACTGGGCCTCTTCAGATCAAGCATTTATTTTAAAAAGCTACTTTATTTTGTTAAGCTGTCTAGACAATAATAAAGCAGTCTTTAAAAAAATAAGTCTAATAATTTGAACATTCTATAGGCATTTATAGTTATTGACTTACCTTCTTGCAGCAAAGAAGCAAACAGCCTGATTAGCACCAGAAAAAAAAAAATCTGCTTCTGCCTCCCAGTAATTTGTGGTGGAGCAAACAGCAAGTTTCACTTTCAATTTCAGCTTGGGCCTCCCGATCATCAGCTGTTTCAGGCTGCAGGGTTTGCTATAGCCTATTGCAGTCTCTGCAAGCCCCATTTTCCCCTTTGCTGCAAGGAGGTAAATTGCTGGGAGGCAGAGGCAAAAGGGTGGGGGGCAGTGGGTGGATGGGGCTACATTCAGTGTATAAGACGCACCCAAATTTTCACCCTCTTTTACTGGGGAAAAAGATGCGTCTTATATTCCAAAAAATACAGTAAGCCACATTTCAGCCTTGGAGCACAAGAGCTCTGAATGCCAAAATTTTCACCATGAATTTTTAAGATAGCCTTTACTGCCGTCAAACCAAAATAGAAAAGCAAACTCTCATCCCTGTGTAGGTGAAGTGGAATATTGTATTCTCTGTGATGCACATGAACACACAAGTGTGCTCTTGCCTGAATGCTTGAGTTTGATCTGCTTAGGTGGCCCTTTTCAACTTCTAGTTTCTCTAGTTTCTAGAACTAGAGAAAATACACCTTCTGGAGTGCTGGGCTTTTGCAATCGATGCTTACAGAGTCCAATGGAAGATTTTCTTTCAAATCTATGTAGATGCGCAGAATGTGGCCGTAGTGCCAAACTAATATGTTTTGAACTTGCCACATGATGTCCTTGTAATATTGGCAACAGCTTGTCGTGTCTATTTGTGCAGCCACCAACCATCAGGTGTCTCAGACAGCTCAGCAGGCTGAGCCCCTAAGCATTCAGTCCTCTGCTAAGGCTTTTCTCATATTATACCAGCCTAGGAATGCTTCTTTTCTTCTATCTGCTCCTTTCCTAGTCGGGTTTGACTCCGATCCATGTGGCTGCCTTCATGGGACATGTAAATATTGTTTCACAGCTGATGCACCATGGAGCTTCTCCCAACACAACCAATGTGGTAAGTACCAGGGTAGACCTTTCATTACTGGGCAGCCTGGTGGCCTCCTCCTCCTCTCTATCTCCCTTGGCTGGGCTGTTTTTCTAGGCAGAGATAATGACCTCGTCTGGAACCACAGTTCTGAACCTCAAATTGTTGGTTTTTCTGCTAACCAACTCAACTGACTCACACTCTCTTTGGAGTTCTCACAGCTGGATTTCAGAAAAGAGAATACCTTTCTGTGGGACCTTCCTTGTCCTCCTTGTTTTATCTGCAGCACCCCTGTTGAAATTGTCCATCCCTGATCTTCACAGATGCCCCCCACCCCCTCAGGGAGAGATCTCTTGTACCTATTGACCAAGCTGTAAGCTTTCAAAGATACTGAATAAGACAGAAATGGGACAGCACATGCCAATCACTTCTCTGTAAAGTTTCCAAACAGTGGCATGTTGCTTAGTCAGCCATCACCAAGCAGTGACATTGTTGACCAGAATTAATCCCTCTCTGACATATCCATGAAGTGAAGGCTTTATTTTTCCTTCTTTTCTCCTGCGCTACGAAGGGATGGGCAGCATTTCTTTTTCTAAATCTTAGCCAAGTTTCTTTTTCTCCTGATTTGTGCTCCAGGGAGAAGGTTTGTGCACGATCACCTCTAGTCTGTGGGAAAGTCTCTATTTCTTGAGCATCATTTTGAGGCCACCCTGTGCATGGAGCTGATCCCAATCAAACTTGAGCTCCTTTCAATCCCCAAAGGAGGGAGAGAAACTTTAAAAACCAGAGCGGTTTGAAGCGGATTTGTTCTCACAAAACTGGCCAAAGAAGGCCTGTTTATGTTTTTGTTTTGCTACAGTCTGCCACAGGCCTTTCTTTGCTAGGCTCAGGGGCCATGAGAATTGAGCCACAGCCACAAAAAACAGGCAAACTCAGCATAATCTGGGCTACGGGCAGGATTTGCTTTTAACTGGGACAAACTATGGCAAACATGCAGCTTTCCCTGTTCAGTTTCTTGCTGTCCTTGCCATTTCCCTAGTGACCCATCCTTCGGTTGAAGCACATGAAGCTCTGCAGATTGATAATAGCCTTTTTTATTATTACTATTGATCGGTTTCGATTGGCCCAGCTGTGAGTTTGTCCGCTGACAAACAGGCGCCTGGAGCCCTCCAGCACAAAAGCAGGGAATCAAATGGGGAGGGGGGGATTCAGATCTGAAGGTCCAAAGGTTGGCACAATCCCATGGATTTCTCCTGTGGGAAATGTCATTTAAGCACAAGGTTGCCTTAATTCCCCAAATAACACCTCTCCTTTTTAAAGCAGCAATGTTTTCATTTGGCAAAGAACAAAACCTTTGTGTGTTTTCAGGGCTAAAAAAAAAATCAATCCTGGAATAAATTACTTTGTGAGGGCGAGATGGTCTCGAGGGGTCAAAGATGACCTGCTTTCACATGTTGATCCCAAAGAATTCTGTGGTTGCGAGTAACATATTTTTCTTCCTTTTCTCTGTCATTCTAACCTCTGTCATCCCAACCTCTTTCCCCTGACAGAGGGGCGAGACAGCCCTGCATATGGCCGCCAGAGCTGGCCAGTCAGAAGTGGTTCGGTCCTTAGTTCAAAATGGAGCTCAGGTGGAAGCAAAAGCCAAGGTAAGCAGCTTCTCCACGCACGTCTTCGTGCTGCAGGCAGCCTTCAGTGGCTGTGCATGTAAGGAGCGGGATACCCGTTCCAGGGCCGCTTAGCATCCTTTACTGTCCCTTGACAAGGAGATAGTCCTAGGCAGGCATGAAATTCAGCCGGTTCTGGAGAACTGGTAGTGGAAATTTTGACTAGTTCGCAGAACTGGCAAATACTCTGGCTGGCCCCAGAGTGGGGTGGGAATTGAGATTTTGCAATAGCCTTCCCCCAGGACAATAGTGGGTTCCGGGTAGTATGGCCCAGTACAGGCGTACCAGTGGTAGCTGGGAGTAGCGGCTACCATACTGGAACGGTGACTCATTTCGCTCACCTGCCCACCCACATTCCTTTCTGTTTTTTGATGCAAACGGGCCAATTGCACATGCGCGCACAGCGTGCGGCACTGTGTGACCTCCGCTGAGCAGCTGGATGTTGCAGGGTGGTGGGGCGCGCAGCTTGTGTGTCTGACGAGGACGCCCAGCTCCGTACACAGCTAAGGGCTGCAACAGGATCCGGAACCCACTACTGCCCCATGAGTGGGGACTTTGCAGTATCCTTCCCCCAGGAGGGGGGTGGGAATGGAGATTTTGCAGTAACCTTCCTCTATCACACCCACCAAGCCATGCTCACAGAACTGGTAGCAAAAAAAAATTAGGATTTCACCACAGCTCCTAGGATTCTCTGCAGGAGACTGTCAATCATTTTGGTTGAAGCATTTGAGCATGACACTTAATGGGATGCTGCCCCCTTTTCAGTGCAATAGTGCTTTCCATTTCCACATTTTCTGTGGAGCTCAGAGTGCTACCCCCCCTCCCTTATTTCTGCTCAGAACAACCATTTTATTCTTGGGGAAGTGTCACATTTTATTCTTGGCCCAGTGTCACTCTCAAAGCAGTTTGGAACAAAACAGTTGGTGCGCTGCTAATCTGTCCCGGTTAGATGGCAAGGGATCCTCTTCAATATTATCTCACTTGAGGTGGTCTTCCAGTCAGAAGTCATCATTTAAATTTATCCAGGCACCTGTCGAGGGTCATCTCCTGCTTTCCTCCATGGGCACTAAGGACAACCCTTGGCTGCCCATTTGAATCTCAGTGTGGAATTTGCTGTCTTTTACTCTTTCCGTGCCATTCCTAGGATGACCAAACACCACTGCACATTTCGGCACGTCTGGGCAAAGCCGATATAGTCCAGCAGCTGTTACAGCAAGGAGCCTCCGCAAATGCTGCCACAACGTCTGGCTATACCCCATTGCACCTTTCAGCACGAGAAGGACACGAAGATGTGGCATCCATCCTTTTGGACCACGGGGCATCCTTGAGTATCATTACCAAGGTAAGAACGCTTAAGGTGTAGAAAGCAGGCCTTGGAATGATGTTTTTAAAGTGTTGTGGCCTCACTTTATCCAGGGAGACAAAATTATGTTAGACATTGTTGAGAATATTCATAGCTCGGGTTGTAGGTTTTGGCAGGAGTCTCTTCTTGAAGTTTGTCATTTAACTCCTGGACGTTTCCTTACCAAACTAGGTAACCTTTTCAGTGAGGGTATCTCACAAGTATCTTATTTATTTTTATAGGTCCTGGGTGGCCAGTTGGTCTTGTGACTGGTTGACTTACAAGACTGAATGAGTCACATGATTGTGACTCAATCAGTCTTGTGATCCAACTAGTCACAAGACCAACCGACCACCTAGGACCTATATAAATGAACAAGGCACTTCACCTCCACAGAAGATGTTACATAGTTTGGTAATGAAATGTCCAGGTGCTAAACAGCAAGCTTGGAGAACAGATCCTGGCCGAAATACCATGATATCTCTGGGAATGACATGGATCCCAATAGAATTATTGCTCTGGACCAACAATGTACCAAATAAGGTTAAGCTGAGTGTTTCAGGACTCTGGAGTTTTTCCATAGGATGCTGAACAAGTGGATAAAAAGACGTAATTCTAGCAAGTAAGGGATATATTGTTTTTTCCATGGAAAATCCCACATCCCATATTGATTGTTTGTTTGATTGATTGAGTGAGTGAGTGAGTGACTGAGTGAGTGCTATTAAGTCACTGTTGGCTCCTAGCAATCATAGATTATTCTGCCCAGCCTGGTCTTCAGGTTTTTCAAAGGTGCCTTCTTCCCTGTCATATTGGAGTTCTTCCACCTTGCAGCTGGTTGTCTCCTTCTTTCTGCCATTCTCAGAATTAAAAGCTTCTCCACAGCTAGTTCTTCACATAATTGCTCAGGATATGATAACTTCAGCTTGAACTTTTGTGCCTTGAATGAGTATTCTGGATTAATTTGTTCAATGTTCTTCCTGTTTGATTTCTTGGCCATCCATGGACTTCTCGAGAGTTTTCTGTACACCAGAGTTCAAAGGCATAAATACTCTTTTTATCCCCCGTCAAAGTCCAATTTCTGTTTACATAGAGTGTCACAAGGAAACCATTGTCTGCACGATTTTGATATTTCCCCATCCCCTGCATATATTAACATAGTATATTAGGGAGATAGTTAGATTCCTTTTCTACTTTCAGAAAATACTTTACCTGGGAATAAACTTCCTTAGCTTTCAAGAAGAGAGCAGTTCAGCTCTCTCATTCTGAAACTTTTCCAGAGTTTGTCTTGTGAATCATCCCTTTAATTCAGAGCCAGCCTAACCTTGGCTCAGGATCAGGGCTGACCCTTTTGTAATGCAGAAAGTCTCCAGGGTGGTGGGGAGAGGGCAGCAGGAGCAGCTTTTCAGCCAACAGCCTTCCTTCTTCAAAAGCAGTGAAGGACCCCATACCCAAGGTCTCCATTCTGCTCCACTTGGCTTCTGTGCTTGGAAGGGGGGCCTGGAGGCATCATGTCCTTAACTTCAAGTGGCAAAGTAACTTGGACCAACTCTGTACACAGCTGAGAAAATAAAAGAGGGAAAGTGAAAGGGGGGAGGAATCAACCAATGATTATTTAAGAAGACAATTTGTGCATGTGAAGTTCACCTGTGTGTATTTAGGTCCTTAAAAGGTGGTAGTGATCTTTAAGTTGGAAGTGTCCCACCATAAGGTATTATCCAAGGAGAAGTTCAAACTGTTTCTTCAGACCAGGTATCATCCCAGCAGCCTTTGATTATTATTTTTGTTTTTTGGAGAAGCTGATTAGTTTATAATGCAGGCTACTTCAGCTGACTGCTAGCTGCAGTTCGGCAGTTCAAATCTCACCAGGTTCAAGGTTGACTCAGCCTTCCATCCTTCCGAGGTGGATAAAATGAGAACCCAGGTTGTTGGGGGCAAGAGGCTGACTCTGTAAACTGCTTAGAGTGGGCTGTAAAGTCACTATGAAGTGGTATATGTCTAAATGCTGTTGCTATATCGAAATGGTGCCTTTTTACACAGGCTGTATTATTTTACTTCTTCAAGAGGAAAATTTCAAGCATTGAATTACTGTTGCTGATTTTGAGTTTGATCAAATTCAGTGGAATCAAAGTGATTTCCATTTTGCCTTTTTACCATCCAGCATAAGTTATATTTCTTTTGCTAACAATGAGAAGGTTCCCCTTTCAAGATTTGATGTAACAAACTTCATTGTCATATCCCTGTAGACATGATCCCTACACTTTCAAAGTTTCTTTGTAATCCAAAGGATTTGAAAGTCATTTAAAAATAAAATACAGTGCTTTAATTGGCTTCTCTTGTGCATTGTGGAAAATTGGATCCTTGTGTTTCTTCCAAGTCCACATTTTGGGTTTGGAATGGCACATTCCGTTTTGCTGTAACATGGAAACACAACTTCTCCAGCTGCACCTGGGTTCTGCAAAAATGGTCTATGCCTCAAATAAAGCTGTTAACACAAATGTTTATCTTACAGAAAGGATTTACCCCTCTACATGTGGCAGCCAAATATGGCAAAATAGAAGTTGCTAACCTCCTACTTCAGAAAAATGCTTCTCCAGATGCGGCTGGAAAGGTAAGGCAGATGTTGCTTCAACATGGCACACTTAAACTGGACTGATTCCAGCATCCACCAAATCCATCAACTGGTGACAGCCTCAGGATCCCCTTGGAGTATTTCCCTTTTCCATCACTTCTGTGTAATATTGCAAAAGTTCTTGGTTTTTCTTGAAAAAGAGGTATTGATTTATTGAGGATATTGTTCTATTTCACAATACCTTGATGATTTATTGATTATATGCCAGGAAGTTATTTCATTGTTACATATTATTGTATGTAGTGACCACAGAGATGGATTTTTCCCCAGGACAATCTATCCCTAACCTGTCCTTTCAAATCTACCCATGGTGGCCTCATCACCACTCTTAACTGAGCACATCTTTACCCTCTGCAGTAGAGCTTGTAGTTGCCCACTTTCTACTAAAACACAGATCTTTGATGATGTTATTCTGCATAGAAAATGCTCCCTCCCCCCCCCCCCTAATGTTCACATGTAATAAGAATTATCTACATTGGGCACAATTTACCAATTGTAGTTTTCATGGCTGCCTATGCAAATGGGAGTGACTTTAATTAGTTGATGGAAGTCTTACTTGAGATCAGAATAGACTTTTCTCTTGATAGGCTGGTTTCAATGTGTCTATCAAGAGATTTTAGTAAAGAGACATTCCCTGTTAAAGGGCTGAAAATTCAGGGAGGGCTGTAACATTAAACTGAAAAACCCAACTAAATATCTTGAGAAACATGGAAATAAAATATGAATCAACATTTCTTACCCATAGTCTGTAAGAGATCAGGGAGGATAATTATTCAGGTAGGCAAAGTTGATATCTTAAAAAGTGTGAAGAGCATTCCCATACAAGTCATTGTTTTGTGTTGTAGTTGATCATTTCAAAATCTCAGTTAATACCATCGTAAACTTCATCAAACCTAGTTTAACATAATTCTTCAAGTGTTTCTGTAAAGTGAGTTTCTAACCATGCCTGTTTGTTCTGCATGTGTTTTTAGAGTGGTTTAACTCCACTGCATGTTGCGGCACATTACGATAATCAGAAAGTGGCACTTCTCCTTTTGGACCAAGGAGCTTCTCCTCACGCCTCTGCAAAGGTACCAATGCCACCGAGTGGGGTGAAGATCCAGCCACATGCCTCATCTTTCCCCTCCTTTGGAAGCCCTGCTGGACTTCCTCTAGTAACACTACAGTATGATCCAAAGCAGGAGATGATCAGGGATGTCCAACCTTGGCAACTTTAAGACTTGTGGGCCTCAACATTTAGAATTCAGAATGACTGGCTGGGGAATTCTGGGAGTTGAAGTCCACAAGTCTTAAAGTTGCCAAGGTTGGGCACCCCCTAGGTTAGATGGTGGGTGACCTTTATCTTGATCATCCGCATGAAGGAAGACATGGAGTTGGTAAAGGAGGATTTAACAAAGGGTTGATGCTTAGGGAAGTTCATTCTTCTCTCCTGGATTGGGAGCCACAAGGTTAACACTAAGGGCCACCTAAAACTTTCTGGTCCAGATGAAATGGGCTTCATCATTGTGTCTCTTCTGGACCAGTATTGGAAACTTGCAATGTTGTCTTCAGCCCAGAAACTCCTATGGAACCTCTAAGCTGTGTTTGTACTTGTGCTTATAGAACATAATTATGAAAGTGTAAATTAAATCTGTAGTGTTGTAGTTAACTATGGTAGCAGTACACAATCCAAATGAGTCTCCCAATTTGGCAAAATATCCCAATTTTGGTGTTCTGAGAGAACATCTGGAAAGCTTTGGAGTGCCAAAACACAAATGACTTTATTTTGTTTTAGCATTATATAGATTTAGATAGTTATGGTGATTGATAGTCTCAGAAATCTATGGATTGGATAGAGGTGATTATTTTGGCATTGCTATTTGTAGAGCACACAAGGTTTAGTCTTTGTGATTTACAGGAATGGCAGAGGGGGAGAGAAAGAGAGGGAGAGAGAGGGGGGAGAGTATGTCATAAGGTCAGTAGAAAAACATAAGGGATGATTGGCACAAGAGGACATCAGAGGTCACCCTAGATAATGTAGGATTCGGTGTAAATAGTAATATATCTAGATTTCTTGCATCAGTATTAGAGACAGTCTCCATGAAGGCGAGGAATAGGAAGTGCATAGTTCCTTCAGGTTTTTTCACACAGTATCAGGGAGCTACCTAAAGGACTTTGACTGCGTTCACACAACATGCTTAAAGTGTTAGTTTATTTATTGATTTTCTGTGTTCCCATAATGTATAGAACCATTGGCAAGCTGGATTTGAATAATGCACTAAGCCAGAAAAGTTGAAATCAAACCAAGTTAAGCTATGGGTAGGAGCCCTTTGGCTGGATCATTCTGGTTAAATGTGTTGTATGAATAGTAGCACTGATGCTTCCTTTGCGAAGAAGGAGCAATGGTGAAATATTGTAAAGGCAACATGAAGTCCCATAGCTTCAGGACTGTCCTTTTTTTCTTCCTGCATGGGGGCAAATGTGTCACTTGAATAGGCTACTTTTTTCCTATTGTCTCTTGATGTCAAAGGGGAGGAGAGAGTTAAGCAGGTAAGACCCTTGCATGATTGTTTATCACTTTCATCAGTATCTGTGTGGCCACTCCACTGTGTGTAGATTGATTAGAGATTGGAAAGGTGGAAGTGGAAAATGCCAACAACACGTTTGCATTCAGTGGAAACTTGGCAAACGCAGGAATGGATTTCTGTGCATGAGGTAACAATCCGAATTCCAGAACATGGCCCTTAGATTCAAACCCAACCTCTGATGCTCTGTTTTTCAGGTCAAACCTGCATGTGCTTCCTCAGAGATGATCACTAATGTTCACTCCTTGAGAAGCCCGTGTAGAATTTTGATCTTAATCCAATCCAGCAAAACACTTGGAATAAATGAAACCATTGATACAAAATGTTGTATTCTTTGAATCCCTGCTAAAATTCCTGTGGTAGACTCACTTAGACTGTTCAGGCAGGAGAAGAAACACTTTGGAAAGATAACCCTTTATAATGCCTTGGTAAGGCCACTCTTGGAATACAGCATTCAGTTTTGGTCACCTCAATGTAAAAAAGTTGTTGAGACTCTCAAAAGAGTGCAGAGAAGAGCAACAAAGATGATTAGGGGACTGGAGGCTAAAACATATGAAGAACGGTTGCAGGAACTGGGTCTGTCTAGTTTAATGAAAAGAAGGACTAGGGGAGACATGATAGCAGTGTTCCAATATCTCAGAGGTTGCCCCAAAGAAGAGGGAGTCAAGCTGTTCTCCAAAGCACTCGAGGGCAGGACAAGAAGCAATGGAAAGTAATCAAGGAGAGAAACAACTTAAAACTAAGGAGAAATTTCCTGACAGTTAGAACAATTAATCAGTGGAACAGCTTGCCTCCAGAAGTTGTAAATGCTCCAACACTGGAAGTTTTTAATAAGATGGATAACCATTTGTCTGAAGTGGTGCAGGGTTTCCTGCCTAAGCAGGAGGTTGGACTAGAAGACCTCCAAGGTCCCTTCCAATTCTATTCTATTCTATTCTATTCTATTTTATTCTATTCTATTCTGTCTTAATGGAACTGAATTGGTGGAGAGTGTTTGCAAGATGATGGGTGAATTTTACTTCTTTCCTCTTCTGAGGAGGAGCTATGCTAACTGTGAAGCACTTAAAAGAGAAGATGGGGAGGCACAAGTCCCCTAATTGCCCAATGGAGTGGTGTTTTGGGGGGCTTGGTCATTTCCGATATGCGCCAGACTCAAATACTTTGTTAAGGTCCTAGGCTCCCCCCTTGCTGGCTCAAATCCAAGGGACCATAGTGAGAAACTGTTACATACCAGTTGTAAGTTAAGGTGGGCTGTGATAAGATGGGATGAGATAAACCTAACAATCAATCTTGAGATCTGCAAATCAAGGGATGACCTATGGCACATTGCTTAGGGGGTTTATGCAAATTTGCAAAGCAAATTTGTGGGTATCTTGGTCATGTAATCTACAATCCACAGGCATATCTCCCTGATTCTAAACTGCCTTGAGAAATACAAGTTACTTTATAAATATTGTCATAAAGCTGTAAGACAAAACAGCCCCTATTTGGTCCATCAGGGTTAGGATTATTAGGTACACGCTTCATTTTGGGCCAGAGGGCTTTCTCATCGCAAAGGTCTGTTTTAAGAGTTTCTTCAGAGAAGTAAAAACCTGCATAAAGGAACTTCTTTAGGATTGCTTCCCACGGAACGGTGAAACGCTTAGATGTCTGGCCCTTTTCTAAAATAGGTCCGAGCTTCAAAGCTTTACCACTGGGTGCAATCCTAAGAAATAGCCCATCTTCATGGAGTCAGGATGCTGCGTTAGTTTGAGGCTGAAAATCTCTTTTCGTACAGCTGGTGCTTCTATTTTCCCCTCCTGAGCCAACATTGCGCTGAAACCCAAATGACAAAATGAAAGACTTGAGAGAAAACCAGAAATTATGGGTTGGCTCCCTGAGTCCCTTCACCTTTGATCCAACCGCTGAGCAGCTGCCTACAGGCCGTTTTTTTGAAAAGGCTTTTCTGAAAGTCACAAAACTGAGCTGAGCTGAGCTTTAAGTCATGGAAGAGGCTTCCTGGCTGTTCACTCGTCAACAGCCACATTGGCTGATGGTTTTCTTCCATATTTTCTCTGGAAAGGAAGGATTTCTCCTGTTCCTCCTGTTGTCTTCATTGACTGGAGGTTGGGAGGTCTGTCATTCCCCCACCTCAAATGTTTCCTTTTTTACCACTCTATAAAAACAATATTGCCAAAATGCAGATCTGTTCTAAGGTGCACCAGTCTGCCTATCTAGCAGCCACCGCTTTATGCCAAAATCAACTTCTGCAAATAGGATGGAAGAAAATGCCGTTTTTATCTTTCCTAGATAATTTTCTCCAGTTATTTGTGCCTAGACGGTGCAGTGCCAGCATCCCAGCTTCTTAATCTGTCCTTCTTCTTCAACTAGATCCTAGAACCAGAAAGTTGTCCAGTGTCTCTGAACAGAGATGATCGTAATTGAGTTGTCATTACTGTTTTGTAGCCAGCTCATGCATCTCCACAGTTAAGAGGCAGGAAGTGTCTTACTGACTCTTGTCTTTATTTTTAATGCAAATGCCCAAGCAATCTAAGTATGAAATTGTGGGCTTTTGCTTGACATTTGTTCAATCCTCTCTTGAGATGAGGAGACCCAGGGTGTGGGTAAAAGTAGGCGGGGGCATATTTCTGCTCCCCAATGTTGTGTGGGACACCGTGGCTCAGTGGCTGAGCTTGTCGATCAGGAAGGTCAGCAGGTTGGTGGTTCGAATCCCTACCGCTGCATAACGGAGTGAGCTCCTGTTACTTGTCCCAGCTTCTGCCAAACTAGCAGTTCAAAAGCATATAAAAAATGCAAGTAGAAAAATAGGAACCATCTTTGGTGGGAAGGAAACAGCGTTCTGTGCACTTTTGACATTTAGTCATGCCAGCCACATGACCACAGAGACGTCTTCGGACAGCACTGTATCTTCGGCTTTGAAACAGAGATGAGCACTGCCCCCTAGAGTCAGGAATGACTAGCACATATGTGCGAGGGGAATCTTTACCTATATTTGTATACTGCCATCCTCCATGGCTGTATAGAGTTAGAAACAACAACAAGCAATGCATCAAAGATGAAATTTGAATTCTAGGCTAATGCATCAGTCAGCTGTTGATGTAATTAATCCATTAAAAGCAATCAACATTGCTGAGCCACAATTCCCAATAAACTTAGAGTGAAGGGCCCCTGAATATCAAAGTTCAGAAAGAGCCCGAGACCAATGTAGCCCATCCTTAGAATTCAGATTCTTAGATTGCTGTTACTGTTAATGGATGCCAGGTGACTAAACACAAGGTTAATTAAGCAGAATATCTGTGCATTTTATGTAGTATTGCCTTTAGTTTGCAGAGGTAAGGCTCCTATTTATGTCCTGAAATCACATCTGTAGTGAAATGTCCTTTGATTTGAGACATTGTGGAATTTGGATGCTTTTTTCCGGTAGTTCAGAGAGGAAGACCACTGAATAAGCTCTAGCTACAGTTGGTAGCCAGCACAGAAGTCTTCAACTAAATAACAAGATGCTGGTCATTTTTGCTAAATTAAACACACATTTCTACTGCGTTTACACTCTAACGAAATAAGGGGCTGTGGCATCAGGACACAGGCAACATCTGATTGCTGTAGTTCTTCTACCCAGAAAGTGGTGGGTCCACGGGAGGAGGAGTTCAGTACAGTGAAAATAGTGGCCATAACAACTATGCAGTTGAAGCCCACATCTTGTTGGGTGTACTGAGTTCCAGGGGTGTACTAAGTTCCAGTGCTTCATCTTGATTCATCTGGCTATCATCTTGATTCAGGAACTGCCCAGCAGGCCAGTGGCCTTGAGTTCCATCAGACTAAGCTGAGCTAGCTGTGAGGTTGCACAAGTTACAAGAGCACAGGCCACCATTACAGTAAGCTGTGCTACTACCTGGCAGACTGTGGTCTGACGTAGGCCTTTCGCCCTTATTCCTCCTCCTCCATTGGCTCAAAGATGTCTACCTTGGACTTCAGGTTGACTTTGTTGTGTTCACTTAACTGATGGAGCTGCCTCTTCTTTCCACTTTTGACAGAACACTAAATCTGGACCTACCAATAGCCTGGAAAGTGTCCATAGCAGGGGTGGGTTCCTGCCAGTTCTAACCTCTTCTATAGAAGAGGTTCCACAAATCTACCGTGCAATTTAGAACTGGTTCCAGCTCTTCCCCCCCCCCCGCCCATCCGCACCACATTTTTCCCGCCTGCCCCTCAATGATTGGCTGGCTCACCAAACGCCCCACCTGCCTCTGAGAGTCCTATCTAAACCTTAAAGTCTTAAAGCTGTCAAGTTTGAACATCCCTGTGGGTTTTTTTCTAAAGGGTTAGGGATGCAAGGGTCTTGTAACTTGACAGCTTTAAGACTTGCAACACTTCAATGCCAGAGCTTCTGAGCCAACATAACTGGAGGAGGAATTCTGGGAGTTGAAGTCCACAAGTCTTAAAGCTGTCAAGTTTGAACACCCCTGGGGTTTATTTTCTCTAAAGGGTTAAGGGTGCAAGGGTCTTGTAACTTGACAGCTTTAAGACTTGCGTGCTTCAAATGTCAGAGTTTCTGAGCCAACATTTTGGTTGCTAAGCAAGAGCATTGTTAAGTGAATTTCAAAACATTTTACAAGTTGGCCACACCTTCCCAGTCACATGGCCAGCAAGCCACTCCTACTCAGTCACATGGCTGGCAAGCCACTCTCACCCGGTCATATGGCTGGCAAGCCACTCCCACAAAGTGGGAGTGGACCTTTGACAGCGTTCTGTGCACCTTTAACATTTAGTCATGCCAGCCACATGACCACAGAGACGTCTTCGGACAGCACTGTCTCTTCGGCTTTGAAACAGAGATGAGCACTGCCCCCTAGAGTCAGGAATGACTAACACATATGTACAAGGGGAACCTTTATCTTAATGTTGTTCTTATTAAAACTATTCTATGTATTTTTTTTTAAGTTTTATATTCTCCCCTCCCCCAATATTACTTTCTTTTTCCCCTTTCTAGACCACCTCCCTAATAATGGCTCCCCTTTACAAATCCTCCTTTCCAGTTAAGCTGCTTTCCCCAAACACTCAGTTCTGCAGAGATGAAGAAATGGCCACATCTATCTGTCTTTGAACAGACTCTGATCTCCAGGAGAGAATCCAGGGAACATCTACCTTAGTTCCACAACTTCCCTTGATGGAAGAGGGGGGAAGAGAATTCCTCCACTGTGTCACTGGGAGTTGCCCTGTGACATCACCATCATCGCCTTGTCCAGGGTTCTGCTTCCAGAGGTTCTAACATCTCAAATAGTTCTCTTCATCTCCCAATCCCTACCCAGGTTGCTGTCTGAGGTCCTACAGAGACGCTGTGGCTAGTTTCATACATGAATGGAATTGCTTCCAATCTTCCGATTGTTTTTTTTACAAGGGGAGGAAAGGAAGAATGAGGTTGGGCCCCAGAAGAATATTTCTTAATGGAAACTGGCCCTTCTTTTCTTAGTGATGTCTTTTAGCTGAAAGTATAAGGAGAATCAACAAAGGCGTTTTCAGACAATATGATTGTCTTGGAAATCAGCAAGCAGGCCAGACCAGAAAATGAATATTACTGGTGGGGGTGGAGAGGGAGAGAGGTTGCATAATTTCCTTGAAAAAGGAAAAAGAAACCTTTTTCCCCTGGACTATGCAAGAGAAAGCATAAGGGTTAAAGGTTTAGAAAGCCTCACCGGCAAATGCCAGTAATAGCCCCTCTCCTGTTTAATGAAAGGACCCATAACCAAAGATGTTTGCCTTGACAGAACGGTTACACTCCGCTGCATATTGCTGCCAAGAAGAACCAGATGGACATAGCAACCACACTGCTGGAATACGGTGCTGATGCCAATGCTGTGACCAGACAAGGCATTGCTCCTGTGCATCTGGCTTCCCAAGAGGGTCACATGGACATGGTCTCCTTGCTTCTCACCAGAAACGCCAACGTGAATCTCAGCAACAAGGTGCGGGGGCAACGGAGAGACCCCCTGCTCTCCCATGGCTTGTGTGCTGGGTTGTGCTACCACGCATTGTTTGCAATAACTCCAATAGTCCACAGGGAATCTTGTTCCATGACTGTGAGTTTTGCATGACCTTCAGTCTCTGCCCTACGCAAGGATGTGGAATAGTTTGCGAACCAGATTTAATGGCATTAATCTGGTGGGACAGGAGAATGAAAACTCTAATCCAGGACAAATATAGATCCCTGCCTGGCATAGGAGAGTCGTGTGAATCCTAAATATTGAATTCTGCAAGGAATAAAAAAAGGTTTAATGAGATGTTATCAGATTCTCTTAATTCTTTCTCTCTCTCAGAGAGAGGGAGAGGATAGATGGTAATAGATAGAAAATAGATACATAGATGAGAGAGAGAGACAGGGAGAGAGGGAGAGAGGAGAGATGGTAATAGATAATAGATACATAGAAGAGAGAGAGAGAGAGAGATTAGATAGGATAGGTGATGATAGATAGATAGAGAGATAGAGAGAGACAGACAGACAGACAGAGTAAGGAAGAGACATCTAACGCTTATAATTCACTTGTCTTACACCTCTCTTTATTTTTGTGTCCTGGTGTCAAATGATCTTGCTTCTGACTCATAGGACTGAATTGCAGGGATATTGTAGTTAACTCCGGTAGTTCTATTACGTCTATTGTAAGTTTACTATAGAACCACAGACCACGATCACATGGAATTGACAAAATGAGAATTAACCAGTTAATCTTCACTGAACTGATGCAAAACGTACATAAGATGAAGTGAGAAAATTCCTTTTGCAGCCTGTTGCCTTGAACATCAAATGGTGCCCCCCCCGCCCCCCGATCTGACAGCAGGAACATTTATTCTGCCCTGAGGCTTGTAGAAGACCAAGTATGATGGAACAAAGTAGGATTGTGGTTGATAAAATGTTCAGGTCAGGCATTCGATGGGCCTGTGGTATCATTCTTAAAAATTGCAGTTGCTGCTTTGGGCACCATTGAGATCTTATGTATAGTCTTTTTCCATTGTAGGAAAATGCAGCACTGCAAGGAAACTCACAGTATCTTTTTGATTCATTTTGTATATGCCAAATTAATGTTCAGGATGAATAAACCATGAGGAAAGGGCTCCTGGAGTAGTTGTGCTGTGCCAGCATGATAGTATAATGTGTACTATATTGTACCCCAACACAAACAATAGTACCTCCTTTATAAAACATGGCAACTCATTTGTTTGTTTACCATCTATTCCTTTTTCAGTCTTTAATTGTCTAATTTGACATATCTGGTTGAAATGTGTATTGAGCACCACAAGTGCATTTTCTATTGCCGTCTTGTTAAGCTCAGGAGGAGAGCACTGGCCTTGCTGGGCATTAAACCCAAGCCCTGATGACATTAAGCTGGCAGGAATAGCCAACACCTTAGAAGGTAGGCTCAAGATCTAGGTGGCTCTTGACAGATTTGAACACTGGGCCCTATCTCACAAAATGAAATTCAATGTAGAGAAAAGTAAAGTCTTACACTTAGGCAAGAAAAACCAAAAGTACACATATAGACTGGGTGAAATTAGGCATAATAGCAGTGACTGTGAGAGGAACTTGGAGTCTTAGTGGACAACCACCTAAATAGGACAACCAGCAGTGTGCAGCGGCAGCCAAAAAAGCCAATGCAATCCTAAGTTGCATTGACAGAAGGATATAATCAAAATCAAATGAGGTACTAATACCACTGTATAAAGCCTAAGTAAGATCACACTTAGAGTACTGCATCCAGTTTTGGTCACCACACTATAAAAAAGATGTTGAGACTCTAGAAAGAGTGCAGAGAAGAGCAACCAGGATGATTAGGGGATTGAAGGCTAAAGGATATGAAGAACGGTTGCAGGAACTGGGCAGGCTAGTCTAGTGAAGAGAAGGACCAGGGGAGACAGGATAGCAATGTTCCAATATTTGAGGGGCTGCCCCAGAGAGGAGGGGGTCAAGCTATTTTCCAAAGCACCTGACGGTCAGACAAGGAATAATGGATGGAAACTGACCAAGGAGCGATTCAACCTAGAAATAAGGAGGAACTTTCTGACAATGAGAGCAATCAACCCATGGAAAGAGAAGTTGCCTTCGGAAGTTGTGGGAGCTTCATTACTGGAGGCTTTCAAGAAGAGATTGGACTGCCATTTGTCAGAAATGGTATAGGGTCTCCTGCTTAGGCAGGGTGTTGAACTAGATGACCTACAAGGTTCCTTCCAATTCCATTTATCTGTTAAAGATCCTTCTGCCCAAAACTGATTTGCTGTATGTGATTTGCAGAGTGGTCTTACTCCACTGCACTTGGCAGCCCAGGAGGACAGAATCAACGTGGCGGAGGTGCTGGTCAACCAAGGAGCTGTGGTGGATGCACCCACGAAGGTAGGATTTATGGAAAGATTATATTTAAAGAATCCCAGAAGGGCAAGTTAACATGGGTAAAACCACTCTGTCCATCCCACCGCCCTTTCTGACTTAGGAATTGTTTCTTGGGTCAATGGCACCGTTGTTCAAAAAAGGTATAAACAAATGAACAAACAAATAAATAAAACACCACAGCTGGGTGGGATTATGGATGCGGCTGATCAGATCTCTTCTTGGGCCTGCCCAGCTGCCTATGGACTCCTTTCTGGGCCCTACTATTGTATGACTGATGTCATCACTATGTTATCCAGTCTGTGGATGGATGGTCCTTCTCATTTCTACCATAAGGCCTACCTCAAAGCCTCAAATACTCTGCCTCCCTCAACCCCAGAGGCACTGTTCTGTTTTGGAACTGTTTAGCTGTGAGACCTGTGACCTTGTTGGGTGTCTTGGACAAAAAATCCAGTCACAGGAGGTTCAGACTACAATTTCCAAAATCATAATAGTTGCTCCCCGGGCTGGCTGAGACCTATAGGAGGTGTGGCCCTAAATCTTTGGATGGTTGAAGGAGTTGAAAGGCAGTGATTGATTTTTGCATGGTTTTTCTTCAAGAAACTTGTGGACTCCTGGCCAAAAATATTGATGCAAAAGGCAGGCTGAGGAACTTCTCAAATCGGGAGGAGTAGATAAATTGGACAAATTCTCTTCCTTTAGATCAGGCGAAAGAAGATGCTTTCCTTCATTCCCTCTGTAGCCTTAAAAACAACAACCACAACAACAAACCAAAACCCAGACTCATTTTGAATAGGAGGCCCAACTGCCTACCTGGGTGAAGGCAAGCTGTGTGGTCTTTCTGCCCTCCTGCTTAGAGAAGGACCCAGGCTCCATTGTGGACATAATAACAGACAGCCCAGCCAGCTAGTCTGATGAAAGGGTTGCAGGCTCTTTCTTTTGGCAGTGGAAAAAAGTCTGCTCCAGTAATAATTACCTGCCCTTGTCCTCTTATCAAAGGTCGGGAAGCTGATTACCCTGTCATAAATTTGGTGCTGGCACGGTTGCCTGAAGTAGCAAAATCCATGGAGGGGAAAAACAGGCAGACAGAGAAGACGAGGAATCCTGCACATAAACACATGACATAAACCATCACATTTAAGGCCCAAATAAATTAGCAAACCAGTTGGAAACTGGATCTGTTTCAAAAACACCAGCCTGAGGATGGCGAGCGAGACCTCGCCAAAATGTTGCCAAGACAATCTTGATCTTATACAGGAAAAGACCTGAATACAACAAGACCAGCATACCTATACTCGTTAAAATCTACAAACACACACACACACACACACACACACACACATACACACAATCTTCCATACATATAATGCAAACATAATATATATAAAACTCTAAACACAAAAGAAAAAAAATATAAATATTACAGCGCAACCCCCCCATTCCTTTCCCCCCTTATTTTTCTTCTATAAAAACTACCCTGTTTCTCTGAAAATGAGGTTCCTTGCACCTCAAAAATAACAAGACCTCCCCCAAAATAAGACCAAGTGCTTATTTTGAGGGGGTGGGGGTTGGGGTTTCAAAAGAAAATAAGACCCTGTCTTATTTTCCGGGAAACACGGTAAAAGATATACAATATATTCCAAATGTGCCCTTATCCTCTCCAAAACAACATATATTCTTGAGTAGGTTTATTCCCTTTGTCTTCCACAAACACTGTTTTTAGAAAATCCTCCCATATTTAATTATAGTTGTTTACTTTAATCATCCCTTTTTAAAATTTAATTTCTGTTGGTATTTTATCATTTGTTGCCATACTCCAAATTTCATTATACCACTCATTTCTTTGAATATCCTAATTTCATCCACAATATTTAGCCATCACTAATCTAGGGGCCATTATCAAATTTACAATCAATTCCTTTTTTGTTTCATTTATATCCTGTTTTTCCACCAGCAACAGTAATGCAATCCTCGGTGACATATCTAAATTTATATTTAAAAGTGCTAAACACTTTTAAATGTCCCATATTTTTTTGTGGACTATCACAATCATACCACATATGTCTATATGTTCCAACCTCTTTCTCGCACCTCCAACAAATATTTAACATCTATTTGATTTAATTTACGTGGTGTTAGGTACAGGTGGTGATTCTTTCTGTTTCTTATTCTATTGTGTCTTTCCAGCACATTCAGTGTTTTCAGTAAATCATTTTTTTAAAGCATTTCCTGACACCCAGATGCACTGGCAATTTAATTAGAAGCCTAGATGGGACCCTGTTAGCTTGCTTAGTGCTCACTGTAAAACAAAATAGTTTTAAAGGAAGGACAGGAGACAGCATATCTCAAACTGGGTCTGAAATGCCGTCTCAAAAATGATGACATTGCTGCAATATTTAGGGATATTTTCATTGCATACTTTGAATTATTTACCTGGCACAGAGAATAGTAATCAAGATTTGATGTGGGAACCTGATAGTCCAGTACAAGGAGCAGCACTTGGCTCTCAGGCTAGATCAGTATGAAAAGGGTCTCCGTACCTGGAATTCACCTGTAAGAAGCCATTCATGTAGATGTTGACTGTATCACTAGATGGCATCACATATACTTTGCGCTCCCCTAAACCAATCCAGAAATTAAATTTCCTCTGCCAAAAATGATGTACAGTGAAACAGAACTGTGCTCAAGGGTTGTGTTTGCACATCGTATCTACTAGGTGCTTTTTTTGCAGGGCATGTTAAGTTTGTTTAGCATTACACTTGATTAGGTTCTTGTGAGATAAGTTCAACTTGTTTGGTTAGCTTACAATTCAATGCATTGTTGAATCCACCAACTGGTGTATTCAATAACCAGGTCAAGTGTAATCTCATTTATTATCCTTCCTTGTTTAGATGAAAGAAAGGAAATTATAATGAATAGAAGATTAATTCATTTTGTTGTTTCTATTGGGTTTATTATGCTCCACCAATCAGTTCCATAAATGAAAGAGTGGAGAGGCTGTTAATGGCCAAAATATTCACATTTTGACTGAATTAAGCTGAAATAACATCAGGACAGGGGCATTTGGCTCTGTTTTATGTGAAATCTAAAAGGCTATTTGCTGTTAAATAGAAAAGATAGAACAGGAGCCAATCTTCCCAGAGGACTGCAGGCCACATTTTGCTTAAATCAGTGTTTTTCAACCTTGGTCACCTGAAGAAGCGTGGACTTCAATTCCCAGAATCCCCCAGGATCAGTTGAAGTCCACACATCTTCAGGTGGGCCAAGGTTGAGAAGCACTGGCTTAAATCTTCTGAATGGTCTTGCAATACCTCAAATTTTGGGCTGATTTTCAAACCAGGTTCATGTTCCAAGAACTGCAATGATGCCAAGGAAGGCAACAGGGCTGAATACATAAAAGCGGATGCTTGTTGACCTCCTGCTGAATTCTCTGTAGTCCATCTGACCTTCTCCATCCAGAGATACTGGGCAGGGCTGTGACAAGGAAAATGATGGTCCTTTTCCTTGCTTAGCTCTATGAAGCAAAATTTGCTGGTAGATTTTCTCAGTAGGTCAGTGTTTCTCAGTACTTGTGTCATAGGAATGTCACTGTATTTTAAAAACGAATAGTGGATGCCACCATAAAAATGTGAACATAAATGCCTATGTTTGCTCTCAAGTGTGCAAGTGAATAAATAGCTGCATTACTAACTTGCATCTAATAAATAAGTACCTGTGTCTCAAGGAAGAGGTGTGAGAATCTGTGCAAGCAGGTCTGGAGGGCTTGTATTTGTGGTGCAGTTGTGCATCAGAAAAGATCACATTACCTTGACCCTTTTGTGAACTGTCCCTGTCCTGCGTTCCCAGCTCACTTTTGCTAAATAAGCATCTGTCAGAATGGAGAGATAATATTCTCTTGATGCAAATGATAAGGCTTAAATTGCTCGTGAATTTTAAGGGTAATTGTGGTGATCCTTAAAGGTCTGAAGACACCACTGTCTCCTCCTTGTCATCAGCATTTTTGATGGAGCAGAATTTTCTCTCTCGGGGGTTCCCCCCCCCTTTTTTGATGGTATAATCCTTGGTGCTTCCTCCTCAATCCTACAATGGATATGTTCATTGTGACAGGAGCCACACAAAAAAGTGATCACCTTTGCCATGTGTCCACCCAGTGTTGCATTTCCCCAGAGTTGCTCAGGTGAACATTTCTGGCCAGCCAGGCCCCTCGCATTTTGTGAGACCCCATGAGACAGGATAGTTGTGATGGAATCTTTTAGCTCAGCTTTATATTTGCAAGGGGACTTGAATCCAGAACTGGACTTGGCTCAAAGTCCAGCAGTCCGTCTGATCGAGGCAGCTTTCCCAACCTACAAAGTTCCCAGCTAGCACCACAATTCCAAAATTGGGGTATGGATAAAATATGGCTGCTACCTTTCTTTGGTGCCCCATGGCCATAGTGATTCCGTAAACTGAGTCCATCTGCTTTTTGGTCCAATGTGTTTTTTGAACCTTTTTTAAAAACACAACTGAATGGTACTTCATCTGACTGCTAGCTGTAGTTCGGCAGTTCAAATCTCACCAGGCACAAGGTTGACTCAGCCTTCCATCCTTCCGAGATGGGTAAAATGAGGACCTAGATTGTTGGGGGCAAGAGGCTGACTCTGTAAACCACTTAGAGAGGGCTGTAAAAAGCACTATGAAGCGGTATATAAGTCTAAGTGCTATTGCGTTTGCTACTTTAGACCTTGGTGGGGGTTGAAGAGAAGACTTAGAGGCTAAATGCATTACGTTATTTCATTTAGTGCTGTATTAATCATCCTGTTGTTCTTTTTTGCACTTTCCTTTCTCTGGATTTAATTTCAGATGGGCTACACTCCATTGCACGTTGGGTGCCACTATGGAAACATAAAGATAGTTAATTTCCTCCTGCAGCAATTTGCAAAAGTGAATGCCAAAACCAAGGTGAGATTCCCATCTCTTGTCTACTTTTCTCTGTGTGGATGAGGATGGGTGAGTTCCTGGAGGGTCTCCTGCAACAGCCCCCTTTCACTTTTTTTCTCCCTAGAACGGCTACACCCCCCTGCACCAAGCCGCTCAGCAAGGACACACCCACATCATCAACGTCCTGCTGCAGAATGGTGCATCCCCCAACGAGCTCACTGTGGTAAGAAATTGGGTGGGTGGGGAGATCTTGGGTCCCACTTTTAGCTTCTTCTTTGGCTGGTAACTGCTGCTCTTTTGCTTGTGTTCATAATTCTGGGGTTCTCAGAAGGGAAGGATGCAGCTCAACTCTCCATATATATGTCATGGGGGGGTTTCCTTCATGTCAGATGTGTACCAGGGGGGTCTCCTCATTCTCAAGAAGCAGATTGCCCATGGACCATCCCTCACTCTTGCCTATGGATGGCTTTCATCGAGAAGCTCAAGGGCAGCTCATCCCTGTCTCAGGACAGTTGAGCTGTTTTTGCTATCTGGATTTTCAGCCAACCTTGAAGGGGTTTTCCTCACCTCTCCGTTCTGCAATTTGCACTTAAAGTATCCCTTTTCTTGGAATTCATAACCTTGGTCACAGATGGAGTGTCGATAACCCCAACTGTCTCTGTTTGCTCTTCAGTAATTGGTTGTTCAAGCCAGACTTTACTTTTCTATTTGTTTCCCATGGAAACGGCCTCAAGCTAACCCTTCCTAGCAGATAGCAGCTAACAGTTCCTGAAGGAAAGCATGCTGGACCTCTAGTTGCCTCTTCAGTGGAGAAGCTGGTAGAGTCCCTCTTCTTAGAAAACTTTTCCTCTTCTAGAATGGGAACACCGCCCTGGCCATTGCCAAACGACTGGGCTACATTTCTGTCGTCGACACGCTGAAAATAGTGACGGAAGAGACAATGACGACAATTGTAAGTATGGCTACCTGTCCATAGGCAACTGCTGTGTCTTTCCAAAGAAACAGACAGAACAGAAATGCATCTGAGGGGGGTCCTTGGTGCTCTCTGAGCTTGGTTGCTTTCCTGCAGGCATTTCATTATCCTGATGATATTTCCTAGTTTGGGTGATGAAACATCTGCAAGTCAGAGAGCACCAAGGACCTTCATTTCAACTTTGAGCTACAGACATTCTCCTTTATTAGACATGCATCTGGCTCCATGCCAAGGCAGTTTGTCTACCTTAGACCAGAGCTGGGTGGCTGGTCCTCAGAATGATTCAGGATAGCTTGGTTTCTATTACAGAATCCTCTCCAGGTGGGTGTTTTTCTTAAAAACGCAGCAGGAAAGAGCAAAAGGAGCCAGTTTTGGAGAGCTGGAAAATTTTCTACGGCACCTTTCCCACAGTCCAGCTCAAGAGACTGACCTCCCCGCCTGGTTATAAGAAGAGGTTGGCTGGTGCGCTTCAGCCTCAGAAGTTCCCATGGAGACCTTTGTCTCCACCACTGAACAGCGTCTATCTGAGCTGAGAGCTCAGGCCTTAGAAGCGGGAAAGGGAGTGCTGAAGGGAGATGAAAAGTCAACTGAGGGAGGCTCATGGTAGACCCATCTTGGCTCCCTCCTCTTTTATTTTCAACCATTTCAGAAATTCCTAATATAATCTCAGGCTTGCAAGTTGCCTTACAGAGCACCTTGCAAATAGTTTTACAGAGGCAGGTTTAAAAGAAAAGAACTAATGGAAAGCAGGGCAGCAAGTCCTGTAAAATGGATCAAGACAAAGAGAAGCAGAAGAAAGGGAGCAGTGAACACAACTACTGAAACAACAAGGAGCAGCCAGCCGTGTTGTATTGGGAAGGTTGTGTTCTCCTAACATTGCATCATGACATCCGTTCAACGTTTTTTTTGTTACCGATTGGCAGACCACTACCCTCCTTTTGTCTCGTTAGTTTCCGCACTCATGAAACAAATAATTTAATGTTCATTGTTTATTAGATTTAGGGTGGAAAAACTCAAGATGAAGTACATAAAAAATCCTCCCACTTCCCACCCCCCATCCGCATAGGCTAGGTGGGGCCAACTGGCCCAAGGTCCTTGGGGTGCTTCTGTGGGTAAAAGAGGGGGTTCCTTGAACCCCAGTCTTTCCCACTCCACCCCAGACCTCCCTTATTAGGAAATCCCAGGGCTGTGGAGTAGATGGTGTGTATATGGAGGGTGGGGGGAGAAAGCAACGGAAAGTAGCTATAGTAGAGTTGCCTGGAAGCAGCCACGTAGAAACACACCTATGGGTAGCAGTAGAAATTGCATCATATTCAGACAGTGGGGGGTGATGGGGGCCGTAGTCCCACCCATCTGGAGAAGATTGGTGTGCACCAGAGGTGTCAAACTCAAGACCCGGGGGCCGGATCCAGCCTGCGAGGTGGTTAGATCTGGCCCATGGGGCCACCCTGGAAACAATAAAGGCCTGGCCTGCGGTCCCTCTGCCAGTGAAAATGGAGCTCTTGAGGGCCTCATGTGCCCCTTCCGAGCTCCATTTTCACTGGCCGAAGTTTGCAGGAAAGTGGAGCTCGGGAGCCCATTTTTGCTAGGAGAGCACTCGGACCACCACAGGCACCCCCAACACGAATGAAGTTGAGCTGACCACGCCCACCCCGGCCCCCAGAGGTTAAACACAGCCCTGATGCGGCCCTCAAGTAAATGGAGTTTGACACACCCCTGGCTTACACAATGACACGGGCATCCCTTTGAGTATTTTCTGTAATGACAAAAGAGGCACATGAAATACTGCAAGGGATTGGGAGGGGGGACACACACTGTTTCATATAGATTATTATTTTTACAACGGTTTCTGGAGGACGTTACTGATAATTTTAAATTGAACTGATGCCGCTTCTTTCTTTTAAACAGACCGTCACAGAAAAACATAAAATGAACGTTCCAGAGACCATGAATGAAGTTTTAGACATGTCGGATGATGAAGGTACGTGGAAGATAAGACAGTGTTAGCTGTGCCTGAAAGATAACTTGTTATTAAGAAGACTCCCTTTCTGTGGGGTTTTCGATTAAAATTGCAATGGTAAATTGTTTCCCTGGATTTGTAAAATGAGCCTAACATTTTGTTCACTTGAATTGTGCAGCATGTAAAGTGAATGTCCCTGAAATTCTCAGTGAAGGTGAATATATTTCAGACGCTGAAGAAGGTATTTCTGGCGCCTTTTCTCTCGGAGTTGCAGTGGACTCTGCCCTTTAGAGTTTCCACTTTTTCTCCTAACAAGCCGCCTATCAAAGCTGCATATACACTACAGTTTGTACTTCTGGTGCAATGCCAACGGGAGGCTGCTTGGCCTTTTCCCCTTAGACCAGGCAGCTGAACCTGCCTTGCCCTTGTCCTTACAAGACGGAGCCCCTTCTGGGCATGCAAGAATCTAGTATGATTGTCCTCCATTTGTGGGCCCAATCAGTGGGGGTACCATAGATGAGGTGGCCGCAGTGGACCTGTTCTTTTTCTTTCATTGCACAGGTTTACTTCAGAGCTGGAGTCCCAACTAGCATTAACATACCTGTAGTGGCTCAGTGGCTAATACGCTGAACTTGTTGATTAGAAGGTCGGCAGTTCAGCGGTTTGAATCCCTAGCGCCGCATAACGGAGTGAGCTCCTGTTACTTGTCCCAACTTCTGCCAATCTAGCAGTTTGAAAGCATGTAAAAATGCAAGTAGAAAAATAGGAACCACCTTTGTTGGGAAGGTAACAGTGTTCCGTGCGCCTTCAGCTTTTAGTCATGCCAGCCCCATGACCACGGAGACGTCTTCGGACAGTGCTGGCTCTTCAGCTTAGAAACGGAGATGAGCATTGCCCCCTAGAGTTGGGAACAACTAGCACATATGTGTGAGGGGAACCTTTACCCTTTTATAAACAGAAAACAGAGAGGTTTGGGGCATATCCAAGAGTTTGAGGATGCATCTTCAGATGGAGGTGCTAATTGTCCTCTCTACAATCTCAAGAGTCCTGCAATAGTGATCTGTTTTGGGAAATGTTTTGCATCAGATTGGCTGATCCCAGTTTTGCAACAACTTTATATTTTAGAGAAGCATGTAAAGAACAATAGCACTTGCTGCATTTTGGCGGGGACTTTAGGGCAGGCCATCATTGGGGAAGGAGGGTTCGCTATATTACAGAGATCCCTCCTTCCGGCCCTAGGAGTCCCACTCCAAGGTCAGATGGCGCGAGTGATCAGGACCCTGGTCTCAGGCTGCTGTCGCTAAATGCCAGGTCTGTGGTTCATAAGCCCCCCCTCATCCGGGACTTGATAACCGATGAGGGCGCAGACCTGGCATGTATTACTGAAACATGGCTGGGCACGGAGGGAGGAGTCCCCCTCGTTGAGATGTGCCCAGCCGGATTTCAGGTGCTACACCAGCCGAGAGCCCAGGGAAGGGGTGGCGGTGTGGCTATTGTAGTCCGGGAGTCTTTAGTACCTCGTAGGATCCCTGCTCCGGAGCTTGTCGGGTGTGAGTCCCTGCTGGTGAAGCTGGACCTCAAGGGTCAAGTGGGTCTGCTGCTTATGTACCTGCCTCCCAACTGCGTTGCAGCAGCCCTCCCCTCGCTCCTCGAGTCAGTAGCCGAGCTAGCAGTTGAGTTCCCTAGACTTATAGTTCTGGGGGACTTCAACTTGCCGTCGCTCGGTGAACGCTCTGACGGAGCGCAGGAGTTCATGGCTTCCATGACAGCCATGGGCTTGACCCAGGTAATTCGAGGCCCAACCCACTCAGCGGGTCACACGCTCGACCTCGTATTCCTCTCGGAGCAGTGGAGTTATGATCTTGGTCTGAGGGGTAATGAGATCATACCCCTGTCGTGGTCAGACCACTGCCTACTGAGGCTAGACTTCCAGAGGCCAAACCCCCACCGTAGGGAGGAGGAACCGACCAGGTGGTTCCGCCCCAAGCGACTGATGGACCCTGTTAGGTTCCAGACGGAGCTTGGGGTTATTCCAGATACTCTCGCCCACAGTTCGGTGGAGACCCTTGTCGCTGCCTGGCACTCGGCAGCTTCGGGGTCTCTAAACCGGATTGCGCCACTACGGCCCCTCCGGGTCAGCGGCCCCCGGAGGCCTCCTTGGTTTACCGAGGAGCTCCGGGAGATAAAGCGCCGGAGGAGACGCCTAGAGCACCTGTGGAGATCAGACAGGTCCGAATTGAACCGGGCACTTGTAACAGCATGCACCAAGGAGTATACTCGCGCTTTAAGATCGGCAAAAAGAACACACATTGCCTCCTTGGTAGCGTCCGCCGAGTCCCGCCCAGCCGCCCTGTTTAGATAACCCGCTCCCTCCTAAATAGGAGGGAGACGGGGGACCCCTTACAGGGTAAGGCTGAGGAGTATGTTCAGTTCTTGGCGGACAAAGTTGCCCGGTTTCGAGGGGACCTGGACTCCACTCTTGCAGAGCCAGCTGAGACACAGGGGAAAGACTTGGCAAATCATCTCTGGGTTGAGTTTCAGGAAGTTGCCTCTGGGGATGTGGACAAGGCTATGCGAGCTGTGAGTACCTCCACTTGTGTACTGGACCCGTGTCCCTCCTGGCTGGTTGCCAACAGCAGTGAGGTGACACGAGGCTGGATCCAAGCGGTTGTTGTGGCATCTCTTCGGGAGGGGCACTTCCCCACCGAGCTTAAGGCAGCGGTGGTGAGACCCCTTCTGAAGAAACCGTCTTTGGATCCAGCTGTTCTTAATAACTACCGTCCAGTCTCCAACCTTCCCTATGTGGGGAAGGTTGTTGAGAAAGTGGTGGCCCTCCAGCTTCAGCGTACCTTGGAGGAAGCAAACTATCTTGACCCCTTCCAGTCCGGCTTCAGACCAGGTTACAGCACAGAAACCGCTTTGGTCGCATTGACCGATGATCTCTGGAGAGCTAGGGATGGAGGCTTTGCGTCCATCCTGGTTCTCCTTGACCTCTCAGCGGCTTTCGATACCATCGACCATGGTATCCTTCTGCGACGACTGCGGGAGGTGGGAGTGGGCGGCACTGTCTTGCAGTGGTTCTCCTCCTACCTCTCGGACAGGTCGCAGTCGGTGTTGGTGGGTGGGCAGAGATCGTCCCCGAGGCCCCTAACATATGGGGTGCCACAGGGGTCGGTCTTGTCCCCCCTCCTATTTAACATATAGATGAAACTGCTGGGCGAGATCATCCGGAGGCACGGGATAAAGTATCACCAATATGCGGACGATACACAATTGTATCTGTCCGCCCCGTGCCAACTCAATGAAGCGGTGGACGTGATGAACCAGGGTCTGGAAGCTGTTAAAGACTGGATGAGAGTAAACAAACTGGTGCTCAACCCAGACAAGACCGAGTGGCTGTTGTGTTTTCCTCCCAATAATTTGACCACCGTACCATCAATCAGGCTGGGGGGACAAAACTTATACCCCTCAGATAGGGTCCGCAACTTGGGAGTCCTCCTGGATCCACAGCTGAGTTTTGATCACCATCTATCGGCTGTGACCAGGGGGGCATTTGCCCAGGTTCGCCTGGTGCGCCAGTTGCGGCCCTACCTGAATCGGGAGGCTCTCACGACAGTCACTCGAGCCCTTGTGATCTCTAAGCTGGAATACTGCAATGTGCTCTACATGGGGCTGCCCTTGAAGAGCACCCGGAGACTTCAGCTAGTACAGAACGCGGCCGCGCCAGTGATTGTGGGCGCACCTCAGTTCGCCCACATAACACCTATCCTCCGCGAGCTGCGCTGGCTGCCTGTAGATCTCCGGGTGCAATTCAAGGTCTTACTTACCACCCATAAAGCGCTCCATGGTAGTGGATCTGACTATCTGAGAGACCGTCTCCTGCCAATAATCTCCCTGCGTCCCATCAGATCGCATAGAGCGGGCCTCCTCCGTATTCCATCCGCCAGTCAGTGCCGACTGGCGACCACCTGGAGGAGAGCCTTCTCAGTTGCTGCTCCGACGCTATGGAACAATCTCCCCGTGGAGATTCGTACCCTGACCACAGTCCAGGCCTTCCGTACAGCCCTCAAGATCTGGCTAGCCCGTCAGGCCTGGGGATAAACTCTTCTGCCCCTCCCGAATGCTGAGTGAATGTTGTGTTTTAGTACTTTTTAGTTATTTCACATTTTTTTTTCTGTATTTTGTCTTTCACTCCCCTTCCCTTACTATTGTAAGCTGCCCTGAGTCCCCTCAGGGAAAAGGGCGGCCTATAAATGCTAAATAAAATAAAATAAAATAAAATAAATAAAATAAAAAATTGGTACAGTAGAGCCCCATTCAATGATATTCTTCATTCTGTCAATAGCGAAGAGTAGAGGGGACTTCTTTCCACCTTTCAACACCTGCAGTTTCTTTAGCACAGATGGAACGTGCTGAACTCAGCAAGAATTTTAACCCTGGTCCAACTCTCTCACATTCTCTTGCATTGTCCAAGAATCCTGTGCATCTTTTACTATGGAAAATTCCTTATTAAGATGTCAGCTGAAACTTTGCGCCCAAAGGGCATGGTCTGCCAATGAAGTGGAACAATTTGTTTCAAACAATTGACCATTTTTATCTTACTAGCTAACACCCTAAAACAACTGGAGTGACACTGTAGGTTTTCTTTGGTGAAAAGTACTAGTCATACACACTTATGTATATGCAGCAAACTCCTTTTTCACTAACCTCCTTTGTCAATTCTCTTTAGCCACTAGAGTGCCCTCATGACCTCTTACTTGCCTTAATGACTGCAATTAATCGGTATAACCTTCTGATTTCATTCAGGTCCCTTTCTTTACTCTTTTAACCAAATTGTTATTAATAATCTTGGGGTATTCTCTTACATGACCGTTGCTTTCTTTTGTAAAATTAAGTGTTTCTATATTATTGTATCAATCAGACCGATAAATATGAGGGACGTATATTTTAAGCAGACTATCTCTATGGAGGAAAGGTAGCATAAATCTTTCATCCTAGGGTTCATGAAAGGAGATGGATGGATGGATGGATGGATGGATGGACAGACGGACAAATATGGCCTATTTTTGACTTTACTGCATATTCTGAGATACTGGTTTAAAATAGTTGAGACGCAGAACCTAAAGCAGAAAATGACTTACATGGGTGTTCTTAGTTTTGAAGTCTGAAGTTGATGTTGGTTAAATTTCATTAACAAAAACTTGTTCTCTCTAGCCATCCATTGTCAATTGCAGGTGATTTATTAATTGATTCTGTGACTGTCACGTTGAAAGCCATCTTGAGCTGCCATTAGTGTAAGGTGATAAGAGCCAACATTGATAGGACAGAGAGTTGAGTTGTAAAGTTGAGTTGAGTTTTAAAGAGATAAGCTTATATTTTGATGAATAACAAATTGTATTTTGAGTTTTTCGAATGACAAGGAAATATTATTTGGAGGCCAGCCCAACTTTGGTTCTTGCTTCTGCTCTGTGCAAAACCTGTTCAGCCTGTACATTTGCAAACAAACGTATTAAGGGCCTCCCAACAACAGGAAGAAAAACCTTGAGTCCCCAATCCTTGGAGAATATGAAGAACAAACTAGCACTTACTAGCTGCCACGTCTATAACACACAATACTTGGCTGTGTCTTTATAAATGTTTGCCTTAGAACCACAGACAAATTAGACCGGTTGGGGAGGGAGGTGCCTGCCTCATACAGGGCAACAAGTCCACAAGGCAATGAGGAAAAACAGAATCAATTACTTTTGTTAGTCCTTTCTACAGCAGGGAGGTTTTCATTTTTGCTCAGGTCATTCTACGTTATTTTGGAGCAGGGTAGATAAAAATTAATATTTTTTTAAAAAAATGAAAAAATTGGATTTTTAAAACATTTAAATTGGATTTTAAAATTTAAATCGGATTTTTTTTATTTTTATCAAATTTATTTTAATAAAATGCTTTTGGAGTAAAAATCTATCTAAAAATAGGTTTCTATTTAAGATACATTAATAATTCAGTTTATTCAGCATAAAATGAGGCTTAATTATGTAAGCATGAGGCTGTATATTCTGCAATATTTACATTTTGGTAAACTCATTCAATGAATCCAAGCTCTGAGATAACATTCACTGTATTGATACATTCACACAATTTCAGAGTAACCATGAGATAAATCATAAAACAAAGTTCAGGGAATATTCCTTTATTCCCCTTGTTTTGCAAATCTATGTAGACTACAAACTGTATGATTGTTTGAAGAGAAATGCATCTGTACCACCAGGCTCTAAGTGTGAGGAGGAAGGGCAAGCCGTAAAAATGAAAGGGAAACCTTCTAAGCAGCTCATAAATATAATATTAAAGAGCACCTATCATTTCAGATCCATCATGGCAGTATCCACTCACCTGCTGCCTGCCATGTTCCTCACCTTGTGTCCCTGCCGCATCACCAGCCGTCCCATTAAAGTGAATGGGACTGTTGGTCAACAGAGGGTCAGAGGAGGAGCCGCTGCGGGATAGAGATGACAGCTGCTCTTTAAAAATTATGATTTAAATCAAATTGATTTAAATCAAGCCTTTTACTAGTGATTTAAATCGTGGTTTAAATTGACTTGATTTAAATCAAATCCACCCTGTTTTGGAGTATCCATCTTCAATGCCTGCTGAAAGAGGGGGTAAAACTCAAGACAGCTTCTGGTGGCCTTGTGAACACATCTGGAGAGCTTTCGTAACAGAATGGAAGGGGTTAGCCATGGGTGTCTTCTAGAGTATTTCTAGAAGGCTATGCGAGCTGTGAGCGCCTCCACCTGTATACTGGACCCGTGTCCCTCCTGGCTGGTTGCCAACAGCAGTGAGGTGACATGAGGCTGGATCCAGGCGGTTGTTACCGCCTCCCTTCGGGAGGGGCACTTCCCCGCCGCACTTAAAACGGCGGTGGTGAGACCCCTCCTGAAGAAACCATCCTTGGATCCAGCCGTTCTTAATAACTATTGTCCAGTCTCCAACCTTCCCTTTGTTGGGAAGGTTGTTGAGAAGGTGGTGGCCTTCCAGCTTCAGCGTACCTTGGATGAAGCTAGCTATCTTGACCCCTTCCAGTCCGGCTTCAGGCCCGGTTACAGCACAGAAACCGCTTTGGTCGCATTGACCGATGATCTCTGGAGAGCCAGAGATGGAGGCCATGCGTCCATCCTAGTTCTCCTCGACCTCTCAGCGGCTTTCGATACCATCGACCATGGTATCCTTCTGCGACGACTGCGGGAGGTGGGAGTGGGAGGCACTGTCTTGCAGTGGTTCTCCTCCTACCTCTCGGACAGGTCGCAGTCGGTGTTGGTGGGGGGGCAGAGATCGTCCCCGAGGCCCCTAACATGGGGTGCCGCAGGGTTCGGTCTTATCTCCCCTACTATTCAACATATACATGAAACCGCTGGGTGAGATCATTCGGAGGCACGGGATAAAATACCATCAATATGCGGACGATACACAGTTGTATCTGTCCGCCCCGTGCCAACTCAATGAAGCGGTGGACGTGATGAACCGGGGTCTTGAGGCCGTTAAGGACTGGATGAGAGCTAACAAACTGGTACTCAACCTGGACAAGACCGAGTGGCTGTTGTGCTTCCCTCCCAACAATTTGGCCAATATTCCATCACTCAGGCTGGGGGGTCAAAATTTATACCCCTCAGACAGGGTCCGCAACTTGGGAGTCCTCCTGGACCCACAGCTGACTTTTGACCACCATTTGTCAGCTGTGACCAGGGGGGCATTTGCCCAGGTTCGCCTGGTACGCCAGTTGCGGCCCTACCTGAATCGGGAGGCCCTCACAACAGTCACTCGAGCCCTTGTGATCTCTAGGCTGGAATACTGCAATGTGCTCTACATGGGGCTGCCCTTGAAGAGCATCCGGCGACTTCAGCTAGTCCAGAATGCGGCCGCGCGAGTGATCATGGGCGCACCACAGTTCGCCCACATAACACCGATCCTCCGTGAGCTGCGCTGGCTACCTGTTGATCTCCGGGTGCGCTTCAAGGTGCTACTTACCATTCACAAAGCCCTCCATGGTAGTGGATCTGACTATCTGAGAGACCGCCTTCTGCCAATTGCCTCCCTCCGTCCCATCAGATCGCATAGAGTAGGCCTCCTCCGAATTCCATCCGCCAGTCAGTGCCGACTGGCGACTACGCGGAGGAGAGCCTTCTCAGTTGCAGCTCTGACGCTTTGGAACGATCTCCCCGTGGAGATTCGTACCCTCACTACCGTCCAGACCTTCCGCACAGCCCTCAAGATTTGGCTATCCCGTCAGGCCTGGGGATAAGATCCGAACCTCGCCCCACCCGAATGCTGAATGAATGTTGTGTTTTATCGGTTTATTTTTTTTATTCACATTTTTTTTCTTTCGTGTTTTGTCTTACACTCCCTTCCCATTGATTGTAAGCCGCCCTGAGTCCCCTCAGGGAAAAGGGCGGCCTATAAATGTCAATAAAACTACAAACTACAAAAACTACAAAACTCAGGGTTTGTGGTCCAATGTAGAGTATAGGATTTCCTGGTTGGCTTTCATTTAAGCATGAACCAAGTCGAATCTTGTATAGCTTCTTTTTCCTTGAATTGCTGCTCCATGCTGGGAACAGAAGAGTTACTAGTGCAAAATATAGTCCCACAGGGCCCATCATGTGAGAGCCAAAGCACTCAGATGCAAGTATTTTTTTTAGTAAGGCTAGAGATGTAAGTTCTTACAAGAAGTACAGAAGTACAGTATCACGGGTCTAGTTTTCTGTTAAACTCACTAAGCGCCCACTACTTTTTCTCATATTGATGAATAAGTTCAATAAATAACTCAGTTACAGTGGCAAAGGCTGCATCATTAGATTAGAAGACTTGAAGGATCCATTAGGGCAGGGGTGTCCAAACTTGGGAACTTTAAGACTTGTGGACTTCAACTCCCAGAATTCCCCAGCCAGGCTGGGAGTTGAAGTCCACAAGTCTTAAAGTTCCCAAATTTGGACACCCCTGCATTATGGACAGAGAAATCACAAAGAAAATTGTTTTGGTACCGTCCTTGTCTTAGAATTTCCCAGTCTAGTCAACAGGGTTTTCTTCCCAGTAGCTCCTCCTCCAATTCCTAATCTGCTCCAACCTGGCGGGATTATCTGAGATCTGTCAAGGTCAAGTAGGTGTTATAGTATGGGGAAAACCTCTGGTCCCCCCAGTAGCTCCATGGGGACAGCAGATGTTCACAGACTTTGCAAAACTGAAAACTTATAATGCAGTTGTTGTTTTAGCTTTTTGTTTTTGTAAGAAAAATTGTAATTCTGGTCTTTAACATAATTTGGGACAGCCAAATCCAACACAGAAACCAAATCAAGCCCCAATCCTTTTGTAAGAAAACTCTGACACCATTTGCATCCCAAAACTTCGGAGGCCAAAAATACTGCATTCTTTAGGAAAGATAAAATGGGAAGCCAGAAAGAGGGTGTCCTGGAGATCATTCCTTTTTTTAAAAAAATTCAATCAGCAAATTGAGAAAAGGAAGAAAGGTCTTTTAAATAAACTGGACTTTTGCGAGTGCTGGACAAGTGGTCCAGTGCCAGAACAGATGATGGGAATGGCTTGAAAGCCAAAGAAAGGCCCACAAGCCAACTCTGAGCTATTCCACACTTTCTCCTCTGCTGGCCTTTAGACAACAGCTTGTGTTTTCAGTTGGTGCCCTCCTCTCCCTTGCATTGTGGCGGAAATCGCCAGTGGAGTTAATGATTAGCCAAAGTAGTTGGAGTCCCTGGCCAGTTCAGGAGACAAAGCAGATCCCAAAAGCCTTTCCTTCCCCACCTAAAGAGATTTGGGAATCCTCTGGATCCTGGAGAGGCAGACCCCCCCTCCAGGCCCCCCTTTTCTCAGCTGTTCGTCCCTGGCAGCATCGCCGCCCCCGCTCCTGAGGGCTGATGCGCATTTTTGTTGGGTTTCCGCCTGTCCCAGGCCTGCAGGCTTCGCCCAGAAGGGAGTTTCAAGTTACAGGGCGAAGGGGAGGCGAAGCGAAGCCGCCCGACACCCAAGCGGTGCCCTCATTTCCATACAAATCACTGGCTCGCCCGCCCGCCCGCCTCCGGGGTGCCGCTACGCTCCCTGGTCCTTTCTGCCCGGCCGGCCGGCCGCGTCGGAAGAATGCCGAGAGGAGGAGGAGGCAGGCGGGCTGGTTCGGTGGCCTCTTCCCTCCGGCAGCTGCTGTCCGCTTAGAGCTGTGGGGAGCCCGCCGGGGAGACTGGGAAGAGGAAGGCGCCCGGCTCCCCAGCGCACGTGCAGACGCGGCTTTGAGGCGGCCGGAAAGCGAGGATCCTCCTAAATCCGATGCTGCTTTGGCGGCTGAGGATCAACCACAGCAGGAGCAGCAGCAGCGCTAAGAGCTCGAGGGGCCGGCCGCGGGCGGAGAAGACCCGGAGGCTGAGGACGAGGCCGGCGGAGATGGCTCTCCAAGGCAGTAAGACCCTCCGTGGTTCTCCCCCCGCTCCCCCACTTCGGGTGTCAGGGACTGGGACATACGTGGACTTTCTCCAAGTGGATCTCGAACGGAGCGCAGTTGGCGGAGAAGGGGGAGAAAGTTGATCTCGGACTTTGTGGTTGGCGGGGCGGGTATTTTTAGTCTGGCCTGAGAGTTAAAAGCGGGACTCCGGTCATGTTGTTCAACACACACCCTCCGCCCCCTCCCTTGCAAGGGGGCTTAGCCTAAAATCCACAGTGGTGGAGGAGGGGAAGGAGGACAAAAAGCAAAGCGGGCTTCGTTCAGCCAGCTTGGGAAACCTCCAGGGGTAACTCCGATTTGTAGGTTACGGGTGGCACCTCCATCCACCTGGAGGAGGAATGATAGCTGGCCCTCTTGATTTAAGTGGACATTAGGCGCGTATCTCAGACTATCTTTGTAGCTGATGGAATGTGGCTTTGAGGATGACACAGAGGGGAGAGATGGGGGGGGGGAGTTAACCCCTGGTGCCTCTGTTGTCTTCTGGTTCAGGTCGATGAAGGAACCTTCACCAGAGTTTCATAGCTGGTGGGATTTAAGGCCACCAACAGCCCCCACTCCCCCCCCCCCATTAAAGCCCATGGCTCTTTTATGTGGGTGGCTGCTTTAATGGGATATTTTACTTACATGGTTGTAGAATAGGGCTCATAAACTGGTCTTTATCTGGATTATAATAATGAGGCGAGGCAAATGCTTTAAAGTAAACTCAAGTGCTGTAGGTTCAATATTTTATTTTCAAAAAACAAACACCTAGTCGTCAAGTGTAGGATGTGTGGTATCTAAGCCACATTTACAAGGAAGAATTTATTTTGGTTCTCACCTCCTGACACGGAAATCAAGGAAAAGTGAGGTGGGATTTCATTTCATTTTTCTCAATATACACCTCCCAGGTTGCTATGAATTTCACTTCCTCAAACCAGGATGCAAAAATGTCATCTTCTGCCCCATAGATGGATCATCTGGTCTCTTCCCTGAGGAGTCTCTAGCAGAGAAGAGGGTTATAACAGAAGGGAGACCAAGTAGAGAGTTTCTTTTTTCTCCCTAAAACAGGGATGTCCAAATTTGGGAACTTTAAGACTTGTGGACTTCAATTCCCAGCTGGCTGGGGAATTCTGGGAATTAAAGTCCACAAGTCTTAAAGTTCTCAGGTTTGCACACACCTGCCCTAAAACAAGCCAAGTTTATTCCCTGCCTGTCAATAATCTGAGGTATCCTATATACATTGTGTCTGGTTGCATCTACCAAGGGTTTTGTTTCTTCTCTGGTTGGAGACCCAGTTCTTTGCTAAAGTCTGGTTCTTCCTGATCTGTATCACTCTGAGTTGTATGTACCTCAAATAAAGCTGCTTAGCTCAGAATGTGAATCTAGCTTTGGTCTGCCCCGTCTTTCCTGGACCAACCTGGACCTTCCCCACCTTGGGACCGAACTACAGACACTAAACTTCTTTTGCCTTGTTCCCCAGAAAGAGAAGGGACTTCATGTCTTTACCTCCCTGTGGACTCTCTGTGTCTGAATAAAAATATAAGAGACCTCATCTCCCATTCTTCCCCAGTTCAGACTGGGGGAGAATGGGAAGCCACTTGGAAGGCTGCAGGATGCTTCTTTTGGTCACCCTTGTCTCTTGCGATGAAATATCCCCAGCAGAAGCTCCTGGGGAAAAAATGGAGAGTTAGGATTTCGGCAAAGTGAGGAGAGGGTGGGACTAAGGAAACATTCCGTGATTAAGTAAGATTACAGAATAGAGCGGATGGCCCACCACAAATCTCTACATAAAGTTACACCCAGAATCTGAATCTGGAAAGAAAAACTTCCCAGCCATTTCTCTGGTTGGCACCAAACTGGACTTCCATTGTAACTTAAAAGCCGTGTGGACAGGTTTGGGAGGGAGGGAAGGGAGAGAGGGAGCAGGCTAGGAGAGATGGAAGCAGAAGGGGGTTCTTTGAAAAGCCAAATTTTGAAGAAGGAGATGCTTCTCCTTTTGAGCCTCCATAACACTGGGCTACTGTATGGGCAAAACAGACCCCTGACTGTCCTAGAGCTGGGGTCTCCAACCTTGGCAACTTTAAGACCTCTGGACTTCAACTCCCAGAATTCCTCATCCAGCTGTGTTAGCAGCTGACCTAAGAGGATGTTCATTTTCATTTAAAAGTGATCACACTGGAAAGAAAAAGATCAGATTAACAGCTGGAGCCACCTGGATTGTACTTGTGGGGAGGTACCAGCCTAAGCAGGAGATTCTGAGGTAATTAATTTTTCTAAGCTTAACCTTCAGGGGATGGATTATAAGGCAGGGACGGAAGAATGAAAGGAAAGAGTTGGTTTTAAAGTTCCTTAGATTTGGGCTGAGCATCTGGAGGCCAAGAAGCCCACAGGAGATCACCTTCTGAGGCATTCAGAAAGCAGCTGCCCAGCTGCGCCCCTGTTGTGAGTTGAGGTGAAACATGACACAGGGACCCCTTTGCCTTTATTAGGTGTTCTGGATGTCACCTGTTTGTCTCTCCTTTTTTTTTAAAGGCTGTTGTTCAAGATGCTGATTAATCCATGAGATAACATTAGGCTCAATCTCATGCGTGAGATGCATAATGCTCTCTGCTTTGGCATGTACACAGAGAAGGGTGCTTTCTATTCTTCATTATGAAGGAAGATTCCTCTTTTAAAAAAAATATTTGACATTTTCCAAACATTAAAATTACAATTATACTTTTACAGTTTTCTGTTATTGGTATTTCTTTTTTTCTGATTTCGGGTTTTCCATTTTCCATTCTATTATTTTATACATATTCTTCTTTGTTTCATACTTTCTCATTTTTACAATATATACATCTATGTACAATATTTCCATCTCTATTGCTTTCTAAATATATGCCATCTCTTTTCATTGTGTTTGCTACGTGTTCCTTATTTCATTGATTTTACATCTCTTTTCAAGCCAGTTATACCACCTCTCTTTTTTTTAAACAAGGAAGAAATAGATAATGGTTGATGTTTATCACCCTTCAGCAGGCCAGACTCTCTGTGTGTGTGGTTGTGTGTGTGTGGTTGTGTGTGTGTATGTGGTTGTGTGACTTTTATTTCCTAGAAAGGGTTTTAAAGCTGGACACCCCAATGTTTTGGGATATGCTCCTGAGTTCCACTCACTGTTTTCTGCCGGCAGGTGAAGATGCAATGACGGGTGACACGGACAAGTATCTCGGGCCGCAGGATCTCAAAGAATTGGGGGATGATTCTCTGCCTGCCGAAGGATACGTGGGCTTCAGTCTGGGAGCCCGGTCTGCCAGGTACGAGCACGCTCTCCTCCTTAAGCATCTTCTTGCAGAAAACATGGCTTTCTGCAGAAGTTCATTCTAGTCCCGTAATGTCACGGTTGCTTCCAGCCTTTCAGTGATGCCTTCATTGTTTCCATTCATCTCTTCCCTGCTTTTCGCCAGAGTTCTGCTATGGCCAAAGAGGACCTCTATAATCCACCTCTTCCGTTCCACCACATTCAATAGGTCCATTCATTGATTCAGGTGAATGAATCACCACTTCTCCCGGGTACCTGCTCACACCCTAGAGCCATCAGAAGTTTCTTTTGGAAACAGAGGATACCTTTGTGTGTGACTCCCATAGTGGAGCCACCCAGGCCCATTTCGACAGGTTTCCTCCCCCTCCCCCCCCAAAAAAACCCTGGTTGGTCGGATGTCTCTGAGGTCATTTGGTAGTTAATGGCTTCATTTCCCCCCAAAGAATGCATTATCACCCCCATGGATCATGATCACTATCTCAATTTGTTTGCCAGTTGCTGCCTTGCTGCCAAAGCCCTTCACCAGCTTTTGTTTCGAAAGGAATGCTCTGCTTTCTTGCAAGGGAGGGAAATGGGTCATGGGCTGCCCTCTTGCCATGGTGGGATGAGCAAAAAGCCCATATTAGCAAGGGAATCTTCCAATTTGCTAGGCTTGAAACCTATGAAACCATCATTTTGGAGATGATTTTCTCAGTTGGGAAAGAGGAGTCAGTTTACAGGCGGTGGAATTGTTGTGAGGCTAATAATTAAACCCTCCCTAGCTCTGCCCCGAGGACATTTTCCTATAGCTTAATGATTGCTTGTAGAAAGTCCTTTCATTATCTGACAGCGAGTGGCATCTTCCCCCAAAGGCACAGTGTAGATGGGAGTGAATTTGGGGGGTGGTTCCTGGGTCTGCCTTGGTCCAGAAGCATGTGCCCCCACTTAACCATTCAGACTCTTCCTTCGTGGGGAACTTTCTGATTTATGGAAATTGTTTACTCCGCTATTTCTCAAACCTTCCCAACTTACAAGATTTGTGGACCGGCTGGGGAATTCTGGGACTTGAAGTCCACTCACACTTTAAAGTTGCTGAGTTTGAGAAACACTGATTTACTCAATCGTATGTGAGTTCAGCATTGCACAACTCTGCCAGATAAACAGAAGTCTTTTGGATGTCCCAGATTTCTTATCCAAATAGTGTAACATTCCACTGGTGGAGTTATTATTCGGGCTCTTATTCCACAAAATGTAAAGTGTGGCTTCAGTTGTTTTAACAAAGAATATTTCAATAGTAATCTAGTGAGTAGTATTTACTGGAAGAATGAACAATGAATGAACACATCCACACATCCCAAAGATATTTATGGAATGTTAATCTGTCACTTCCCTAGTCTCGCTCCCTTAGGATCAGAGCTGCTTAGCTGACTTTATTGCTCTTTGGTAGAACCTCAAATTTTAACTGGTTCACCTAAGATGAGCACAACTGTAATAAAGCAATTCTTTATATCTAAGCGACAAATGCAAATTGTGATCAGAACCATTTAAACCAATAGCAACTATCATGTCACTTAGTTTACCTAAAATAGGTGAATCTTGAGGGTTTTGTTAAGGACCTAACTGCTGAAGTGGACTTCCGATAGTCCACTTTCATTTCAGAGTTGCAGAGCTCCTACACTCAAGCCTTTTAAGTCTTGTTAATTAGCATTTTAAATTGGCTTTACATGTATGTTGGCTGAAACTGATTGGTAGAATGTAAGTATTGCATGAATTTCTTCTATCAGCAGTCAGGCAACAGTAGCAGAAGTGTTTGGGACCCTGCACATATATTTTGGGGCAGCCTCTTGACTGGAGCCCTCAGAAGACCATGGTCAGGTTTCTCCTGAAAAGGCGAGAGCTGACCATCCCTGACCATTGCTTTCCTGATGGCCTTGGGATGCAGCTGACCCAGGAGGACATCGACATGATTTATTGGGACTGTCTAGGAGAGCTCAGCCCATCTAAAACCTGTTGCAACCCTCTAAGAGCAGCTCATAAGGATACCGTGCTAAGAACTGCCTAATAGCTTCATGGCAAGTGGTACATACCTTAAATGCATCCTTCATTGATAAACAGGGCCACACTATTCTCTCTTTAGCCCTTTCCTTGTGTAAGTCACATGTCAGGGGTCTCATAAAAGGTTTTGCCATAAAAATAAACTAAAAAGAAGGTTGGGGTATATTTTAGGAAGAGCCATGTCAGTGTTATTTGGCACTGAAAAGGTTTTGCCCAGAAGATCAGATCAAATAACTAGATCTCTGCTAGGTTTCTTCAGTGGTGACCTTATCAGTACATCATTCTTACCACTAAACCATCTCTGAACAATTAACCTCCCCCGAGGCTTAATCACCCACCCAATTTTGACAGTATCAAAAGTAGACTTTTGCATAGACCCATGAAGTCTCCATGCCACTGGCTATGGGGACTCAGTCCAGGGGGTACTTGTGGTTGAGCAGCATCTGGTTCTCCAGCCTGAGAGCTGTTCCTATCATCCCACAGGAACTGAGAACATGGTTGCATTAGGTTGGAAATTGTCCATGTAGCCAAATCACATTGATTCCCATTGGAAGTTCTCCAGGATCACAAACAGAGTATTTCCCCATCTTCTCCTACCTAAAGTCCCTTGGATGGAGATTTTATGTGGTCACCTGGATTTCTTTTCAGTAGATGGGCATTTACATAGATTTCTTTAATAAATAAACCATTAAAAACCAAAGAATTTTGTTCCATCACTAAGTGGGAAAATCAACCAAAGAAGCTTTTTTTTCTTTTTTCCCCCCCTCTCCCCCAATTTGGTGGTTATGTCATCCAGCTCTGGCACTGTGCTTATTTTCCACTGATTCTTTGCTTTCTATTTCCCCTCCTTTTTCTTCTTTTCCCTTTCCCCTTGTACATTTCTAAACCTAGTCCTAAGGTCAGGTAAGGAAGCATGGCCGCAGCCTGGTAACGGTTCTCTGATTTTTGCCGTTTCTCATTCCCCTGCTTGCTTGTGGTTTTCTTTTTTTCTTTTTTTTTCTTTTTGAGTTAGCACCTCAGCATATCATGGCTCTCGATTGCATCCCAATAATGCTGTTTTCATGACTGCAGTGAAATGCCCTGGGAGCGGGGTTATCATAGTGCTTAATGGCTTGATAAGATGGACAGCTTTAATAATCCACCAAATTCTCTACTTTTTCAAGATGGTGGCCAATCCGTGAGATAAAAATTCTAAAAGCGACGGGGTTTTGTAGAAAACCCAATTTGGGAAGGTTTACTGAGAAGAGCAGAGTGCATGTCATTGTCATACACTGTTAAGCCACTTATGCATTCTTATTTTTTTAAAGTTGGCCCCCAGACATTCTTCTGTTTGCTGAATGCATATTATTTGACCTTTTTCTTTTCTTTTCTCCCTTGCAACAGTAAGCATTTTTTTTAACGTGGCATGTCTTCTAACGTTTGCTCTATGTAACTTCCAGGATTAAAAGGTGCATAGTCTTTATTTTGGTGGATTCCGATTGTTTTCCTCCAAACTTCAGGAGAAGATGCTAGGTTGGCACATTCATCCCATTGTATCCCTTGCATACAATGAAGAGACAATCTTACCAGGAGACGGATGTCCCCCTTCTGCCTCTTACCTCACGCCATTGTCCACTGGGCTAAGCTCTTGAACTCATGTTTATAAAGGACAGCCTCCTAATCTCAACTGTGGAATTTGAACCACTTAATTCTGAAAGCTTAGCTGGTGATCTCTCCTTTCTTCCTGATAGCCAGTTCATCTGAAAGGCCTGAGGTTGGAATGGGCTGCTTTTGAGCAAGATGCTTTTCCTTGTTGTGGTACACCTGGCTAGGTAGCTCAGTGGCTAAGACGATGAGCTTGTCTATCAGAAAGGTCGGCAGTTTGGCGGTTCGAATCCCTCATATAGGTCTCCTACGTGAGCAGGGGATTGGTCTAGATGACCTCTAGGGTCACTTCCAACTCTGTAACCCTAGGGTCACTTCAACAACTCTGTTATTGAAGTGGAAGTCCAGAGTGTGTTTCAAGTGCACAGCCAGTCATCAGTGGGCAGGATCCTCTTAAGGTTAGGGCAGTCAGTTCTTAAGGTGGGCTCTTCCCTTTCGAAGAAGGCCAGTGTAGCCTCTGTGAGAACTCAATTCTTTAAACCAGTGGTAGTCAACCTGGTCCCTACCGCCCACTAGTGGGCGTTCCAGCTTTCATGGTGGGTGGTAGGGGTTTTGTCCGATACTGAAGCACTTTCCTTTTTTTTAATTTAATTGACTTTAAAAACAATTTTCATAGCATTATTTAAAAACATTTTCATTAGGTTTTCATAAAGTCACCATTGCTCTGGAACCGGTGGGTGGTTAGAAAATTGTACTACTAACAGAGATCCAAAAGTGGGCAGTAGGTATAAAAAGGTTGACTACCCCTGCTTTAAACCAACATGGAAAGATTCTCAATAAATCGTTGAGTTAAACTTCAGAATAGAGCTACCTTAATTAATGAGGAAATGGGTTTTTTTTTCTATGCTAACCAAAATATTTCTAAATCGTTCCTTGTTTTACAAACTCTTAGCTGGGCATGGTTAGATGCACACAATAATATTTTTGTGTGATGCAAAATAAAATAAATCTACAGTTCTAAGGTGCCATCATTTGGAAGGGCAAAGTAAATCATTGACTAAAGAAGTATCTACATAAGGGAAGAGGTCTAGGCTAGAGAAATTGAACAGTAGTTTTGAGAAAATTATCCTAAATCTTGCATCTGTATAAATTTTGGAATAAAACTAAATTTGGAATAAATCATAAATTCAAAGTTATTACATTGCCCATTGAAATCAATCATGGTTATACTTTACTCGGATTAAACAATTAAATAATACAATGGTAATTGTACACCTAGTGTATATCAGACTTCAACGTGCATTTTTGCCACATTCAAATAGATGCCCTCTGATTTTAAATGGATAAAATAGCTGTTAAAGCAGCTCCTAATTTCTGCTGAGAGACATCATCCGAAGGCTTCCTTTGTCTAAATGAAATTGCCAGAATAAATGATGAAACTCTTCAGACTTTGTCAACGGGGGCAGGAGGGAATCACTAAAATCTTCATAGAAACTACACTTGTAGCATTTTTAAACTCTTCCCACATTAGTTACAGGTGGTTTAGGGACTTGAGCTTACTCCCTGGAAATTGCATGAATTAATTTTTCTTTTGTTCATCTCATCCTCATCATCACATACTCTGATAAATTGTAAATACAACCAGCCTCCGCTCCTTCAGTTCGGATAGGTCCTACACCTTGAACAGAAGCTCTTACACCCGGGACAGCGTGATGATAGAAGAACTTCTGGTGCCACCAAAAGACACGGTGAGTTCCTTGTGACTCTGGCTGGGAAGAGGGAGGGATTTAAATACACCCTTTTTGCAGTCCTTCATCTTGATTGGACTGGGGCTGCCATCCTTATCACTTAGCACAACCTGGGCATGCTTCCTGGAATCTTTAGCTGAGCTACTTAGGTGGGGAGGAGATGGACAAGACATTTCCTCTTTATTTTCCTATTGTAATAATGTATGTGCTGCTTTAATTCAATCAATTCAAGCCAAAACTTGATGTTTTTGGCATAAATTTGTGACATACCAAAGTAAAAATGCCCTATAACAGTGATGGCAAACCTTTTTTTGGCTCGCATGCCATAAGGGGGGGGGAGCGTACGGGGTCGTGCGTTGGTGTGCCACACCCAAAATGTAATGTGCGATCTCCCCCAGTGCGCATGCGCACATGGGAGGCGCCCCCCCCATTTTATGCATGCTTTTTTCACCCTCCCCAGGCTCCAGAGGCTTTATAGGAGCCTGGGGAGGGTTAAAACAGCCTCCCTCCACCAGAGGCCCTCTGGAGGCTTCAGGGACCATCAGGAGGCTTCCCTGAAGCCTCTGGAGGGCAAAAAAATGACTCTACGAGCAAACCGGAAGTCTGTTCCCGAACTTCCAGTTTGCTCATAGGGCCTGTGGGGGGAGGCTCTTTTCGCCCTCCCCAGGCTCCTATAAAGCCTCTGGAGCCTAGGGAGGGCAAAAAATGGCTCTAAAAAAGGCTGAACTCAGCTGAACTAAGCTAGGAATTTCAGCTGGTCAAATACTTGGTAGCTTCATTTCTTTGACTGGCCATGATTCTTCATAAATTCCAGGTTTAAAAGTTTTCCACTTGTCAACCTTCCCAATTTTCGTGGTGGCTCAGTGGTTAAGACGCTGCGCTTGTTGATCAGAAAGGTCGGCAGTTTGAATCCCTAGTGCCGCATAACGGAGGGAGGTCCCGTTACTTGTTCCACCTTCTGCCAACCTAGCAGTTTGAAAGCACGTTAAAAATGCAAGTAGAAAAATAGGAACCACCTTTGGTGCGAAGGTAACAGCATTCTGTGCTCCTTCAGAATTGAGTCATGCTGACCACATGACCATGGAGACGTCTTCAGACAGCGCTGACTCTTCGGCTTTCAAATGCAAATGAACACTGCCCCCTAGATTCAGGAACGACTAGCACATATGTGCGAGGGGAATCTTTACCTATATTTGTATACTGCCACCCTCCATGGCTGTATAGAGTTAGAAACAACAACAAGCAATGCATCAAAGATGAAATTTGAATTCTAGGCTAATGCATCAGTCAGCTATTGATGTAATTAATCCATTAAAAGCAATCAACATTGCTGAGCCACAATTCCCAATAAACTTAGAGTGAAGGCCCCTGAATATCAAAGTTCAGAAAGAGCCCGAGACCAATGTAGCCCATCCTTAGAATTCAGATTCTTAGATTGCTGTTACTGTTAATGGATGCCAGGTGACTAAACACAAGGTTAATTAAGCAGAATATCTGTGCATTTTATGTAGTATTGCCTTTAGTTTGCAGAGGTAAGGCTCCTATTTATGTCCTGAAATCACATCTGTAGTGAAATGTCCTTTGATTTGAGACATTGTGGAATTTGGATGCTTTTTTCCAGTAGTTCAGAGAGGAAGACCACTGAATAAGCTCTAGCTACAGTTGGTAGCCAGCACAGAAGTCTTCAACTAAATAACAAGATGCTGGTCATTTTTGCTAAATTAAACACACATTTCTACTGCGTTACACTCTAACGAAATAAGGGGCTGTGGCATCAGGACACAGGCAACATCTGATTGCTGTAGTTCTTCTACCCAGAAAGTGGTGGGTCCACGGGAGGAGGAGTTCAGTACAGTGAAAATAGTGGCCACAACAACTATGCAGTTGAAGCCCACATCTTGTTGGGTGTACTGAGTTCCAGGGGTGTACTAAGTTCCAGTGCTTCATCTTGATTCATCTGGCTATCATCTTGATTCAGGAACTGCCCAGCAGGCCAGTGGCCTTGAGTTCCATCAGACTAAGCTGAGCTAGCTGTGAGGTTGCACAAGTTACAAGAGCACAGGCCACCATTACAGTAAGCTGTGCTACTACCTGGCAGACTGTTGTCTGGCGTAGGCTTTTCACCCTTATTCCTCCTCCTCCATTGGCTCAAAGATGTCTACCTTGGACTTCAGGTTGACTTTGTTGTGTTCACTTAACTGATGGAGCTGCCTCTTCTTTCCACTTTTGACAGAACACTAAATCTGCACCTACCAATAGCCTGGAAAGTGTCCATAGCAGGGGTGGGTTCCTGCCAGTTCTAACCTCTTCTATAGAAGAGGTTCCACAAATCTACCATGCCATTTAGAACTGGTTCCAGCTCTTTCCCCCCCGCCCATCCGCACCACTTTTTTCCCGTCTGCCGCTCAATGATTGGCTGGCTCACCAAACGCCCCACCTGCCTCTGAGAGTCCTATCTAAACCTTAAAGTTTAGTGTATAGCGAGCGCGGTGTAAGGCTGTTGCTGGCTATACAACATAAAGTCTTAAAGCTGTCAAGTGTGAACATCCCTGTGGGGTTTTTTTCTAAAGGGTTAGGGGTGCAAGGGTCTTGTAACTTGACAGCTTTAAGACTTGCACACTTCAGTGCCAGAGCTTCTGAGCCAACATGACTGGAGGAGGAATTCTGGGAGTTGAAGTCCACAAGTCTTAAAGCTGTCAAGTTTGAACACCCCTGGGGTTTATTTTCTCTAAAGGGTTAGGAGTGCAAGGGTCTTGTAACTTGACAGCTTTAAGACTTGCGTGCTTCAAATGTCAGAGTTTCTGAGCCAACATTTTGGTTGCTAAGCAAGAGCATTGTTAAGTGAATTTCAAAACATTTTATAAGTTGGCCACACCTACCCAGTCACATGGCCAGCAAGCCACTCCTACTCAGTCACATGGCTGGCAAGCCACTCTCACCCGGTCATATGGCTGGCAAGCCACTCCCACAAAGCAGGTCACACCTACAGAAGAGATTCTAAAAAATTTTGAAACCCACCACTGGTCCATAGCCAATCTGAACTTGTAAGTTCTCTGGCTGACCGCATCCATTTCTGCAGCATGCAGGAAAAGAAGCATTCTGAGAAATAGCAGACGATTTGCGTTAGAAATTTTGAATCTCCCTCCCCTTGATTATCAAGAGAGGTGGAAGGGAGAACCCTGTGCCTCGTGCCAGTCATGCTGTGTGTTGGATATATGTCCCTTGTCTCTTAACATTGACACGTTGTTATAAGTGAGCCATCCATTTACTTGTAGCATAAGTCAGCAATCCTGGAGCTGCATGTGGCTTTTTCATCCCTCTGCTGCAGCTCCCTGTCACCGGTCAGCTCCACAATTGTTAGAGCTTTCGGTTAGGACAGGTAGAGGAAAAACGATGCTGCGCTAGGCGGAGATTCTATGGTGGGGGAAACAGATTTCCTGTCAGCTCCAGAATTGAATGGAGGGATTCCATTAGGACTGGTGTGGCTCTTTGAGTGTTTAAGGTTGCCGACCTCTGTCTTATAGGATAATATTATTGCAGTGAAGCAATTGCTGATGAGTTTGATTCCATTGGCTCATAGAGGTAGGGGTTTGGTGCCTGGGCAGAATGAAATCTCTTGTCCTCCTTGCATTTCTCTTCTGACAAAGGAAATGGATGGGCATTGTGTAGGGAGATGTAGGTCCAAAACCCCATTCAACCTAGAGATTTGGGAGACAATCGCTGCATAATCACCTTAGTGTTGCAACAATGGTAAGTGGAGAAGGGAGGTTTCTTTGAGGAAAGATATCAGACAAAGCTAATGAGAGAGGAGAGAAGAGCTCTAACCATGTAAATAAAGCTGGCAAAGCATCCATCCAATGTAAAGCAATCACGGCTACCATTTCTTCCAGAGAACCTTTCAAAGACTTGATTGTCATAAAGCACAGAATCTTTGTTTATTTTTGGGTGAATTAATTGTTTCTTGTTGGCCATGTCTTTGAAGCCCCCGACATTACCTAGAGAAGTGGACTCGGATTCCCTCCGGCATTACAGCTGGGCTGCGGAGACCTTGGATAATGTTAATCTTGTGTCCAGCCCCATCCACTCAGGGTAAGTAGTTTGGATACTACCCTTCTTTCACTCAGGGTGAAACCAGGCAGCGGCTTGGAGGAGAGGGAATAACCTATTCACAGCGACCTTCCTTGACATACACTTCCTCCATACCAACTGTGGAATTTGATATTTATTGTTATTGAATGTCTGCACCACCATTGTGCTGTCACCAACACTTAGAACAGCTTAAAGTAATCAAGAGATACAGAACAGGAAGCCTAGCAATAAAGTTGATGCTTCTGATAGCAAAACAATGAAACTAACATCTTTAAAAGATTATTTTGACCTGTGCTTGAGCACCACTTCAACAGCCCAGAGCAAGAGAGAGAGATATCAAGATAAGTAATTAGATGGCTTTTCAATTAAACATTTAAAGCCGTGAGTAGTCCTGTTCCATAATTAGACGATCCTGATTCATACCAGAGCCAAGCCTCTTATCTTGCTCTGAGATTAGCTACTGGGATTAGAAGTCAAAACATTTCTCCTTCTAGTCCACAATGTGGTAAACATGTTTCAACCATGACTCAACTGGGTGTATTTGGAGGAACTGAAATAGTTGTGAGTTCCTTTGCCTTGGATGTATGGAAAAACCTTTTCATTTCCTGTATATCTAGAGATAGATGATAGATTGATAATTGATAGACAGGTAGGTAGGTAGGTAGGTAGGTAGGTAGGTAGGTAGGTAGGTAGGTAGGTAGATGGATAGATAGATAGATAGATAGATAGATAGATAGATAGATAGATAGATAGATATAGACAGACAGACAGACAGACAGACAGACAGATAGAGATGCAAATTCTGACTCCATTCCTCTTAACTAATAAGAACCCTGGAAACTGCTTCGAATGCTAGTAGAGATGTGTATGTTCTGCTCATGGATGTGGCTGATTTTGCTTTATAACCTAACACTTCATATTTTGTGAGCCAGAATCAGTAGAGAGGGAGGCTCAGAGCACACTATATACTAGGATTACAACAAGGAGTGGAACTCAACCTCCATGTTCATCTGCTGACTTTTCCTGCACTGAATAACTCTGAGCTCAAAAGTTGTGACTTTTGATTTAAAACTACATTATGGAACACAGCTATCTTATAAGATGAACATCTAATCTAGGGGTTCCTTTTTCATACCTGCACCAGTTGTATTAACTGTTACAAAGAAATTAGCATTGATAATTAATTAGACTAGGTGCATGACAGAGAAATAGGTAGGTGTCAACAAAACAACTCACGTTTCATGAATTTCAGATCTATTTAAGCAAGATTTGATTTTCCAGTAAATTGAAAGATATATTATGCCCTTCAAAAAAGGAAATGTATTGTTCAAATGCTAGTAATAATCCTCTCAAAGTTTTTGAAGACTATTTTTAAATGTTTAGACATGTTTGCTATAATTACAAGGTAGCTTCCATTTCCTCTTCTTCCCTTCAAAAGTGTATCTATAATTAGAGCTAAAAGCAAAAATAATCTTCCTACCACCAAATCAAAATATGAACGAGGCTTTTAAAAAGATGTACAGTACAGCTTTATTCTTCAGGACCTTTCCTAATCTTTGTCAGCCTTGTTTACTGGCTTATCCCAAGTGGACAGCTTTATTTAAATTCATTCCAGGAGTACAGAAGTCTAGAATAAACTGTCTGGTTCCACCAAATGTCAACATTGTTTGAGGCACTATTAATATGGTGACAGTCATCTTCTTAGGTGATGCATCCAGCATGCATGAAATAGAGATTGGGCAGCTGCATTTGAAAAGGGGCAGTTTTTTTCATATCGCTCCGAATGAGGTTACTTTGCTTCCTTCCCTTTAAAAGTTAACTAGGAAACATTTCTGCAGCATGAAAAGTGCACTTTTATCTCTGCAGCGCTGCTCAATCTCTAGATTCCCACAACAGATTAAATAGTTGTGAATTGTGCGAGATGGCGAAGACGGCCATAAGCGAGTATTGTTCCTTCCCAATAACTCCCACCGGAAGGATTAACCAGCCAGTTCATAGAACGGTTGCCTCCAGCACCAGCTGTTAAAACCCGCATATCAGACACCAAAGACCAGCTGGGAAAATACTTCTTGGCCATACAAGATGAGAACTCTGTAGAGCAGCAATGTCTAACTCAAGGCCCGGGGGCTGCATACAGCTAGTGGGGGTGCTTAGATCTGGGCTGCTGGGCTGGGCTGGAAATAGCAAAGGACCAGGCCACAGTATCTCTGTTGGCAAAAATGGGACGTGCCCTCCTCTCTCCTCCCCGCAACTGCTTTTGGCCTCCAGAGTGCTCCAGGAGGCTGCCCTTGACTGAGAAAGTTATAAAAGGGAGGGAAAGTAAAATATTTTACCTATCGATAGCCTAGGTCAACAATTTATAGTTCTACTCTTCCTATGGAGTCAGGTTCTTGATCTGCTCTCTCTCTCTCTCTCTCTCTCCCTCCCTCCCTCCCTCCCCCCCCTCTCTCTCATAAGGTGATCAAGTAGATCAAGTATTAAAAAAAACCAAAAGCACAGAAATCTACTCCTTCCTATTTTATAAGTTTATAAAACCATGTCTGTGGAGGTGCGGTCCTGTGTCACGCCCACCATGGCCACATCCACCCCATCCGGCCTTCCAAGGTCAAATCCAATCCTGATGTGGGCCTCAATGAAATTGAGTTTGACACCCCTGCTGTAAAGGGGGCCTGGGGAGCAGTTCCAGGGGTGGGTTCCTGCCGGCATTACTGTCAGTTCAGCGCACAAAAAATGTGATCCGCGCGTGTGCACATATACACTTAAAAAGGTCTGCGCATGCGCACAAAGTTAGAAAAAGGAAAAAAATAGATTTTTTCAATGAAGATTGTTCTGTGCATGCGCAGAAGCGAAAATCAAGATGGCACCAATGATGAAAGAACCAGTTTGGGGGCGTGGCAGGCCAAGTTACTACTACCTCTTCAGCTGAACCGGTCTAAACTGGTAGGAACCCACCTCTGGGCGGTCCCCTCTCACCCCCAAGTTGCTGGCAATTAAGAATGCACTTGCCTTCCCCCCCCCCTCAAGCATGTCCATTAAACCATTCAGTGTCACTCCTATATCTGAAATCCCTTATAGTTTTCCCACAGAGCTAAAAGTCAAGCATTAGTGACCTTGCACTGTTAAACCTTCACTATTTTCCTCTAGAAATTGGAAACTCCTAGTATCCAGGCATCCAAATAGTCAACATTTGAATTTTTGGGTCACTTGTTTCTTTTTCTGTCTCTGGTCTGATACGATTTAAGTTAAACACTTTCTATAGTCCTTCAAAGTTCTTGATCATCTACCACCCTATATTTTTTTTCATTTAATAGGATGTTTATTGGATTTTTCCATAATACTTTGTAAGGCTAACCATGATTTAGGATTCAGATGAAACCCTAAAGCATGACTAATTGAAACTGGCAGAAATGCTTCTAATCTCTGCACGAGATCCAAGATATACAGGAAGAGAGAGAATCGGTGCTAATCGATGCAAGTGGTAGGACCTCAGCGCTTTGCTGCAAATGCAGTTTATCCTGAACATTTGCACTGTATTTTCTCCTAGATTTGTGCAAGCTCAATAAACCATCGGTTGGGAGTTTCAGCCAGTAGGGGCCGAGATCAAACAACAAGCTAAGCCAAAGTCAAACATGGGCCCTCACAGTGAGGCATTGTTTCAGACAATTTGCGTTCTCAAACATTTAAAATACTGGCTCTCATAAACCAACTGAACATCCTTTGCCATCGGCGTTACATCCTTGAACATAACCCAGGTCTCAAGAATGCTTGCGCAATGCAAACCAATCCTTATTTCTTCCTATCCCGTGCCAGAGTATGGATCGTCATCTCCGTCCAATTTCTGAGCAAAGGTTTTAATTTCAGCCAAATGCATATCGCTATCACATAATCTCTTTTGCTTTTAAAACAGGGAAATAACCCCCATCTCTCTCTACCCGCTAGGGCCCAACTGAAATGCTTTGCTTTTGTTATACTGCCTTTGTTTATGATTGATGTTTTTGTTGCTTGCTTCTAATAATCTCATATTAATTTTTCCCCAATTTGCTTTCTAAATTATTTTGCAGCTATTCCTCTCCACTCCCACAGTATGATTCAAGGTGATGACGCTGTCTGTGACTTCTCATTTTGCCTCTCTGTGTGTTTATTTTATTTTTCCTCCCCAGTTGCAATGTCTGTAGATGTTTCAGTGCGTCTCCAATCTTTCCACCTTCTGCTGTGGACTTTCCTCCTTTGTCTACATGTCTTATTATTGTGCTTTAGAAATTGTTCTGTAACTCATATCGTTAGTCTGATAATGATTTAGATGGTCACTAACTCTTGATGTCATGTATACAAACTGCATGAAAAAAATTATTGTCTGATGTCTAGGAGGACTGATAGACAGGTTAGTTAACAAAGGGTCATGGGCATGTCAATCAGAAATACTAGAGTAATTGCTAAAATCTTGTATTTGCAAGTGAGGCTCTATGGAAGAGAAAGAAACTATTCCTAAAATAATCAACACTCAAACTGCAGCTTGGTCTTTCTAGCTACGGAACCATAGCCTCACATTCCGGGTACTTGCTGAGCTTGAAAAAACAAGCCATGATCAGCTCTTAACCATGCCTGTATTCACATTTCACACAGCCAGTGTTGTTTAAGTCAAATGGTCAGAGAGAATTGTTTAGCAAACACCCTAAAAAAGCCTTCAGATCTTGCAAACTTGGGAACTTTGTGGATTAGACTAAACAAACCAAAAGGGAACCATTTAAAAATAAGATGAGTTCTTGGGACAGGTCAAGGTTTGGGAAGGGAAGAGAAGTTCTCTTCCAGAAAACCTCCTGCTGCACTGCAAGTCCTGGGGTTGACTCCCCAGGAGTGAAAGAGAAGTTCTGAGCTGCCCAGAGTTGCAGCTGGGTGTCTGGGCAGCCATCCAAATCTTTTGAAGAAATCAAAAAATCACTTTCCCAGCATAGGGGAGGGAGGCCAGGTTGCAGCCTCAAGGCAAAAAATAAAACACATGTGATAAATTGGCAATTTATTCCTGGGCAGAAGAAGCACCATATTTTTAGAGTAGCTTTTGGTTTTTTGGCATGCTTCCATCTCTATAAATTCAATATCAGTCCTCAGCCTTTTTTAAAAAAATCAAGAATTTGAGGGAAGCAGCTTTTTAATCTACAATCACATTGAGATTTTAGGCCTGGGAATGTAGAAAGGGTAGGGAAAAAAACCAACAACAACCCGGCTTGAGAATAATGTGCCAAGCAAGTTAAGGAAGCAAGGAATAAACAAGCAAACAAACCCAGAACAGTTTAAACTCTTCTTTAAAGTAGGCAAAATGGAAGCTGCAGTTCTTTTGCAGAGGCAGCTCCAAGGGCGAATGGACTATGGAAACTGGACAGGTCCATGTTGCTTTCTGAGGAACCGTATGGAAGTGGCCTGCCATTGCTTTCATAGGAGCTCTCTTGACCTCTTTCAATAAATGTCATTAAATCCAGCAGAGCCTGAGGGATAGATGGATTTCATGGCATATGGGCTTCTGATTGTGTCCCCTTCCATTTGAGAGGAGTGAAGGGGACACACAGGGCCGATAACTTGCTTACGGAGCATCACACCTCTGTCCTTGTCCAGTTTGAGAAAAACTTATTCTCAGCTGCCCTGTCCTGTCTGGTCTGGCTCCTTGGTCCCATCAACCTGCCTGATCTTCAGGCTGGACTAGAGTAAGACCTGGAGGACGGACACCAGGAAGTCCTGGAGGAACTGCAGGCTAGTCTGGAAGGATGAAGGTCAGTCTTGAAGATGGCAAACCTCCTTCCTAATGGTTCTTTATCACTAAGGAAGCCCACTTGGATGTCCATGGAGTCACCAGGAACTGCGCTTGGCTCAAGGAGGTCTTAATTTTTGTCCTCTGAGCTCAGCAGACGGGGAGGACTTTTTCAAAAGAAAGCTTTCAGAACATCCTCCATGGGGGCAGCAATGGGATCAAAGTTGGCTGCTTTCTTTAAGAAACCAACTATGAGGAACTGCAGTAGAACACAAAGTTCAGGTTGAAGATGAGAGATTTAAAAGAAAAAAGGAAGGAGACACGTTTCTTCAGAAAGCCTTTTTTTTAAAGGGGGAAAAAGATGTTGTCATGCATCCACGTTGCTCTGATAGTTTCTGAAGAAATAGAGTGTAAGGAACTGTTAAATGATTAATTGCACATGCTGATAAGGCATGAATCATACACTGATAAGTTCACTATAGGAGAGCCTGTGCAATCCTTAGCCATAGTGTCATGCAATCATGGGATCAAAATAAGAGAAAATAAATGCCCTCTTTCTCCTCCAAATAATCTCCCATGCAAAGAATTATCTGTACCCTTTGCTGAGAAATCAGCTGCCCAGTTCTATCCAAATTCAGCCCCATTGGTTTTGGCTGCTCCAGGGAGCAGAGTGGTGGGCTCCATGTCACCTCCTTCTAGTAGACCTGCACCCAAATGGTGCCAATACGTGCCGGTTGTTCTCAGAAGGCTTTTCCTTCTTGGTGCATTAAGTTGGTGTTAGAGATCTTTTGCTCCATGCCAGCTTTTTCTGAAGCTTGCCCATTCCTCTTGCAGTTTTCTGGTCAGCTTTATGGTGGATGCCCGGGGAGGCTCCATGCGTGGCAGCCGCCACCACGGCATGAGGATCATCATCCCACCACGCAAGTGCACGGCTCCCACCCGCATCACTTGCCGCTTGGTGAAGAGAGCCAAGCTGGCGAGCCCGCCACCCATGGTGGAAGGAGAAGGATTGGCCAGCCGGCTGATTGAGATGGGGCCTTCTGGGGCACAGTTCCTGGGGTAAGTGGCCCTCTGGGCTGATCACTCAAGTTGCTTCTCCTCCTTAATCAGTTGGATCCTTGCCTTTCCTATTGTGATCACCCTCTGCGTGTTCGTTGACTTGTTTGTGACGTGTGTTGCTTCACTGGAGGCAAACTCCCCATGGAGCCCAGAGGGAGCTTCTCTTGAGCAGGTGGGATGGGATGGAAGGCGGAAAGGGGGACATTCAGCAGAAACCTCCCTCTGTCATGGGCTCCAATCAGCCTTGGTAGTGCTACCCACCCATGCGCAGAGCAGCCCGTGCCCATAGATACCCTGTCCCTTCTAAAGAAACATTCTCTTCCACCTTTCCTCCTTCCTTGGCTGTTGCCCACCAAGAGCAGAAGAATTAACCTGCAAGTAAGCCTTCTATAGCTGTCAACCTCCGGCTCCTAATATCCCCTCTTGTTTTTCTTCCTGCTGCATGGATGCTACTAGTAAACTGCATCTTCCCACCAATCCTCCCCTTTTAATTGAGGGGGAGAGCCTGGTTAGCCGAATCCTGCAGCTTGGGCCTCAAGGGACCAAATTCACTGGGTAGGATCTTTCTAAGCGAAGATATCAACTGTCTGCGCCTCTTTTCTAGTTTTTGGTTTTGACTTGCTTTTTTTTTTTTTGGTTTTGTGTTTTGATCATGCCCATCTCTTTTACGTTCCCTACCACAGTTACAGCAAAAGCTTCCCGTTGGTTTAAATATCACAGGCAGTGAAACCATAATGGCTTGATGATAGTCTAAACATGGCTCCCGTTCAACTGATCTTGTGCTTTGAGCATGTTGAATTCATGGCAAGCATTTCTGCTTTCATAAGTTCTGTGCTTTTTCTTAATTTTTTTTTAAGAACAGCTTTTACTTACAGTCTCGGCTACATTAACTGTACCTTTAAAAAAGACGTGTTTATTTTAATCTTGCTGGTAGAATTATTGACAAGTCAGTTTGTGGAGGAAGAAGATGGCCAAAATTAGATCATTTTCAGCAAGTAATATTTGTAATACAAGGATGACTCAATTGAAACCTAAGATGGTGTCAGGCCAAAGGAACCAAGAACGACTCCGATTCAAAGCAAAGAAATGTTGAGTAGTTTCTTTATTGCTTTGCTCATCAATAGACAGAATCTTGCCAGTCTAAAGCACTTATCTGCAAGATTATGAGATGTACCCTGCAATCTGGTGCATGGAGGTGGGTGGGTCTGCCTTTGCCCTTTTCCTGCAAATTTCCAGGTTTCTTTGTCTCCTTGTTCCCTGGAAAAAGCCCCTCTAACTCCCTTGCTAAGACCTCGCATATAATTCAAATTCTCGGGAGAAAACCCAGTTGGGAAGATACTCCTCATTGTTTGGGTTGGTGGTTGCATTACAGGCGGCACATGGAAGCCGAACCCAATGGAATAGGTTGGGTTTGAAGAATGCTCAAGGCTACCAAACCCCTGTTTCCCAATTAAAACTAAAAGAAAAAAAACTATTGTGTAGATATTTAAGTTGCCTGGAGAAATTTGTTGTGTGAGTGTGAATGCAGCCAGACAATCCTTGAAAGGACGAGGAGTGGCAGATTGGTTAATCCTATCAGCAAAGGAGGAGCTTCTGCTCCATATATTAAATGTCTCACTGTTTCCATTCCAGCTCTTCCATATTTAGTTGCATATCTACACACACTCTCTTTTAAATGTTAATCATTAATATATGTATATAATTTATACGTGTGTGTGTGTGTGTGTGTGTGTGTAATTTACAAGTGTTTATATTTATAATTCACACACAGGGACACTACCCCTTTGCACTGATCTGAAAAGAATTCATATTTAGAATCGTTAAACTCCTTAAATATATGGACAGCTGGTATTCCACAGTTGTGAAACTTAATCTACCCTGCTATTCCAAGCCCTCTGTTGAGTCCCTATCCTACCTTCCCTGTGAGTTTCGTTTCTATTCATGGACATAACTATGTGGGCTTTATCCAGAGAGAGACGAACAAAGAAAGATTGTATTCAGAAGGTATTTGTTGGTGTGTTTCAGTATTTGGTACATGGGGAGCACCGAGTTAAGTTAGATTACCAAATGCATCAGCCCTTGGAGATGTTGCTGTTTTCCTTCAGTCATGTAATTTGGATAATAATCTGTGGTTTTTTTTTGGGGGGGGGGGGAATAAGAAAAGGCACAATTTAAGTAGAGTTACTGTAAGAACCTTTCTATCTCATGGCATTAAGCATGTAAATAATAAAATTGGTGGTGTAAAAGAGGATAAATTAATTGGAGGGTATCCTAAAAATGCTGTTGTTTGTTCCTAATGCCCTAGTTGGAAATGCAGAAGTTGGAAATCTGTGTCCCATCCTGCTTATTGATTGACTGTTCTCTGCCTGCTCCCAGCATGGTCAGATGCTCCGTGGTTGTAAAAGATGATGAGTTGTCATTGTTTCCCACCTATAAAGCTCAGTAGGAAATGATTGAAATATATTAAAGCTGCATAATCCGTAAATGCTTACCTTTCTGTGATTACATTTTTCATGTAGGAAATGAAGAGGGTGCCTCTGCTTAGTTCCCACACTAGGGTTTGCAATTCTGAGTTATGATGTCTGTTACAGAAGAGGGACAGGACTTAGCTAACTCAGGATGTGCATACACGGGTGGGCTTCAAAAATTGCAGCGATTGGTTTGCTGCCCCATTGCTGGGTGGGCGTGGCCTAGTCGGCCTCCTGTACCATAGGGGGGGGGACATTTTTCACCCTCCCCAGGCTCCGGAGGCTTTTCTCGAGCGTGAAAACTGCTTCCCCCTGGCTCCAGAGGCTGGAAACAGGCCCATTTTTGGACTTCCGGAATCTCTAGTAGGTCCGTTTCCACCTCCCTCCCCGAGCCTCTGCACGGGCCTTGCACTTACCTGGCATGATGAATGGGCCGCGAGGAGACTCCTGGGAAGGGTGTGGAAGGGTTGGTGTAGCCAGCCAGGGGTGGCATTTTTGGATTCGCTGAACTGGGCAGAATCCTATCTAGAGGATCGCCCGAACCTGTGCGAACCCCCAGCAGCTTACCCCTGTATACAGCTACACAGGACTGCTGTGTTGTGTGACTCTGCAAGTCACCTGCTTCTTGATATTTGGGGAAAGAGCCAGAGGGTACATAGCTCACCAGTTTCACTCACTTTGGCATGGTAAGTTACAACAATGGCAGATAGGGGTGTCCTCAGCGTATGGTCAAAAAAGAGAAGAGAGCAGACATGATGTTGTGACAGTTAGAGTTTTGATGACAGCAAGAGCCTTGGTGGTTCAGTGGTTAGAGTGCAGTACTGCAGGCTACTTCTGCTGATCATTGGCTGCCAGTAGTTTGGCAGTTCGAATCTCACCAGGCTGACTCAGCCCTCCATCCTTCCAAGGTCGGTAAAATGAGGATCCAAATTGTTGGGGGCAAGAGGCTGACTTTGTGAACCGCTTAGGAAAGGCTGTAAAGCATTGTGAAGCGGTATACAAGTCTAAGGACTATTGCTATTTCTATGGTGGCCCCATCTTGGCTTTTTTGATCATGTCCTGTCCTTCCCAAGATAGAGCTGCTCTCCTACAGCCATCAGCCCATGGCAGAGTTCCTACTCAACCTATTGTAGTCTATTGGAAGATGGTCCTAGAAGAGGAAAAAGAATCTGGCCAGCCTCTCATAGCTGGTCAACATTTAATTTTAATTGTCCCCCTTGAGCCAGGGACTGGTCTTAGGTTTTTTTTAAAAAAAATTACAGAATTCTAATGGTATAAGCCCCGTGGAATTACCATGCATCATTTGGACAGCTATATAAATGTTGTTGAGTAAATAAATCTCTGGGTTGTAAAATAGCTTTGGAGGTTGGAAAACATCTCCAAGAAGAAGCTTGCTGATCTCCCCCTTGTCACCCAAGTTCAAACCTTATCTTTTTTATAAAACCAGCTGTTCTGACCTAGGCTTCCCCAGCAGCTTAAAGCCGAGTCCTCATCCCAATAAACTCCTTTTATTGAATATATAGTGAATTCCTCTCCAGCAAAGTCTTTCCTATCCCACAGTCTTTCAAGATAGTTCACAATTACCGATCTTTATTAGGCTTGGAGAGTGACCAGGCTGATATCTTTCAGAGTCTACCGTAATAATTGGCAAGAATGCAGAAATGAATTCATTGTCTCCTGCCAACTCCACTCCCCTTTTGCTCCTCTTTTATTCCCTCTGGGAGGGGCCATTCATCATCCACCTGTGGTTTGTTCCTTAGCTGTTCCCTTTGTCTGGCAACTCTGCACATTCGCACATTGGGAACAGACTCCAGCTGTTCGTCTGCCTCACTGATGTCTGACTCTGAAGACAGCTGATAACTGTCAGATGGCCCTGGTCCCATCTCTGCTTCTGACACAGAGCCCTCATCAGAGCCTTCCCCAAACTCCAGGACTGGCCCATGTTCCTCCCTAACCTCCTCACTGTCCGAATCTGCAGCCAGCTCCAAGAGCCAAGGTGGCGCAGTGGTTAAATGCAGCACTGCAGGCTACTGCTAGATCAGCAGTTCAGTGGTTCAAATCTCACCGGCTCAGGGTTGACTCAGCCTTCCATCCTTCCGAGGTGGGTAAAATGAGGACCCAGATTGTTGGGGGCAATATGCTGACTCTCTGTAAACCGCTTAGAGAGGCCTGAAAGGCCTATGAAGCGGTATATAAGTCTACTGCTATTATTGCTATTGGCCACTGGTGGGGCACAACACCCACAGGAGATTGCATAAAGGAGAGTCACCTTGTGGCGAGAGGAGCAGCCAGCAAATTTAATAAATAAATAAAAACGAACAAATACATAAATAAAAGGAATAGGAGGAAACCTGGGTCCAAACATCGGATGGTGGGTCCCCGATAGCTCAATCCAGGATGTGGTTATTATGGAATGAGCCTCCTGGAACTCAGTGGGACTGAAGCATCTCATTGCATCTTCTGCCTTTTAGTTGCAATCATTCCGTTGTCTGGTTTCATCTCGAGCATTTTGCTGAGAAAACGCTGCTCCCCATCCAAGAAAAAAACCAGAAGTAGCATGTCTGCAAGGTGGCTCTTCTCCGAGAGGCTGTTTTTCAGAGAGGGTTTCTTTCTCTGCAAAGTAGGAAATCTGTGGGCTGCAGCACAAACCACTTTCTTGAGACTTGCACAACCTCTCCCTATTTTCCCTTCTGGGAAGTTCCTAGGCTAGGCAGAAAAGAGAGGTTGAAATGGTCCCTTCCTTCTTCACCAGGAAACGGAGCCTGGTTATTTTGTATCTTTGCCATCTCTCTTTGCAGAGAATTTGGAGGCACAGAGTGAAAAGCCCCTCTCTCTCTTTCCCCCCCTCTCCCTCTTTCTCTCCCTCTTTTTCTTCTCCCTCCCCCTTTTTTCCCTCTCTTTCTTCCTCTCCCTCTCTCACTCTTTCTCTCCTCCCCCTCTTTTTCTCTCTTTCTTCTCTCCCCTTTTTCTCCCTTTCTCTCTTCCCCTCCCTCTCTCCCTCTTTCTCTGTCTCGCCTTGCTCTTTCTTTTTCTCTGTTTCATCTCCCTCCCATTTTCCCCCTCTCTACCTCTTTCTCTCCTCCCTCTCTTTCTCTCTCTCTCTCCCTTCCACCCCTCCTTCTCCCTCTCCCTCTTTCCCTTTCTTCTTCCTCCCACTATTCCCCCTCTCTCCCCCTCCCATCCCTCTTTCTCCCTCTCCCTCTCTTTTTCTCTTTGTCCCCCATTCTCCCTCTTCCTCTCACTTTAACTATCTGCCTCCATCCCTCTTCCTCAGTCTCACCTTCTCCCTCCCACCCTCACCCTTCTCTCCCTCACACACACACAGGCATGCTAACCCTGAGTAAATTTTGCATTTGGGATAAGGGCAGGACCACCCTCTCTCTGTTTGCTTACTCAAAGACACCCATCTCTCTATTTATCTGTCTCCTACCCATCCACCTAAATTGTGCTCCACAAAAGATAAAGCCAAGCGGGAACTCTTGGGAGCTACTAAGTAAAATGGTGGCCTCTGTGGCTGTAGTGATATCCGTGGCCAAGAAAGGGAGAGAGCTGGGAGAGTCTCAAGAGGAGGCCAGGCTGGTACTGCATAAGATTCTCAGTCATTTGGGTTCTTTGCACCGTGTTTTTCTTTTCATGCTTGCCCAAAGCAGAAGAAATTATGAATGCAGAAAAATATACATATATATTGTCACGTTAACATCCATTGCATGATGTAGAGCAGCTCAGGTGCAGAAAGAAGCTTTCCTCGAAACTGACATTGTCACAGCAGATCTTTCTTGCCAGATCACATCTCCTGATTATGACCTCTTTCTGCATAAGCCACTTCCAAAAGTTTCTTTTCATTTGCTTATATGTATTTCTGTAACTTCTTGTTTTCGTGTGACTCGGCCTTTGCCAGCACTCCCACGTCTGCTTTCAACCTCAGTTTGGCATCAGGGTGAATCAAATGGTTAGTGGCAGGTCAAGCGGGAAAGGTTTTGTGGCTTTGCCAGTTGTTAATCGCTTGCAACCAAACGACAAACCGAGCCCGTTTCCAACCCCGAAGACACAGCTGCCGTGGGTAGAGTCTTCCGGCCTCAGTGGCTTTTCTCTTTCTTTGATGCAGTCCAGTGGTGGTAGAAATCCCCCATTTCGGATCGATGCGAGGAAAGGAACGAGAGCTGATCGTGCTGCGGAGTGAAAATGGGGAAACCTGGAAGGAGCATCAGTACGATAGCAAGCACGAGAACCTCCTGGAGATCCTGAATGGCATGAATGAAGGTAATGGCGAAGGTCCCTGGCCAGAACAGAGACAGTGCCAAAGTGAAAAATGTGTACCGTCCTTCCCTTTGGGACCATCGGAAAAAAAGTGCAGGAGAAAAAAATGGAGCAGATTTCCCTCTCTACAGTTTTCTCTTCTAGTAGAAACAAAGGATGACCATTTGACCATCACAATTACAATTTTTGCTATCGTTTTTTTTTTTTACAACTTGTGATATATTTTTTAACACGATGCTGACATTTTATCTGTTTGATATTTTTGTGCTGTCTGCAACAGGATAGGGCTCCCTAAGCAGCACAAGTAATATTCTCTAATGTAGAGGCCCCCAGCCTTTTGGGCAGTGGTGAAATCCTATTACCCTCCTGCCCCACCCCCCAGTTCTGTGGGCGTGGCTTGGTGGGGGAGTCATGTGACTAGGTGGGAATGGCCAACTTTTTTTCACTTTCAGCTGTTTTTTTTAGAATTTTAAAGCATTTTTTCCTTGTTGCTTCACCCAAACCGGCAGGGGAAAAAATGCTTTAAAAAGCTTTAAAAAATAGCTTGCGACGATCATCAGAAGTTTTTTAAAAAGCTTTTTAAAGCATTTTCTTCCTGCCTATTCGCCCGAACCGGCAGGAAAAAATTGCTTTAAAAAGCGGGGAAAAGGCCTCCGACTATTGCGTGGCTCACAGATGAGCTGAGTGATCCTCAGAAGCTTTTATTTTACTACCAGTTCGCAAACTCTTAGTAAACCGGGAGTATTTCACCCTTCTTTTGGGGCCCAGGGACCGGTTCTGTGGATAAAGGTTGTTCCACGGACGGGAGGGGGCGTGGTTTCGCATGCTGCCTGCATTCAGCGGATGAGGCTTTGCTTGTTTGCGCAGCCCGATTTCTGGCATGGCGTGGCGCAGTGCTGGTCCACAGACTGGGGTGTTGGGGCCCCTTGCTCTAACGTTTCTGGTTTTATCCCTGGATCACTGGTGTTCTGAGCCCCTACTTAGGGAGCCTCCAAGAACGCCTCAGTCCTTTCTGTGAGAAAGGGCTCCTTCAAACGAAGACATGTGTAAATAAGCATTATGCCCTGAGCACTCTCCCAGCTCTCTGGTTCTTTGCTGCCTGCTAAATATTCTTCTCACGTTGCCTTTTTAAATGTTAAAGCCAACATGGTTTTCCTGAGTGGAGTACCATCTACTGGCCAAGATAGATATTAAAAGGGACAATCTAGCAGATATTGCAGGAGGAGAGTTAAAAAATCAGGCAGATTGCAAATGTTATTAAAGGCTCAGAATTTTTTAAAAAATAAGCTTGTGCAGTTTCAGCCACTTAAGATTTATTTGGATGGGTATTGCTACCAAATGTGCTTGTCCAATGCTTCAGAGTCAAAGAAAGTGATTTTAAACTGTAAACCCAACTTTTTAAAAAAATATATCCTGGTGTATTGGTATTGAAAAATCTGGATATACCACGTTTCCCTGAAAATAAGACAGGATCTTATTTTCTTTTGACCCCTGAAATCAGCGCTTGGTCTTATTTTCGGGGAGGTATTATTTTTGAGGTGCAGGAGGTGGTGAATATGGTCACCTCAGGGCTGTGTAGCAATGTTTTGGGGGAGGGCTTATTTTTGGAGAGGGCTTATTTTAGCGCATGCACTCAAAAGCCCAATTGGGCTTATTATCCAGGGAGGTCTTATTTTCAGGGAAATAGGATACTTTTTAAGTTTTAACAATAAATTGTTAATTTACTTGGGGAGAAAAGTACAATGTTAATTAGATAGAATGTCTGTTCTGGAGTCCTGTAATTCTTCTCAAGCAAAGACATTCTTAGAAAAGGCCTAATAACCAAGCTTGAAAACAGAAATGGAAGAAGTGCTTGCAAAACTGAAATCCGCCCGCTCCAAAGTTAATTCAGAGAGCTTTGAGGCTGACAGAGTAAAGGGGTTCTCTGGGGGGGGAATATCTGAGTGGTGATGTGGAGGTGAGTCTTGAGCCCCTTTTCCTTTCCTAGAGCTGGACAGTGTCGAAGAGCTGGAGAAGAAGCGGATCTGCAGAATCGTCACCAAGGACTTCCCTCAGTATTTTGCGGTGGTTTCGCGAATTAAGCAAGAGAGCAACCAGATTGGGCCGGAAGGAGGCATCCTAAGCAGCACCACTCTGCCTCGGGTCCAAGCTGCATTCCCTGAAGGCGCATTGACAAAAAGAATTCGAGTGGGCCTCCAGGTAAGGCAGCTTCTGGTCTTGAGAAACCTGATGGAGGAGAAGGCTTGAGTCAGGGCCTGGCTGGCTCCATTCAGGCATAGCAGCCCCATTTCTGCACACCTTGAGGGGAAGGTCCCCTCTTGAGTCCAGTTGGATCTTGGTGAGCAGACAACGCAGGACTTCCTTCTTCACCTCCCATGGAGAGAGAAGAGAGGTTGCAGCTGTCGTCCAGTCATCTCCCTCAAGTGCAGCTTCCTAAAAGTCCCACAAGGGATTTTCTCCCTCTTAACATTTGGTTAACCTTTTGAATCTTACCCAGCATCTCAACTCTGTTCATAATGAAATGAAACACTATATTTTATTTTATCGACACATGGATAGAAGAGTTTTTGTTCTATCACCCCAAGGAGATTTTGTTTAGATTCCCCCCCCCCCCCCCCGCCTTTGGTGGTGAAACTGATTTAATTTACACTAAGTAAATTGAAACAAGGGCTCGGCATTAATCTGCATTCATTGGACTGATACCTGTCATGAATGTTAATTGTTAAAGCGGAATTCAGGAAAATTTCACATTGCCTACAGAAATGATACAATGCATGCTGTTTTTGAGGTTCTGGAAAGGTGATTCATGGATCTGGAAAAGCTAATGTTATATTCTATGCTGCCGTGAACAATGTATATCTCCTGCTTAACTGTATTCTCAGGATGGATTTTTAAAGGATATTAAAAATTGTGCGCTTCTCATATGTGGGGAATGATCCCAAAATTTATTCTAGAATCCTGGAAATAGAGTCTCTTATGGGATTGTAACTGGTGTTTAGTGGGATGCGGTGGCTCAGTGGCTAAGACGCTGAGCCTGTCAATCAGAAAGGTCGGCAGTTTAGTGGTTTGAATCCCTAGCACAGTGTAATGGAGTGAGCTCTCGTTACTTGCCCCAGCTTCTGCCAACCTAGCAGTTTGAAAAGAGGTAAAATGCGAATAGAAAATATAGGAACCACCTATGTTGGGAAGGGAACAGAGTTCCGTGCGCCTTTGGTGTTTAGTCATGACCAGGGAGACGTCTTCAGACAACGCTGGCTCTTCGGCTTTGAAATGGAGATGAGCACCGCCCCCTAGAGTCAGGAATGACTAGCACATATGTGCGAGAGGAACCTTTACCTTTACCTTAACTAGATGTTTAAGGTTCAGGAGTTTTTGGGCAACTTGGTCAGATCATATATATATAGTATAGTATAGCATCATTAGTGCTTCATGGAGGGAATTTGATGACTATCAGAAACCATCCTGAGAAAACCAATCCCATATTGTGGCTCAAGGATATTGTGTGGTCACTGAAGTTGCTGAGATTTAATCTTAGCTTATATGAATATGTTTAGTGAGTTTGACAGGAGACGACATAGCCTTCTCAGTTTGAAAAAAAGAAGACAGCTCACTTTTTCTGGAAAACAATGCACATAGCCATTGAAAACCCTTTCTCGAATTAATCATAGGCTCAACCAGTGCAGGACGAAATGGTGAAGAAGATCCTTGGCAACAAAGCCACCTTCAGCCCCATTGTCACAGTGGAGCCCAGAAGAAGGAAATTTCATAAGCCCATCACAATGACGATTCCGGTGCCACCACCCTCTGGGGAAGGAGTGACCAATGGGTACAAAGGCGACACCACACCCAGCCTTCGACTGCTGTGTAGCATCACAGGTGAGAGACCCAGCAGGGCTCATGCACTTCCTTAGGGTGAGCTGCACACCCTCTGGCAGCTTCTTCCAATGGTCGTGTGACACACACACACACACACACACACACACACACACACACACACACACCGGTTAGTCATGGGTGCTTCGGGCCGCTTCTCCCCAGCCCCACTGTGACTGGGGTGAGCAGGATAGACCGAAACTGACATGCTTGCTTGGTTAGAACTTCTGGCCAACCTAACTCCATGGGAGGCAGGCAGGAAGGAAGGCAGAAACTTCCAAGAAGTCTGCTGAATTGAAGCAGGAGTGTCAAACTCAATTTAATTGAGGGCCACATTAGGGCTGGGGTTGACCTCAGGGATGTGTGTGTGTGTGGCCAACTAGGTGGGTGTGGCCAACCAGGTGGGTGTGGCCAGTTTGATGCCACTCCCCAAACTGCTGGCCTGTTTCCTGTTTGCATTGGGTAGACCAGGACAGCTCTGCAATCTGGATTCGGCTCATGGGCCTTGAGTTTGACACCCCTGTCTTAAAGTCTACATTTTCTGTGTTCCTTCTGCAACTTTCTGACTGATGCTTTTGACCTCCGATACACATATTTTCCTTTCAGCAGAGATCAGATTAAATATTTTGCTGAACAGTGTTTAAAATATTTTACATTTTTGGAGTAAAAGAATCTCCTCCCCACACTCCCAGTCACTGTCTCTTGCTATCATCTATGCACAAGCATGTCTCTAGACTTTCTAGGTGTCCTTACTGAGTGTTGCTCTTGGACAATACCCAGAGACCATATTTACCAACTGTTTAATTCTCTTTGTTTTAGCATCTCCTTAGTCAGCTACATTTATTTCGAGGTTGCGGCTGAGTCCTCCCAAGAGGGTCCTCACCTCTCCATCCTCCACAGGCAGGGAGTGTCTGAAATGGTGTAGGATTTCCTGCCTAAGCAGGGGCTTGGACCTCCAAGGTCCCCTTCCAACTCTATTATTCTATATTCTGGAGGACAAACTCAGTGGTTTCCATCTGAAAGAGAAGACCGGGAATCCAGGGCTGTGGGATTTGGGAGCTCATAACTTTTGGTTCAGACAGAAGCACAATTCCAGACTGGGCCAAAGCTGAGATTCTTTCTTAAAAGAGATTTGTGTCTTGTTGTCTTCTTCTCCAGGAGGCACTTCACCAGCACAGTGGGAAGACATCACAGGAACCACCCCTCTCACGTTTGTGAATGATTGTGTCTCCTTCACAACCAATGTTTCAGCCAGGTAGGACAAAAAGCAAGGACAAAAGCAGATTACCTTCATCCTCATCTGGAAGGGAAGATCTCATTCACTTACCTGAACATATTTATTTATTCATTAATCAATTGTTTATAGCTGCCCATTTCACAAAATGCAATTCTGGATGGCAACAGCAATTTTGAATAGTTTGCTTCAAAGAGCTCATCAACTGCATTCCTTGTTCCTATTTTCTTTTCCTACCAGCAGCCCTCTGGGGCAGGTACAGAATGGCCCTAAATTACCCAAGCAGCTCCCATGGACTACAGCTCCATCACTTACAAACAGCCATGAAGTAGTTGGAAAGATTGCCACTTGTTGTTCCTTTGTGCACAGACCACTTAAAAAGCAAGCCATCCTCCAGTGTTGCAACTCTGATTTTAATAAGCTTCTTGGGCAACCACCAGAAAGAAAGCTGGGAGGACTCAAAGGCCCCAGGTCGGCCTCTGGAGGAAAATCCAGATGTGCACCAAACTGCAATTGAAGTGATAAGAAAAAGAAAGGAAACATGATTTTATCTAATTTGTGCACTTCCAGTTTTGGGGAAAAGCATCTGAAAGTGAACTAAAATTCAAGAAAAGCTGTGGGGCTCTTGATTTACCTTCAGGACACATTATTCTAGACAGATGTTGATTATAGAGAAAGAGTCATAATTTGATTGGCATTCTGATGAAATATTTATTAAATTCACGTCCTTGTGAATTAGATCAGTGGTCTCCAACCTTGGCAACCTTAAGCCTGAAGGACTTCAACTCCCAGAATTCCCCAGCCATCTTAGCTTAGCTGGCTGGGGAATTCTGGGAGTTGAAGTCCTCCAGACTTAAGATTGCCAAGGTTGGAGACCTCTGAACTAGATGTATGAAAATAAACTCATTGTTTATGGCTTTCTATCTATCTGCTTAATCAATCTCTTTCCTTTTCCCTTCTCTAGATTTTGGTTAGCAGATTGCCATCAAGTTCTTGAAACGGTTGGGTTGGCCACACAGCTATATAGGGAATTGATCTGTGTCCCTTACATGGCCAAATTTGTCATTTTTGCCAAAACCAACGATGCTGTGGAATCCAATTTGCGCTGCTTCTGTATGACCGATGATAAAGTTGACAAAACGCTGGAGCAGCAGGAGAATTTTGAAGAAGTTGCAAGAAGCAAAGATATTGAGGTATTCATGATTGAACGGCAAAGGTCTTCATGATAATCATGAACTGTGGGTGAGCTTTTCAAAATGTATTAAATATGACATGAAGCCTGTGCAAACCAGCCTCGGTTTAATTCAGTTCAGATCAAAGGTAGATCAAAAGTATGGGCATCGGACCTGGGTACCTGAGAGACCGCCTCCTGCCGATTACCTCTCTCAGACCAATTAGATCGCACAGGTTGGGTCTCCTCCGGATTCCATCTGCCAGCCAATGTCAGCCGGCGACTCCCCGGGGGAGGGCCTTCTCTGTTGCAGCTCCGGCCCTCTGGAACGAGCTCCCTGTTGAGATCCGGATCCTTACTACCCTCCCGGCCTTCCGCAAAGCCACCAAGACCTGGCTGTTCCAGCAGGCTGGGGGGAGCTGAGAAGCATCTACCTCCACAGAAATTGTGAATGTTGGTTTTGTTTTTAATATGTTGTCTTTGTCTCATTCCCCCCTTTCCCTTGTCTTTTGTGAGCTGCCCGGAGTCCTCCAGGAGAGGGCGGCATACAAGACAAATAAATAATAATAATAATAAATAATAATGTAGCCTGTCATATAAGAGCCTGGAAAAATGTGTTCGTAAAGTGAGGGACATCCCATTTATTTTAATTCTTTGGGTATTAATCCAGGCTTGTTTTTTTTCTCTCCAACAGGTTTTGGAAGGAAAACCCATTTATGTGGATTGTTATGGAAATCTAGCTCCTTTAACCAAAGGGGGACAGCAGCTTGTATTTAATTTTTATGCTTTCAAAGAAAATAGACTGCCATTTTCTATTAAGGTAAAAGCCACAGCTGCCATAAGATCGGTACTAAGCTCTTGTGATCTGACAACATTGTTCTTTTGAAAAGACATGCTTGGGATATTTCTGGGGATGGCTCTCTCCATGTGCCATCACACGCTTGGCACAAACTTCTTAGGGGAGATGGGTTGGCGACAAAAACAGGCATGGAATGAGCTTCCTCTGGATGGTTGAGGGGCTTCCTAGCATTTCCTCTTAGTTGAAGACCAACCTTGCTGCTCTTTGTGTGCATCCTTGCATTGAGACACAATCTGATTTGTTGGTTTGGGGTTCTGAAGGCCCTTCCCAAGTGCTCATTGTCACCTCTGGAAATGGTGAGCCTGGAAATGGCCAAGATCTTTCTGGTGCCCCCAGATCGATCGTTTTTAGGTGGCCCTCCTGGCCCATTCCTGCTGGTGTGAACCTATTGATGGATTGCATTTCCAACATTAAGCAGACCTAATTTTATACATCTTAGCCAATCTTGCTGGTGCAAAGTACCATCTATAAAACATTTTATACAGAGTTTTCTTTGTATGCAGTTGACATATTCAGTTTAACATTTCTACCTGGGGTGGGTTTCAGCAGAGACTACTACTGGTTTGCTCAGAGATGTAACACGCGCATGCATGTGTAGTATAACTAAAGTTGCTCTCATGCGCAGAAGCAAAAAACAAGATAGCGGTGCCTATGGTGCCTCCAGGAGAACCGGTTTGGGGGCATGGCAGGCCGGGGTCACTGCTGGTTCCAGTAACCCAGGCCAGCAAGCTACTACCAGTTCAGCCAAACCGGTCCGAACTAGTAGGAACTCACCACTGATTTCTATCCCATAGTTTCAGCCACTGTTTCTTAAAGGGCAGCAGTCACGTAAGCCTGTTATGAAGAACAGTTGGGCATAAAGAAAAAATGCTTCCAAACTTTGACCAACTCCTGCGGCTTTATGAAGCTCGGGCAGCTGAGGGACCTCATGGTTGCTGTCCCAATGTTGGACTTTGGCAACCTAGAGTGGGAAGAAGAGAGCACCACCTCTCTGGGAAGCTAATGTGTACTGTAAGGGCATAGAAGGGGATCCCATCTTAGCATGTGCTCCTTTTATTCTCAAGAAATATTCTTGGACAGTTCTTCTTTTGATTAAACTGGCAAACTAAATGTAGTGGAAATGCGAACTGGAGCCCTCTTTCCAACCAACCTGTGATGTCTTATTGACTCGTAGATCCGAGACACCAGCCAAGAGCCTTGTGGCCGCTTATCCTTTCTGAAAGAGCCAAAGACCACCAAGGGTCTGCCCCAGACGGCCGTTTGCAACTTGAATATCACTCTGCCAGCACACAAAAAGGTACAGCCCACGGGGCAGCTTAATATCCCTGGCAGTAGCATTAAAGAGTTAGTATGTGCTGCAAAGAGGAATGACTGTCTTGCCCTCGGATTAAGCTGGCCTCTCTATGTATTAACTGTTTTTGTGTATGCAGAAAGTAAAAGTGTGGAAAACATCCCAAGTTTGAAATGTCCTGCGCCAAGCGATTCTGAGCTCAAAAACTTTGGACTTGGAGTATTTTGCACCCTTTAAGCAGAAAGCATTTTAAAAATTCCCAGTTGCCCATAGTTTGTTGTTTTTAAGGCTGGGAAATTTTGTTCACAGATCCTGCTTCTGCTTAGAGTCGCTAGACTTTCTGCTCTTAGTAATTGTCATGTATTGATTTGCATTTGATGTATAGTTTTGTTTGTTAACCTTTTTTTTTCCGTTGACATTGCTTTGCTTTGTCTATGATGAATTAGCTTGCATTTTTGTGCTCCCTTACTCGGCCTTTTACATATCCTGATATTCTTTTCCCTGCTGTCTGTTATAATATTCCTTGTCTCCGCAATTCATCTTGGGACCCAAAGGAAACAGAATCAGATCAAGATGATGAGGTAATACAAAACACTTTTTATTTTACCTTTATTGTAATCAAGAGCTTATATTCAAATTTCTGTCATCCTGCAGTAAGGTTTTTCTACCCCAAATTCTCAAACTCTATGTATGTTTATGCTTGTCTGTGAAATCGAAAAATTGCAAACATCCAATGATGTACCACATACTGCTTAGAGCAACAGAGGCACTTTTTTCCCTAGATTTCACATTCAGCCTCCCCACCCCCTCCTCCTCCTCCTCCTCCTCCTCCTCCATAGACTATTTCACAATACAGCTTTGCACAAGAAAAATGAAACTTACCTATGCAGATTCCCATGCCAAAAACTGAGCCACATTTTGTGCAAGTATTTGTGGAGGGAAATATCACTTACTAGGGCGTAGTCAGTGGCCTATACTTTCCTATGATCTGCCCTTAGATAAAAGCTCCTTGTGGGTAGCTGGGGCCTACCAAATTCTCTTATTCCAGCACCAGGCTGTTATGAGGCAGGACACAAACATACCTGAGAACTTTAAATCAGATCAGAAGTGGGATGGATCTGCGTGGACACCCCCCCCCCAGTGATCCACCTTTACACATAAATAAATGCAACTCATGAAAACTACAGTCAAATTTGCTAAATCTGTGTCACCTAAAATATCCAGGAAAATACTGCATTTTCCTTCCAATAAACAGAAAACCATTTTATTCATTTAAAATCGCATGTTGACTTCCTCTTCAAACTTTCAATATTCAATTTATATAAACCTTTCTCTATTATAACCCTTTCTCTATATGCACACACACACACACACACAAACATCTCTCTCAAATCTTCTACAGTGTTTGAACCACAGAGAGTTAACACTCAAGAATAAGCTTGTGAATATCTAAACTGGATGCCTTCCACACTAATTGGGATTACAGTGACCTGATTTATCAGCTGTTCTGATATGTTAGTCACAACCCATTTGGAAAGAACCACACTAAAGATACCTGGTCAGGACCTTGGTGCAAAACTTCCATTTATTGGCAAAGTAGGAGGAGGAAGAAGAGGAGGAGGAAGAGGAAGGGTGTTTCAGTGAGAGTTATAGTTGTGCCAACAGTTTCATATTGGCTTGATAGGGGACATTATATCAAAAACAAATCATGAATCAGCTCGAGTCAAGTGGGTTAAACTCAATAATTTGAGCAGAGTTAAACATGGGCTTTATGCTGCCTTTACAGTTAATGGAACTTAAATCACCAATTCCAGCATCTCTAAGTCACTTGGGATGTTCAACCAAGTACCCTTCCCAGCTATCAAATAACTATTTTCTCTCAGTTCCAAGCAAACATCCTTTAAGTTCCCCCAAACATTTTGCTTCTTTTTTTAGATATTCCTATAACTATTGCTAAATAAAAAGTATGAAACGTATATAGGGATGCAGAATAGAAACTGCGGGAAGCTGGTTTTTCTAATGCCCCCCTCCTTGCCTTTGTGCACATTGAAAGAAAAACCAACCCCTTCCGTGCCTTTTATTTGTCCCTTCTGTACTCACCTTAAAGTAGGTGTACCTTGTCATTTATGTGCTTTCCGTGCAAATTGATTTTGGCAGATGGATTTGATTGGCCTCCATTAAATCTGCTCCCATGTGTTCAGTGTATAACTGTAACCTTGTGTGGGGGTGCCCTCATTTGTAGCCAGCAATTATCATTGTGATGTCACTGTGCTTATCCCAAGGGGACATTGTGATGTGACCATTAAGGCTTAGCCTTGCTGGGTGATGGTCTAGCACTCTTCAAGGAGGCTGCATTTGGTCTTGGATCACCAGATCCCAGGTCAAGGCATACTGTGGAAAGTGTCCCTCTTCAAAGGCTTTGGGAGACTCGGCAGTGATGCTTCAGAGTCAGCCTTAGGTTGCCTCCGTGATCCTTGGTCCTGACACAGACAAAACTAGTTGTACTTGGACATAGGCTCACCCCACTGTAGTAAATCAGTGTGCCCACCTTGGAGGACGGATGCTTGACTCACATCAAAGCCGCCTTGCAAAAATGCTTTGCACGATTCTGCTATGTAAGGTGTGACTTTCGAGACTGCACCTGTGTAGTTTAGGAATGACATTATGGATGGCAAGTTTGGGGATTCAGCTCCTTCCCACATTTGTATTCTTATTCCTCCCTCTTTCATTGTGGATCAAATATATCATGAATTGAGAACATTGGGGCAGCAAAGAGCTAGCTGAGAAGGTCCTGGGTTCATTCTGCCCTCCATGATGCTGAAGAAGGGAGGGGATATGTCTAGTTACCACAGAAAAGGACCATATATGGCCAGTTAGGTGAACGATTCAGCTGAACAAGAGAAGGGTGGAATTAATTTCATCTTAAATTGAACTTTTAAGAGACGGCAATAGAATTTGCACAAACTGGAAATCCCCCCCCACCTTCCCGTAAGGTGAAATATCCTTCCATTTTTCTATTTATTGCAGGGCCCACAAAGCCCCTACTTAACTGTTCAAAATTCAAGCTTTGAAACTAGATCAAAACACACCTAAGTGGAGATCAGCCGGGGGGGGGGGGGGCGAGAAGGGGCTTCACCTTATGGAAAGTTGGTTGTTCGGAATTGCAGGGCCAGGAAAAGGTAAAACCAGATTGTGTAGCCTGTATAGGTAGACCGTATCGCTTTCAGGGCCCGAAGATTTCTTAAGTGCAAGAATTGTGTTCTTTAGGCTCCATAGGATCCCTGAGGCCTTATTAAGCCTGGGAATGGGATGAGGAGAATATTCCCTGTTTTTTAAAGCAGGTCTTTGCCTATCTTGGCTGATGCTTTAAAACAAGGCTGGGATAATGAAATGGAGCAGGGTTTACTGCTTGAGCAGGGAGTTGGACTAGAACTGTGATGGAGAACCTATGGCATGAGTGCGGGAGGTGGCATGCAGAGCCCTTTCTGTGGGCACACGCACCATCGCCAGCTGCTCTTCTGGTTTCCGGTGCGTGCATGAGCGCTGGCCAGCTACTCTTCGTGCGTGCCGGTGTGCCGGAAACTGGGAGACCAGCTGGCCGGTGCAAATGGCGCGTACCAGCCAGCTGGTCATCGGGTTTCTGGCACGCGTACACACACATTCCAGTTTGGGCACTTGGTGCCGAAAAGGTTCGCCATCACTGGACTAGAAGACCTCGAAGGTCCCTTCCAACCTTGTTACTGTGTTATTTTATTACTATTATTATTATTATTTACTGTGAATAAGACCGTGACTGAAATATACAGAAGGGCATCTGCTTTCAAGCAGGATGTTCTCTTCCAAGTCCCAAGAAGAAATCTGTTTTCTTACAGACGGAGAAGACCGACCGCAGACAGAATTTCGTGTCCCTCGCTCTACGTAAGCGCTACAGCTACCTGACTGAGCCTGGCATGAGTGAGTTTCCTAACATACTAAGATTGTAAACTAATTTTTCATTAAAAGAGACATTTTTTCTATCAATGTTGCACTTTATGTCATTGGAAGAGGTGGGATTTAGTGGGCGGCGCCCTCCAATTATTCAAGCGCTCTTCTTGAGCACAAACAACTTGAGAAACTCAAACAAGGATGCCTACCATTTTCTCTTGAAATATCCATGGACCACATGAATCATTTGTGGAGAATTGGTTTTCTGCACTTACCTAACAAAGAAGTTGGCCTTGCTCCTTTTCCAGAGAGGGTGATATGTCATGATTGACAGCTAACCCAAAGGTGCACTCTGTGGTGTTTCAGTTGGGGACCAACTACATCAGGGGTGTCAAAATCAATTTCATTGAGGACTGCATCAGCGTTGTGTTTGACCTCAGGGGGCTGGGGTGGGTGTGGCCATGGTAGGTGTGGCCAGCTCAATGTCACTCGTGTTGGGTGGTGGCCTAAGCGCTCTGCCAGCGAAAATGGGTTCCCAAGCTACATTTTCAGCTGCAACAGCCTCATGCAACTCTCTGCCAGTGAAAATGGGGCTCAGGACCACATGCAGCCTTCGCGAACTCTGTTTTCAACTGGGACAGCCTCCTGCAATCCTCTGCAAGTGAAGGTGGAGCTCAAGTGGGCTATGTGCAACCCTCCCAAGCTCCATTTTTGCTAGCAGAGGCACTGCGGGCCGGTCCTTCACTGCTTCCAGGGTGGCCTTATGAGCCAGATCTAAGCACCCCCCGGACCTTGAGTTTGACACCCCTGAACTACTTGTTACACTGAACCACTCTCAGATTAAGTTTATTTTAGAAAAAGCAACTGTCTAGAGCACTTCTGCTCTGGAATGGCATGAATTTCCTAATAAAAATCTCCCTTTTGCTTATAGTTAACGACATTTAACAGGCACGAAATCCGGGTCTCCCTGTGTATTTATATTACAGGCCTCCACACAGGAATTGGATTTTGCATTAATAGGTTGGACCAAAGTATTAGCAGACTTACTCACAGAATTCCAACCTATGGAATTAAAGGTTGGAATTTTAATTTAAAATTCTATGTATTTATTCACGGTACAGTTAATCTTACAGAAGTCCAACCTATGGATTTCTGTGGGGTCGACTGTGCCGTGAATAGATACATAGAATTTTAAATTAAAATTGCATTATACAATGATATAAACCTACAAGGAAAACAGCCAGGTTGATTTGAAATATTATCAAAGGAACTTTAGCAAAAGCATAGGAGAAGGTTATTTCATTGACATGGGGATTATGCCTTTATCACTTTAATATCGGCATGACATAAATTAATTAGAACTTTCAGGGATCGGGACAATGGCCCTCCCTTTTCTTCAAAGCCTGTGTCTCCTAGGCATTCCCTGCATGCAAAGTTAGCAGCACCCTGGACCATTTTTGGTCCATTGTCATATTTTCTTTTAATCAGCTCACGTGTCAGAGTCCCCTCAGCCAGCTCAACTCTTCAAAGCTTTCCAGAGACTCAGTGTAATGTGGTAAGATGAGCCACAGACAACAGTTGTCAGTCTCTGACTGTTGTAGCTGATTCTCAAACTCATATCTTCTGGTGCCCTCTCGGCTTACATTTTCCACAGCATAGCAGTTTGTTTGTTTGTATATTCAATGTGCAAACTTGTTTACATTTTTTACATTCCTGCACTGGGAAATTCTAGCTACTATAGTAAGAAAACATCAGCATCACAGGCACAATGCTCCCAACTGCTGACACTGGATTGTCACCTACCACATTGTGTTTCCCCCCAGTTCCCTTAACATAGCAACACACGGGAAATTAAATGATGAGCATTCTTACCTACCAGACCCCACCTGTCTCTCTAATAGAAGGAAGGGAAGAAGCTGGTGGTAAAACTCCATCAATGTAGCTAAGAATCTCCTAATTTGAAGCTAACCTTCTTTTTATAGAGGTGGCACCATCTGATGCCGCATGCCAATGCCTCCCAGAATCACTTTGGAATTGGTCAGTGCCAAAATTGAGATGAATGAATCAATCAATCAATCAAATCAAACCATCACTTGTATCTTATGAACAGGAACTTTGAAGGCCAATCATAGGACTGAAGGCTTTCCTGGAATTGGTATTCTTAGGGTGGACTGTTCAGCCTTAGAACTTAAAACTTAGAAGGATAAATTCAATCGTCTTTCGAAGGTTTCTTTGAACATAAACTTTAATAATTCTCGGGATCAGATTAAACCAGCTTTCTCACATCAGCAATAGAGAAGCCAGGAAAACCATTTTCACAAACAACATCATTTGCTTTTAAATGAGGGATATGAATTTTGTATTCCTTGCTTTGAAAAACTATTCTCAAAAGGTACCAAGACATTCAGCCTTGTAGAAAAAGTGGGCTCTTATTCTTTTAAAATGTTTTCTGTGGAAATAATTCTGAATATTGATGTAATCCACATAGCACACACCGCACATGTCATTTTATTCCTCATGCTTGTTTTGACATGATAAAATCATGCATGAATAAAAGTGAAAACGTTTTGGTTGCTTCGCTTGCCATGTTTTTTCATTAATTGTATTCTTTTTTTTCTGTATGACAAATGCTTGTTAAAGTCATTCCACACAAAGCTTTTTATTTACGTTTTACCAAGCTAAAGGACTATTGCATGAATAATTTGACTTTCAGAGGAATTTTTTTTTCATTGTTGTTTTAATCTTTTGAGTCAGAAAAGCTCTTGCTCTTATTGGCTTTGTGAGCCTGAAGCATTAACCAAGCGTGCATGGGAGAGAGGTCTGACTTTATTCCCCCCTTGGCTTCACACTTTGCACATCAATTGCCTGCCACTTTGAGAGATTTTGGGAGGGTGGGGGGGAGGGGACTCTCTGCATGAAAGATTCGGGAGTGTTTCTCAAGCAGAGTTGCTCAGAGTCACACGCACAAACCCTATATACAAGAACTTAACAAAAATGTAAAAAGTAGACAATCCTGAGGAAATTGTGACCCTTGCTGGCAGCAAAGACATATAAATTAACAGGCAAATGGAACTGAAAGGTTTAAAACTTCAAATTCAGCACATCAGAAAGTCAATAGGAAGTGAGAGAAGAATTTTTGGTTCTGGCTGTTACTTTGGACCAGCGTGGACTTCTGGTTTTTGTTTTTTTTTTTTGTTTTTTTGTTTTTTTGTTTTTTTAGCCTTTTCTGTTTTCTTCATTGTCTGCAGATTCGGTTGCCTTGTGCTTTTTTGTTTTTCATTTCTTGTTGTCTTTTCCTTTTCCCTTTTTGTAAACATTTTTGATTATCCACAATTACACGGCTCATTCCTATTTTCTCCCCTCCTGTTAGCCATTGATTGTTACCTATTTCATTCTGATTCATACGAACAATTGTATTTGCTTTTTTTGTAATATTACAAAACGTTTACTGACCAATTTTCTTCTCTGGTCTCTCTGTTTTTCAACCATTTTTGTTGATTTTTACGTTTTATATATCTCTATATATTATTTTGGTTTAACCATTTAAGAAACAGTTGAACGGAGTGCCACGGCTACGAGATCCCTACCCACCACCTATTCCTACAAGCCATTCTTGTCCGCAAGACCCTATCAGTCATGGACCACAGCACCCATCACTGTGCCTGGACAAAGCAAATCGGGCTTCACTTCCCTCTCCAGCTCGTCTTCTAACACACCAACCGCTTCCCCACTAAAGTCAATCTGGTCGGTTTCCTCTGCTTCGCCCATCAAATCCACGCTAGGAGCCTCCACCACATCTTCCGTTAAATCCGTTAGTGACGTAGCTTCTCCAATTAGATCCTTTCGGACAATCTCGCCTATGAAAACCATGGTTTCCCAGCCTCCCTATAATGTCCAAGTCTCTCCCGGGGCCTTTGTCAGAGCTCCTACGGCCACGGAAGCTGCTGGTTTGAAAGGACTGGTGTCAGCCTCTGTGTTCCCCACTCGGACATCACCTGTGACCACAGCCGGGTCTCTCTTAGAGAGGTCATCCATTACCATGACGCCTCCGGCATCTCCCAAATCTAACCTTAACATGTATTCTTCGGGCCTGCCATTTAAGTCCATCATCACCTCAGCCTCTCCTCTCTTGTCTTCACCGTTAAAATCGGTGGTGTCCCCTGCTAAATCAGCAGTTGATGCCGTGTCACCCTCTAAAGTCACAATGGCTGCCTCCCCTGGGAAACACATGGTTGGGCACACAGAGGTGGCCATGGTGAATGGATCCATATCACCTTTGAAATACCCATCTCCCATCAGCTTGATCGGCAGTCCCAAGGCCACAGCTGCCTTTCAGGAGAAGATGGGGGTGGCAGCCGCTTCTGCAAGCTGTGCCGTTAAAACAGCCGGTGACACAGTTGAGAAAATGTTGCCGGCGACTCCTACAAAGCCATTTTCTCCCCTCAGGTCGCACGTGTCTTCGACTCCGTCCGCCTTTCAGTCAATCAGAGCTCCTTCCACGGGGGTGCTCTATACGTCTCTCGGGTCAATCTCAGCAACTACCTCGTCAGTAACTTCATCAACCATCACGGTGCCCGTCTATTCTGTAGTCAATGTTTTGTCAGAACCAGCACTAAAGAAGCTCCCCGAGTCACCTTCCCTGGCCAAATCAGCAGCTGCCTTGCTCTCGCCTCTTAAAACATTGACTACAGAGACATGCGCCCAATCTCCCTTTAACCGAACCTCATCTCCCGTCAAATCATCTTTGTTCTTAGCACCCTCCGCCCTTAAGTTGTCCACATCTCTGTCTTCTAGTCAGGAGATGTTAAAAGATGTGGCTGAGATGAAAGAGGACCTAATGAGAATGACAGCAATATTGCAGACAGATGTAATGGAGGAGAAGGCATTCCAACCAGAACTGGCCAAAGAGGGTAGGATAGATGATGAAGAACCTTTTAAGCTGGTTGAGAAAGTGAAAGAGGACCTAGTCAAAGTTAGCGAGATACTGAAAAAAGATGTCTGTGTAGAGAATAAAGCCAAACTCTCTCAGAACGATAAAGGACAGTCCTCTGAGGATGAATGGGTAGAGTTCAGTGCAGGTGAGATTGACGAAGCCAAGCGACAGGGCATGACCATCCCTCCTCTGACCATCCCAGAAAAGGTGCAGCTCAAAGCCAAGGCTGTCTCTGAAAAGGATTACAACCTGAGCAAAGTCATTGATTACCTAACGAATGACATTGGCAGTAGCTCCCTGGCGAGTTTAAAGTACAAGTTTGACGACGGGAGAAGGGAAGGGGAAGAGAGGCAGAAAAGGGTCCTAAAACCAGCCATTGCGCTACAAGAACATAAACTCAAAATGCCGCCAGCCTCCGTGAGGCCATCCACTTCTGAGAAAGAATTGTGTAAAATTGCCGATTCCCTTTTTGGAACGGACACTGTCTTGGAGTCCCCTGATGACTTTTCCCAGCACGATCAAGATAAAAGTCCTTTGTCCGATAGCGGCTTTGAGACCAGGAGTGAGAAGACCCCTTCAGCCCCGCAGAGTGCAGAGAGCACGGGGCCGAAGCCCCTTTTCCATGAGGTGCCGCTCCCTCCGGTGATCACAGAGACCAGGACTGAAGTGGTGCATGTGATCCGTAGCTATGAACCCTCACCTGGGGGAGAGGCCTCTGAGCCTCATGCAGAAGAGCCTCCCTCGCCCAAAGTGGTTAGCACCTTTATGGAGCTGGAGCCCCGGCCCAACGGGGGCTCCCTCAAGGGGAAGGTCAATTCCTTTCAAGTGAAGGCCAGTAGTGAAGACGAGTGTGCCCTGGCTAAAGGGGTCCGGGTGAAAGAAGAAACCCACATAAGTACCACCACCAGAATGGTTTACCACAAACCTCCATGCACTCAGAGCCCTTCCGAGAGAATAGAGGAAACCATGTCTGTCCAGGACATCATGAAAGCTTTTCAGTCGGGACGGGACCCTTCCAAGGAGCTGGCAGGTCTGTTTGAGCATAAGTCTTCGGTCTCCCCAGAGGCTGGCAAATCCACTGAAATGTCATCCCAGCCCGCAGAGAAGGACTACAAAATGAAACCCAAACTGGAGCGTATAATAGAGGTCCATATTGAAAAAGGTAATCAGGCTGAGCCTACCGAAGTCATTATTAGAGAAACCAAAAAGCATCCAGAGAAAGAAATGTATGTATATCAGAAAGACTTGTCACAAGGGGATGTGGAAAAGCAGGAGGCTCTTCCTTGTTCGGATGAACAAGGTCAGCCTGAAGAAGAAGAACTGACAGCCGAAGAGTCCCTCCATTCTTATTTGGAATCTTCTAGAGTAAACACTCCTGTCTCCCAGGAAGAAGACAGTCGCCCTAGTTCTGCCCAACTTATGTCTGATGACTCGTACAAAACCTTGAAGCTTTTGAGTCAACACTCAGTAGAATACCATGATGATGAGTTGTCAGAACTAAGAGGGGAATCTTACAGGTTTGCTGAGAAAATGCTTCTCTCAGAAAAGCTAGATGTGTCTTACTCAGACACAGAGGAGTCAGTTACTGACCATGTCCCCCCCCTTAGCTCAGACTTTCAGGGGCCTGATAAACGATCCAGAGAAAAAATAGCCCCAGTGTCCCCACAAGACATCCTCACCAAAATCTCTAAAGAGATATCAGAAAATGGTGTGGGTAAAATGTCAAAAGATGATCCTTATGAGAAAGTGACAGTGTTGCATTATTCCGGAGATGTTAGTAGCCCAAAGCATGCTATGTGGATGCGTTTTGCCGAGAACAGATTAGACAGAGGTAGAGAAAAGTTGATGTATGAAGACAGGGTGGACAGGACGGTTAAGGAGGCAGAAGAGAAGCTGACTGAAGTCTCACAGTTCTTCCGGGACAAGACAGAGAAACTGAACGATGAACTGCAATCACCGAAGAAGCAGCAGAAAAGGAATGGGAGAGAAGCTGGTGTGGGCCTTAGATCAGCAAGCAGCAGCCCAGAGAAGGTGACTGCTTTTGAATCACAAGGCGACTGGGCAGGAGGAGGAGGAGTCTGTGCCCAGGACGGGAAGGGCTGGCCAAAACCTGAGGAGAGGAAGGCAGCCAGTTTGCCCAGCAGCCCAGAGAGGCAGATTCTCTCTCACCCAAGAAAGGACTTGAAGGGAGCAGCTCAGAAGAGCAAAATCCCAGAGGCTCTGCCAACTGGGTTCCAACTGAAGCAATCCAAGCTCAGCTCCATTAGGCTAAAATTTGAACAGAGCCTGGGCTCTAAAAGTAAGGAGATGCTTCCAGAGGAGAAAAAGCTGGATGCGCCATCTAAGATCCCAGTGAAAAAGTTGCAGGACAGCAAGCTCCCAGTCTCTCAGTTCTACTCCCGAGAAAAACAGGCCAAAGAGATAGACCTGGTGAATGGGAACTTAACATTGCAGAAGGAACCTCCTGCTGGCTGCTTCCAAGATGGCCCCAGGGGCAAAGGCAAAGTTATTGAGGATGCACCTCCCCTGAAGGTCCCCAAAGCCAAGGATGAAATACCAAGCAATACCGTTTCTGCCCTTGCAGAGCAAAAGGTGAAGGGCTTGGCCTATGGTGCCAGTGCGGTGCCTGTCCCAGCCAAGGGGCACTGGGATAAAAAGATTTATAGGACATGGGAAAGTCCTGGGACATCTTCCCATAAGGCCCAGAGAGAAAAACTTTCCCATGTGCTTGTGCAAGATGTAGTCAATGAAAACCAGATTGACCCTCTTGAGACTAAAGATCTGGCCAAATCTGGTGAACTGATCACTGTGACCGAATATGAACAGAAAGTGTCCACAAATGGATCAGGTTCTAAGGAGGTGAAGGAAGTGACTGTAAAGTCTCCATCCAAAAAGGTGCTTTATAGAGAATACCTTGTCAGAGAAGGGGACTATCCCACCGAAGTGAGGGATAGGATTGCTAAGAAAAAAGAACCAGTGATGGCAGCCCATATTCCAGAAAGTGTGTCAGAAGAGCAAAGTATTTTGGTGGGTGGTGTTCCTGAAGGACAGCCCCCAAATGCACGCCACGAACTGCCAACTCGCGTGCCCCACGTCAGAATGGATAAGGAAAAAGTAGAGGGACAATTTGATGGGACTGAACAAAAGAAAGGGGTAGAATATAGTCCAACCAGTACCAGGCAACTCAGTTGCTTCCAGTTAAGTCCTCCTCAGGGGGAGGCAAAGTCATCCCCCAGTAAGACGCCAGACTCCTTAGAAGTTAGTCCAGGGAAACTGTCTCCCGCAAAGAAATTTGACCTGATGAAACCCTCCCCTTTAGCCACAGAGGACGCAGCGAAGGAGATAAAAACACTCCCTGTTTACGTCAGCTTTGTTCAGGTAGGGAGGCAATATGAAAGGGAGGTGCAGCAAGGAACGATCAAAAAAATTGTAAGCCAGGAAAGTAAGACAGTGCAAGAGACGAGAGGGGGGGTTTTATACCACCAGGCCACAGAAGCAGCTCCCCTCCCCCCAAGGTAGCCCAGAGGATGACACCTTAGAGCAGGTGTCCTTCATGGACAGTTCTGGGAAAAGCCCCCTAACCCCAGAGACACCAAGCTCAGAGGAAGTGAGTTACGAGTTTACCTCCAAAACACCCGATTCACTCATCGCTTATATCCCCGGCAAACCCAGCCCAATCCCCGAGGTGTCGGAGGAGTCAGAGGAGGAGGCCGAAGCCAAATCCACCTCCATAAAACAGTCGCCCCCAACCGAGCAAGAGCTGCCCAATAATAACTTGGACAGGGAATCTAACAAAAGGCCGAAGGGAAACCGGGTGGCCTACATTGAATTTCCACCACCTCCTCCATTAGATGCTGATCACTCAGAACCAGAAAAGCTGCGTCCCTCCTCTGAGAGCGACATGGAGCTGACAGAAGTCAACCTTCAGGATGAACTCGAAAGGCGTCAGCTGGCTGAACCCGTCATCCGCGTTCAACCCCCTTCTCCTGTGCCGCCAGCAGAAGATCTGAGTGACTCCAGCGATGACGAGTCTCTGTATCAGCCCGTTCCCATTAAAAGATACATGTTTAAACTAAATGATATCGAAGATGACTGGAAGGAGGCCACCACGCGCAAGTTCTCTGGAACGGAGGCCAGAAAGGCCAATGAATTTGATTTGGCCCTTGAATCCCCCCAGAATGATGTGGCACCCAATGGGAACAATGACCAGTCAATTACCGAGTGCTCGATAGCAACCACTGCAGAATTCTCCCACGATACAGATGCCACCGAAATTGACTCTCTTGATGGGTACGACCTGCAAGACGAGGATGATGGGCTGACCGAGAGCGATTCTAAGCACACCTATCCAGCAGTAGAAACTAAAAAAGATCTCTGGGTTACTGAAGGCATCTTGAAACAGACTGACAGAAGTTTTAGCCAAAGTAAGCTGGAAATTATCGAGGAGGAGGAAAAAGTCAGCTCTGAGGAAAAGAAGAAACCCTTATCCAAATGTCCAGCAGCTGAAAAAAATGTCGATAAGGCCGAACAAAAGTCGGGGGCGCAGTTCTTCACTTTGGAAGGCCGGCATCCTGACAGGACCGTGTTTCCTGACACATATTTCAGTTACAAAGTAGATGAAGAGTTTGCCACCCCTTTTAAAACCATAGCAACCAAGAGCCTAGATTTTGACCCTTGGTCCAGTAACCGTGGGGATGATGAAGTCTTTGAATCCAAGAGCAGGGACGATGACACCAAGCCTTTTGGCCTGGCGGTGGAAGACAGGTCTCCAGCCACCACCCCAGACACGACGCCAGCTAGGACGCCGACAGATGAAAGTACCCCAACTAGTGAGCCCAACCCCTTCCCGTTTCATGAAGGGAAGATGTTTGAGATGACTCGCAGTGGCGCAATTGACATGAGCAAGAGGGATTTTGTTGAAGAAAGACTCCAATTTTTTCAGATTGGTGAGCATACTTCTGAAGGGAAGTCAGGGGACAAGGGGGAAGGGGATAACAATAAAGTCACTGCCATCACACAGCCACAGTCAGGGGACAAAACAGTAGAGAAAACCATAGAGAGAGAAGTAGAAACACCAACAGTTGAACCTAAGCTCATCCTCCAGGCCAGTGGAGATGGCATGGAAGCAGCACCTGGTTGTAGCTCACTGGAGAAGTCGTCCGTGGCGCTTCACGCTTCTAAAGTTGATTCCAAATTGCGTACACCGATTAAAATGGGCATTTCGGCTTCCACCATGACGCTGAAGAAAGACATGTCTGGGGAAATGGCAGATAAGCTAGAGACGATGACACCAGGGACTCAGGGGTTAGACCGCGAAGTGGTAGAGGAGGTCGCAGACACAGCTGCGCTTAACCAGACCAGCAGTAGGGAAGCAGAAAAGTATGATTTTCCAAAAGATAATTTTAATAACAACAACAATTTGGACCCATGCACCACACCTACCAATCACCTTACTTGTACAGTAGTGCTAAATGAACACGTTGAGTCCAAGTGTCCCACCCAGAAAGCTAATCCAATGAAACATCCTTCAGCAAACGGTCCCGGTGCAACCCAAAGAGACTGTAAGCAGAAAAGACCCAGAGAGCAGCAGGCGCCCTCTGAACCAGTCGGGAATCAAGCACGCTCCCGGCTTCCCGTAAAAGCCAAAGGAGCTGTGCTGCATAGCCTTAGCCAGACCAGCAGGGGGAATCATGTCAGGGAGGCCAGGAAAGTTGACCCAAGGAAGCCGTGCAGCTCTTCTCCACCCATAGAGGGTAGGTCTAAGATCCCCATAAAAAACACAGAGAGGCATAACTTGGCCTTAGCTAGAAAAATGCCACCCGTTCAAAGCCAAGGGCAGATAGAGAGAAGCAAGGCCAACTCTTTTCCTTCTAAATTACCATTAAAGGTAAGATCTACCACCACCATCACCATCACTGCTGCAGCTGCAGCCGCAACAACTGTTAAAGCAAAGCAAGGTCAGCTTAGGGAGGTATGTAAACATTCTATTGAATATTTTAAGGGAATTAGCGTTGAGGCTTTAAAGCTTGTCGACCGACTATCGGATGAACAGAAAAAAATGCCACCAGGAGTGTCTGAGGAGGTGGAGGAGGAGGAGGAGGAGGAAGAAGAAGATAGTACCTCAAGAACCACATCCCTGTCTGAAGCCACTCAAGTTTTCCAGCCATCCATTGCAACGAAGCCCGCTAGAGATATGAGAACAGAGGCAGCACCATTAAAATCAAAGATTGAAAAGTCCGACAGTGACAGGAGGAGGAGGAGGAGGAGTAAGAGAAGGACTGGTGAGAATGGAGGGAGTCAGGTTTCTGGAGCTCTCCGGGCTCACCCTGTGGAAGCCAAGCCTAGTTTGTAAAACTTTCAACTTGTTGATCTTAGTGCATGAACTGTTGTGATTGCCTGTGTAGTGACTTCCTCTAGTTCTCATTCTGTCATTGTCATCTCTGTGTTTTGTCTTTTATGCTCTTCTTTCTCTCTTTATGTGAAGTCTGTATAGTAGATAGCTAGGGACGCATGCCGAAGACATTCATATCAGCCCCAAGATGCTCCCGTAGAGTAAAAATTGCCCTTTGTCAAAAGAAAGAATTTCTTTCATTCTTTAGTTCCTGGTGGGCTATTCCCCCCCCCTTCCCTCCACCAGTAATTAAATCATGTTATATACAGCTCATTAGATAGATTGTCAGCATGTTTGGTTCCATTTACACAATATTTACATCATGTAGATGAACACTACTAGCCTTTCAAAGGGGAAAGTTCCAGATCTGCGAATCTGCATGTGTGTGTGTATGTATGTGTGAGTGTGTGTGTGTGTATGTGTTTTCGTAGATTTTCACGGGTGTAGGTATGCTGGTCTTGTTGTATTTGGGTCTTTTCCTGTGCAAGATTGAGATTGTCTTGGCAACGTTTTGGCAAGGTCTCACTTGCCATTTTCAGGCTGATGTTTTCAGCTTAAAGCATGATCGGATCTGCCGTCTTTCTATAAATCTGACGATACCTCCAGCCTACCAGACATCTGGAAACCATCCCTAGTCAACAAATGAGCCCCACCCACCACCCAGGCCATTACAACACAAAATAACTACGGACACACAGCCAGCACCAATCAGCACCAATCTACCAATCATGATACATTCACACATCCAATCAATCCACTTATTGAACAAAGCCAGCACTCCACACCCACCACCACGATTTATAGAAAGACGGCAGCTCTAACCACGCTTTAAGCCGAAAACACCAGCCTGAAGATGGCGAGTGAAACCTCGCCGAAATGTTGCCAAGACAATCTCAATCTTACACGGGGAAAAGACCCGAATACAACAACACCAGCATACCTTCACCCGTGAAAATCTACGAAAACATATATATTTTAAAAAAGAACCAAAAAAGGGCATTCCATTCTTTTTAGTAATTGGACTAAAAGCACCTATTAAAATAGTGTTTAGAGTTTTGTTAGTCAGTGCTGAGAACCCTTTCACCCTTTTAATAGAAGCATTGTAAATCACAGGTCCCCAGAGCCCATGCGAACGGACCGATATAAGGATGGCAATTGTGGCTGATCACCTGGGACTTAGCTGGACAGGTAAGATTTTGGAATATTCTGGTGCTTTAGAAACTAGCAACCTCGAAGAGGCTCACCTTGTTGTTTCTCCCTGGATGTGTGTATCCATGGGTTGATGGACAGAGGAGGGCAGGGTGAACTTATTCCTTCCAGATCCCTCTACTCTGCTCTTCAGATTAGAGAGATTAAGAAAATGGGAAAGAGCAGAGTTCTTGGAGCTCCTGGTATTTTCAAAAATAAATAATAGAGCTGGTAAAAATGGGCCTGTTGAGTTGATGCTTCCATTGATGCCTCCATGTCCTTTTTGTGGGCAGCAGTGTAAGTGATATTACCTTTTTCTAGATGATGTTTTGTCATCTCAATCCTGTCTGCAGCCCTGGGATTGCATGGAGGCTTCCCTCCAAATGCTACCCAGGTTAAGGTCAGCTGAGACTAGATAAGGGCTGCTACAACTGGGACAGTTGCTTGCATCACATGGAATCTTCCCCTGTGACTTTGGTATCTCCTCTCTTGCTTCAGATGTGTAATAGATCATCACAATAGCCAAGTAAGCCACAAAGCTTCCTATTGGGTGTTGGAAGCTGCCCGGTTGGCATTCATCTCAGATACGGAAGGGGACGGGTTGAGCATTGCACTTGGATGGGTGGGAATTATCCCAGATGAGTCCATTCATTTTGCCCTCATTCTGGCCACAGCAGACATCCTTCCAATTCTGGTCCTTTGATGCAATGGAGCTGGGTTGTGATGATGACAGGGAAGCCTCTGGTCTCGGCTTTGGATTTGGAAACCTGGAGTCCAAGCCATAATGTTGTATGTTTGGAGGTTGTCAAGGGCTGGCCTCCCTCTTCCTGGACCATTGTTCCTGTCCAGACTGAGACCAACAAAGTAAAAAGAACTTAGAATGGAGAGAAGACCCATAGCATTCTTAGTCCCTCTTCCTGAGACTGGAACTCAAAGCTGTCTCTGAAAGTGGCTCTCCTTATTTTCTGCCTACACTCTTTGGCCTTTAAGGTGTGTTGGGAAGTTTAGGCTGAATTTTCTGTGAATAAAAACTGGTATCATTTGATGTCAGAAATACATTTGATTTTTACACAGGCTATTCAAATAAAATACGAGTAATTCTTTTTCTTCTCTCTTTTCCACAATGTAGAACTGGCAAGAGAGCTGAATTTTTCTGTTGACGAAATTAATCAGATTCGAGTGGAAAACCCAAATTCTTTAATTGCTCAGAGCTTCATGTTGTTAAAGAAATGGGTTACAAGAGATGGAAAAAATGCTACAAGTAAGTTTAAGATTTGTGTAGAAAGGGCTGCATCTTGAAGTTCCTACAAAAAGAATGCAGCTCCTTGATAGGTGACAGGCTCAGGAGTATGTCTGTGAATGAGCAGTCATAGACCAAATCCCTCTGTGTCCAGAGTGCTTATTTTCTTTATCCAACAACCTTGGTCGTCCAACCTTCATGCATGTATAATATTGGAGAGAGACACCACATCTTGGAGAATAAGTTGCCACTGTTAAGTTTTTTTTGATTAATGCAGCATTGTGCGTTCACTGATCAAAAGACATACTGGGATTTGATAAATAAGCAATTCAAAATGTACAGGGCACTGCAGCTCATGTGCTCCCATTTCTGATATTTAGTTGATGCCTCCTCTACGCTTCCGATGGGATCGGTGAATCCACAGGCCACCTATCCAAAGAATTCAAAGTTGCACACAAGAATTTTAATGTGTTTTGTCCTTTTCGCCCCCACAGCTGATGCCTTAACTTCTGTATTAACAAAAATCAATCGGATCGACATTGTAACTTTGTTGGAAGGACCAATATTTGATTATGGCAACATATCAGGCACCAGAAGTTTTGCAGATGAAAATAATGTATTCCACGATACTGTTGATGGTAACTGAGTTTATTTCATTTTATGTATTTTTCCCCCCAAGTGAGTAACAAATATATATGTTTTTGATTTAATAATATGGGACTTTGAGACTTTTTGTCCACTTAAAATACATTTTTACTTAGCAAGATAGGATTTGGGGTATGACTAAACCACCAAAGGTTCACTTGTTTTGAATTAACAGAGTTGCAAATAGCTTCTGTAGCCCTGAGGTGCGATTGCAAACTTTGCTGTTGCATTCTGAAACCTCCCCTAATTGGGCAATGAAACTCCAGTGTTCCAATTCTGTGTTCAGAGTTTTTCTTGAGGTTGTTAACCAAAGTTTTGCTTTCAAACATGGAGGTGCAATCAAGAACAAGTTACAGCAATTACTTTTTGGCTTTTGACATGTTGCTAGGCTGCTTACAAAACACTGTGCTGGCCTGAACATGCAAGATGAGTGTATATGCATGTGTCCACTTGCATATGCATACATCCAAGAATCCATGTTCTGGGGTGCTGCCTCCTGGGGGAAGCATTCGCTGCCTCTGAGCTGCAGGGTTCACCCCTACATCGCTGCAGTGCAGAAATATAAGTTCTGTGGACATTTTAAGAAATTTGTTCTTGAAATGTGGCTTGTGCTGTTCAATCGTGAAAGAGGTCTCTTCCCTCTAAAAAGAATGTGCTTCTCTTGTTTTGCGTTCTGTCCTTCCTCTTCTCCAAGCATCTCTAAAGCTCCTTGTCCTCACCAAGACCAGACTGTATCTTAACTTTCTCTCCGTGGATTCAGAGAACCAACCAAGCAACCAAGCAACCAACCACCATTATAATTAATGCACGTCGTTTCCGGATGCCATGCCTCAGTGCTGAACTTCCCCATTTTTGTCAGATGGGTTAGCCTAATATTTACCTGTGGGATTGTGCTGTACCATTCATTTGCCATTTCATATCTGTGCTGAAACTAAATGCTAGGACAGGCATGGTCAATGCGCAGACTCCTGCAATGTTCTGTACTCTGACTCTTGTCCTGAACACTGGGAATAATTTTCTGAGAAGCACACAGTGCTACAGTCGATGGTCAGGTTGATATGAGCCATGGTGGTGCAGTGGTTAGAATGCAGTATTACAGACTAACTCAGCCCCCTGCCAGGAGTTTGATTCTGGCCGGCTCAAAGTTGACTCAACCTTCCATCTTTCTGAGGTCGGTAAAATGAGGACCCAGATTGTTGAAGGCAATAGACTGACTGTTAACTGCTTAGAGAGGGCTGGAAAGCACGGTAGAGAGGTATATAAGTCTAAGTGCTATTGCTATTGCCATGCTTCTTTCTTGTAAATGTGAGGACACATTCATTGATCCCCTTGGAAGGATGTGGAACCTTCTCTAATATTTAGAGCAGAGGTCTCCAAGCTTGGCAACTTTAAGATGCGTGGACTTTAACTCCCAGAATTTCTCAGCCAACAGGAGAGACCCCGATTTCCACATTTTGGGATTCACCTTGATTAGAAATTGACAAGAGAGGAACCTGCTGCGTTGGCCATTCCTGTCCTGGGGAACAATGGTTCCTTTGTGTTCATGCTTCTCCTTCCCTTTTTCTTTATTTGATCTCAGTGTTTCTGATTGTACCCGTGTCACCAAGATCGCCTGTGTCTCCAAGATCACCAAAGTCTCCTCACTCATCACAATACTCCCATCTCTAGAGTTACATGGTTCCTGGAGTTGATCTATAGATTCTCTTCCCTCCCCATCCCCCCACCCCGAATAGTTTGTCTTTTCCTGTCGTAGGTCAAGAATTACCTTTTTCTGTCCTACCTGAAATTTGTTTCTATTTTCTACATCGAATCTATTCACAAAGGGCACTGACTAAACTGAAGTCTTTGAATCCAGTGTAGCACAGTAATCATTATGTGTGGTGTTCTTAGGTCAATATTAAAAGGAGATGCCTATACTAAAAATGAAGGCAATTTTTAAAATGCGTGTAAAATATTTGCCTGTCTTGCAGGCAGCCACTTTATTTTTTTTCTTCCATTTAACAACTGTGAGCCATAATGAAAGCAGAAATGATTTGTTATGGTGCAAATCACCATTATTCATGTGTGTGTGTGTGTGTGTGTGTGTGTGTAGTTGTTGAACAAAAATTGAGATGCTATCCAGCTGATTGAGAGATAATCAAAGAAGCTGTGATTAGAAACACAAGCTGCCGGTGTGTGTGCTGTGCTCCCAGTTCTGCTGGCTTCAGTTTTGTTGTGTTCTCTGTCCCATTCCCAATTCAATTGTTCTTGCCGTTTCATGCCATTCTCATGTTCTAAGTACTCAGCCATTCTGAATGCTTGATTTTATGTTCCTCCATTCTTCATGGCAATCAGTCCAAATGTGCTGTCTTCCTTAGGTTACCCCACCTTTCAAATGGAACTGGAAACCCCCCCTGGGTTGTGCTTCGCGCCACCCAGCCATTTCCATCAAGATGATTTGGCTAGCGATTTCTCTAGCATAGAATCACCCTTTAGAACTCCTAGTAGACTGAGTGATGTCTTAGCAACTTCACAGGGAAACCTAGAGGAGACGGCCGCAGGACCTCCCGTGGTCATTGAAGAAGACATCTCCCTGGAAGACGGCAGATACGATTACTCGGTGCCTCTAGAAGGAGCCTCTAAAGACGGAGGCCAAAACCCCCTGGAAGAAATCCACCTTAAGGATTATCCTCGCTATCTGGGTAGCTATGCTGGAATGCAGACGCCAAGCGATAGTAGTCAACCCTTAGTGAGGACTGAACGCCACGAGAGAAATTGGTCTGGTGCTGATGAGGAGCCGACGGACAAAAAGCTTAAGTCTCTCTTTGAAGATATTTGCCTTGAAGAAATAGCCGAGTCTGAGGAAATGACAGAAGAGAAAGCCTTGTCTATACTTAAGTATGTGCAGCAGGCCGAACAGGAAATGTCTTCAATTGCAGGTTGGCAGAATGAGGCCCCCCGAGTGAAGGTGGAACCGACGTCTTCAGGACGCAGAATAAGTGGAGAGTTGCTAAATCGATTGGATGACAGGTATGGAGCCATAAGGCTGATACAGCCAAGCCTCAGATTGATCCCTTCTTCTGCTTTTCCCATGTGATAGACAGTTGTTTTTTTTTAAAAAAATACTTAATTTAATTTGTTTCCTGCTAGTTGGAAGCATGTAAACATTTGACATTTGAAAAGCAGGGACCAATAGCTTTAAGTATTTAGTTAATGATATTTTATAGACAAAGGGTGATGTTCTCAAGACATAGCAGTACATTGATATTTAGGGCAGTGAAATCAAAACCAGCACTTCAACATCCTCATTCAAAGTAGAGATAGAAAGAATTCTAGACGGAGACTGAGTGTAGCTCTCAAAGGATTTTTAAAAAGCTCAAATATGAGAGAGAGGGAGGGAGGGAGAGGGACGGAAGGAGAGGGGGAAGAGAGAAGGAGGGAGAGGGAGGGGGAGAGAGAGAAGGAGGGAGAGGTGGGAGAGAGAGAAGGAGAGAGGGAGAAGGAGGGAGGGAGAGAGAGACAAAGACAACCAGGCTCTGGGGAGGCCATTCCAAAGCTCCAGAATGATCACCAAGGGTTCCTGCTCCTTGTGGATGTGCCTACAACATCTGGCAATTTTATCAGGATCTTGTTAGCTGTTCCAATAACGTTGGGAACACAGAGAGATAATTTCAAAAGCTGTAGGCTGTTTCCACAAGAATCCAGGATCTGTGTGTCAATATCCTTTGGGGGAAAATCTTTCTTCCTTGTGGAGCTTGTCTGCTTTTCAAAAGCACCTTGCCATTCTGGAGCCAGAGGAGCAAGACTAGAGCTCACCTTGCTCAAGTCCAGATTTTATTTCTGAAGAGGATCACAATGATCCTTCAAGGCTCGTATTGGCTGGATCCATCCTGTGGCACATCTGGAATGATCTCAACTCCCAGAGCCACAACTTGTAGATAATGACTTGCCTAGAGCTGCAGTCTCGGGTTTTTCTGAGTCAGAAATGCCAGCCTGTTGATGAGCAGCTATGGAGAGGTGATGCAATGATACCATGACTTATTTCTTGGGTTTGGCTCTTCCTCTCTTGCAGCCCTGGTCAATGCAGAGATTCTATTACCTCATATTTCAAAGGGGAAGCAGGAAAGCTGGAGACCAACGGGAGCTACTCGGAATCCACGTTAGAAGCAAAGGGGAAGACTTTTGTCCAGGACTCTGTGAACAGCCAAGGAAAACAGAGCGACAAGGAAACTGTGAAACCAAAAATGCAAAGCTCTCTGCGAACTGAGCAGCAAACAATCTCATTAACATCCCACCACAAATCCTTGCAAGAGGCAAGCAAGCCAGCAGTTGATACACCTAAAACCTCTGTGCCTGTTAGCATGAAAAAGACAAGCTGGAATATTTCTGACAGCAGCAAGCCAAGGTCAAAAGCTCAGGAAGATGATGGGACAGCAGCTGCTTCAGAACAAAAGGTATAAAAGCCACAAACTTTGATTTGCTCAGGGAGGAGGGGACAGGCCATCTTTTGCCACCCATTCTTGCTTCCTCTACAGCTGCTCCTCCCTCCATGTCTCAGGGCCGAGGGATCAGCTGCTGCATGCCAGGGACCCTTGTGTGGCCATGTGGGAATCAGTTCCCCCTCCCCATTCATTCTCCAAACTCCCTGATGACCTTGATTAAAGCCAGATTCTCAATGTGTGGATCAGGGTTGAAATCCAGCAGGTTCTGGAGAACCGGTAGCGGAAATTTTGAGTAGTTCGGAGAACCGACAAATACCACCTCTGGCTGGCACCAGAGTAGGGTGGGAAAGGAGATTTTGCAGTATCTTTCCCCTGCTATGCCCACCAAGCCACGCCCACCAAGCCACACCACGGCCACCAGAGCCGGTAGTAAAAAATAATTGAATTTCACCACTGGTGTGGATACACAGATCAATGAGATGCTTGTGCCCAATACAAAACTGAGCTGAGACCCATCAGTAAAAGTCCTACAAAGGGCAGGAAATATATATAAGATGCATCCATCTGCCAAATGCCATCAAATCCTAGCTTAGCCCATTTTGGGGTGGCAGAAATCCCTAGAAAGTTCTTCAGTTGAGTAGCAACTTACTTACTTCCAGCTTGAGGGTGGATTCTCCATGCAAATAGTGCACTTTTCAGCCATTCTTTCCCATGACAGAATATACATTGTTGGCTGGGAAAATATACATAAGGCTGGATGGGAGAGCTAAAGCATAAGGGACTATTTTACCTTGCTGTTCTGCAGAATTAAGCAAAATTCTTGGTATAACTCAAATTTGAAACTGCTTTTTCAAGTAGTTTTCAAATCTTGTTTAACAACAACAACAACAATGTGCTACTAATCTTAGTTTGGTCTAGAAAGAGGTGGGGGCGTTGGGCATATACCACTGTGAGACTAGCTTGAGTTTTGGAAAAAATAGAGCTGTTGCTATAACATGAAAGGATCTTTGAGGGTAGCAAGGAATAGTGGGGCAATGTGTAAGAAGGGCGTGTCTGCACTCTGGTCCCTCCTTCCTCATAAAAAGCTTGTAGACACAAGAATTTACAGCTGTTGCAAGCATGTGCAACTCTGTTTTTTATGCCGTAAATGATATGAGGCAAAATGACACACATTCCCAGCATGGTAGTTGAGGGAGGTGAATCTAAATTTGGGGGAAACCATTTTCCCTTTCTTCTGTCAGAGTTTGTTGCAGCAGTCACATCCAGAAAGCAAACACAGATAACTGATTCAGCAGGATTCATTAAATTCTCTTTATAGGTAATATAACACATGAATAAATATACAATACCAAAAGCAGGTTTTCCAACTTGGTAGCAAATACAAGCAAACATAGGCAGAGGAGAGAACAGTTTCAGTTTCTGTTCAGAACAGCAGACAAGTTTAGAGCTCAGCACAGACTCAGATCCTCAGAGCTAAGCCATGTTCAGGCTCCTTGCTGTTTCCTTGTTGCTCACACAGCAAATACTGTTTCAGTTTCTAAACAGTCTCCATTGTCTGACCTGTTGTCATGTCTAGCCAAACAGTCACCATTGGCTGATCTGTTGCCTATTCCAGTCTATGAATATTCATACTCTGACATCTTCTTGCTCAGATTAATTTTTATGTTTTCAATGAGCCAGTAAAAATGTCCTAAAACTACATTTATCAGGAGTTCAGTGACAGTGACAGTGAATGTGAGATTCAGAGTGATTCAAGTTCAGGTGAAGAGCAGAGGATCATTACGAGGGTTTATCGCCGGCGGTTCATTCTGAAGGTATTGTGCGGTATTGGCATGGAGTGGATTTGGACTGCAGTGCGGATAGTGTGGCTCACCATTAGACACTCTCTTTGTATTGTCCCTTGCACAATCTGTAGATCTGTTGGGTGGACCTACCAGATTGCAGTCTGGGTTGTTGCTCATAATCTCATCCTTTGTTGCATGGCTGTATATGCATGACTCTAAATGCACTGGAATGTAGTTGAATACCCTACATGTGTTCAACAGTGGTATAGTAATTGGGGGACGCTACAGATGGAAAGATAAAGTCAGGGGAAAGGGTCAAGCTCTTTGGGAGGCCCTCTGCTTGTCTGTTGCATTGAGAATCAGCAGCCAGTCTGTCCCACAACCAGGGTTGAAGGATTCCATTATCGATCCTGCTTGTGTTTGTCCATGCATAGTTGATGCCATTTTGCCTTTCATCTTAAGAGCCAAAAGGTCCTGAATCAGCCCCATAGCTTAACCAACTACACTCTCAAAACAAATGTGTTAACTCAATTTCTCATAACATTCTTCTTGATGTCTGCCTCAAAGCCTCTTGTGTAAATACCAGCACACACAATTACTGCTGTTGAACAGTAAAGAATACTGTGAGCATTAAGGGTGGGTAGAAGATTATTACAACACCTCCATCCAGAACTTGTCATCTCCAAATCACAATGTAAACAGAGATACTGGACCTCTTCCAGTTTTGTGCCATTGTGGACCTGTTTGGGCTTTGCTCCCAATCCAGTTTGACAGGAATCCTGGGGACTTCCCAATTTTCCTAAGGCTCCTTGTGAAGGTAGTTCTGAGGAAGCTGATCTGTTTGTTGTAGGTTGTGACGCTGATCTGCTGATGCCGTCGGGATAATCATGATGATTCAAGTTTATATTCTACCTTGTATGAACACTCAAAGTTTGTTCAGCTTTCCCCAGAGTTGTCAAGAGATGGAGTAAAAACAAGGACACAGAAGAGTTTGTCTTCATTTTAGCAACATAAAGACAAGGTTATCAATTGTCTAATCTTTCTATGTGGCTAATTTAGTCCGCAGCCATCCTGGTATTGTTTAAGGCTCTTAAAACTCTCATCATTCAGTGTTTTGCCTAATGCGATGATGCTTCCCATACAATGAAATGTCTTGCACAAGTGTGATTGTGTGCTAAATAATTAGATTAGATTAGATTAGATTAGATTGTTTATTTGTATGCCGCCCTTTTCCCTGGGGGGACTCAGGGCGGCTCACAATCCAAAGGAAGGGGGGGAAAACAGACTTTTACATATAAGACAGTACATGATTAAAACGCAACATTCATACCATTCGGGTGGGTTACAATCTTTAGTCCCAGGCCTGACGGGATAGCCAGATTCTAAGGGCTGTGCAGAAGGTCTGGAGGGTGGTGAGGGTACGAAGCTCCACGGGGAGATTGTTCCATTGGGTCGGGGCTACCACCGAGAAGGCTCTCCTCCGCGTGGTGGCCAGTCGGCATTGGCCAGCGGATGGAACTCGGAGGAGGCCTAAACGATGAGATCTAATGGGTCGTGTGGAGGTGATCGGCAGTAGGCAGTCTCTCAAGTACCCAGATCCACTACCATGAAGGGCTTTATAGGTGGCAAGTAGCACCTTGAAGCGTATCCGGAGATCAACAGGTAGCCAGCGCAGCTCGCGGAGGATAGGTGTTACGTGGGTGAAGCGAGGTGCACCCACAATCGCTCGCGCGGCTGCATTCTGGACTAGCTGAAGTCGCCGAATACTCCTCAAGGGCAGCCCCATGTAGAGCACATTGCAGTACTCCAGCCTAGAGGTCACAAGGGCACGAGTGACTGTTGTGAGAGCCTCCCGGTTCAGGTAGGGGCGCAACTGGTGCACCAGGTGAACCTGGGCAAATGCCCCCCTGGTCACAGCTGACAAATGGTGTTCGAAAGTCAGCTGTGGGTCCAGGAGGACTCCCAAGTTGCGGACCCTGTCTGAGGGGTATAATGTTTGACCCCCCAGCCTGAGAGATGGAATATTTGCCAAATTGGCGGGAGGGAAACACAACAGCCACTCGGTCTTATCCGGGTTGAGCACGAGTTTGTTAGCCCTCATCCAGTCCCTAATAATAACCAGTTGGAGCTTCTCTTTAGATAAGTGGGGAGCCTTATCTGCCCAAAGTCATTGGGAATAAAGCGGCTCTTGTTTTTTTTAAAAACTCATCTTGGGAGAGATTCTGGTGAGCTGTTTTTCATGAAGAACTAATCTTAGTTCAAGGTACTAGGTAGGACCAGCGCAACTAAGCATGGGCTTCTCCTGAATAAAGAGCCAGAAAATTGTACAAGTAATAACTTTGTCTTCAAAAAAAGATTTATGGAGGATTGAGATGGCATCAGGGAAGAATTATTTCAGAGGAACAACTTCTCAGGCCTATCAAAAGGAAATAGTGATTGTGCTCTATAACTTCCTGGATGGAGTTTCTACAAAGCCTTCTCCAGGGGTTTAGCCCCAAGTTTCCTAGACAAATTTCCTACATACATAGCACCAACCATGGCATAAATTGCTCTCCAGAGTGGAAAGACTGGCCCCTGTTTCCTGAAAGCAGCAGCCACCCATAAATGGCCTTTGACAACATAAGTATATCTTCAGCATGATCCCCAGAATCAAAACTATGAATCATGTGTCCCAAGACACTCTAGATGTCTGGCCATTGTCTCTAACAAGAAAATCTTGCCTGGCCTGGCATGAGTTTATTGCTTGGACTGGTGTTGAAAAGCAGGAGGTGGCCCCAAGTGAGCAGGGCTAACCCTTTGACCTGTTCTCTACTAGGGTGAGGAAGCCAAAAACATTCCAGGTGAATCAGTCACGCGAGAGCAGTTCACGGACGAAGAAGGCAATACCGTCACCCGAAAAGTAATTCCATTCTGCAGATTCATTTTTCTCCTTCTTTCTTGAGTCCTAAATTATGGATTCTTTGTCCTTCCGTACTCGGGCTGAACCCATATCGACTTTTGTTTTTCCTATGTTATTTCTCACAGGTTACCCGGAAAGTATTAAGACGCCTTGTTATCCCACACATGAAAAAACCTATCAGGGTAATGAAAGAACTGAGCGGGGTGCAGTGGTCCCTCTACGCTCAAAACGCAGTTGAATGGCTGGTGGCTTGCCAATTAACCTCTGCCGCCCCCCGCCCCCCCCGGTCCCCGCCAAGGCAAAATGCTTGTGCTTTTAGCAAGTGGTGTGCCTGATCTGAAAGGAGAAACTCTCCTGTGCCTCTGTGTTTGGCTGCTCTTTCACCCTCTGGCTCCAAAGGACCATCCCCAAAGCCCTTCTGGCTAGTGGGCCTTTACTAGCAAAATAACCCTCTCTCAGGCTCTTCCCTGTGGGTGCTTTTTTCTTTCCATCTTCTGCCTCCTGGTCAGTTTCATCTACCAAAGGAAGAGAAAGTTCTGAAAATTTTCTTTGGTACTAACTAAGAGGACTTGGGGGTGGGGCATTGAGGGTGCAATTTTAGGCTAAACTTTGAGTGACAGTGGTGCAGTGGTTAGAGTGCAGTTCTGCAGGCTACTTCCGCTGCCAGCAGTTTGGTAGTTTGAATTGCACCGGGCTCAAGTTTGACCCATCCTTCCATCCTTCCAAGGTGGGTAAAATGAGGAGCCAGATTGCTGGGGGCAAGAGGATGACTCTGTAAACTGCTTAGAGGGGGCTGTAAAAGCCCTATGAAGCAGTATATACTGTAAGTCTAAGTGCTATTGCTAAACCTTCCAAAATGAGTCCCCCCCCCACCCCATAGATACTGCAGGATGTGCACAAGTTCAGTGTGGCAAGTGATCAAGAGTCCAAGCATGAAACAGATTCTGAGCCATCCAGTGGTTTTCAACTCCTGGAAGCCACATTGGTATTTTTCCCCTTGACCCATTACATGACCTGGTTTTTCAAGTCCAAATGGATATCCGATTCACATGTTGTCTTCCCTTCTCCCAGAACACCTTTATTCTTTCTCCCAGTGGATGAGTTTTCACACTCAGGTGGCCATCAAGTTTTATATCAACTGGGCAGAAAGATTTTATGTTTTAAAAGAAGACATTCAATCTTTCTAATCACCTGTCTTCTTTTAAATAATAAGGTATACATGACCGCACAAGGCCCAGGTTCTCACCTGGATGCTACTTTTGACAAACTGGAGGAATATTGAGCCTAGGACTTAATAAACAAAGGCTGTTGCTCATCCTTGAAAAGGAGACCACATGGTTAGTACTTTCCTTACCTCTTACAATGACACCAGTCCACCAGAAAAGCTAATCAGATCAAACAGCTTTTGAGATTGGCTGCTGGCCTTGGCCTCTGGCACTAGGAGTGAATTGGGAGAGGTCCATGGACCATCAAAGGCAAAGAGAAGAGGGCAGATCCCGGGGATGCTTGATGGATGTGGGGTTCAAATGCTCCTTGGGGAGATGCATACCTAACTATGCATCCACTGGCTATAGCAAGGGAGATGGTGTGGCTGTGGGTGAGACAAACATATCTGCCTGCCAGACATCCAGCAGACAGAGCTGTAATCTCCATCTTTCTCTGTCACCTTCTGTTCTTGGGAAGATGCTCCTTACACCTGGAATCTGAAAACCCCGGGGCAGAACAGGAAATGTCTTTCCCCATGGCTATCGGGCCCACACTGCTTTGGAGTTTGCCCTGGTGACTTGTCAATCTAACATTGAAGTAAAAACAATAATTAAAAGGGGTGCGTGTTTTAATTAGGGAGCAATGGCAGGATGTGAAAAAGAAGGACAGATGCATCAGGTTGCATGAAGTGAAGATTGCAAAGATTTGCAAGAAAAACTAGTAACTGTTTACAAACAAATCAGGACAGGGAGGAAATGAATATATTTTTTTGGAACAGCAGAAGCAGCATTGAAATTTAAGAATCTGTCCAAGGTCTAAACTTTCTGTACCAGCCTGATCTGATTGTCCCTAATTCTCCAAGGGTTTTGGGGATAATTGTCCAGAATCACAGGCCTGGTTCAGAAACCTCCTAATATTTTAAGCCCTCCACCCCACTCCCAGCCAAGACTCCATGGAGTTCCCCACTTCTTTCCCACTGCCTCTCAGAGGGATTGGACCTCAGGGTTAGAAGTTGTAGAAGACCTAAATGTAAAAAGCTACTCCAATAAAATCTTCCTCAAAGCTAGTACAGCTAGTCCTCAACGTACGATCACAATTGAGCCCATTTATGTTGCTAAGTGAAACATTAGTTAAGTGGCTTTTGTCCCATTTTACATTCTTTCTTGCTGCAGTTGCTAAGTGAATCACTGCAGTAGCTACCTTAGTAACCTGGTTGTTAAGTGAATCTGGCTTCTCCAGTGACTTCGCTTGTCAGAATATTGCAAAAGGACACTGCAGCCATCATAAATATGAGTCAGTTGCCAAACATCTGAATTTTGATCACACGACCATGGGGATGCTGGAGTGTGAAAAATGGTCATGTCACTTTTTTGTTGCCATGAGTTCAAATGATCATTAAACGAACTGTTGTAAGTTGAGGACTACCTGTAACCCTGGATATCCATCTTCTATATTCCTTCGCAAAATGCAGCAAAACCTCAACTGAATGGACAGTTGGGGTGGAGGAAATGGAATTGATAACATTGATGTAATTGATATCCTTTGGGTAATTGTCAATGGTTTTCCCTGGTTTGTCTGCGTTGTCTGCCCTTCTTACAATTTTCTCATTAATGGCAGGGAATAGAGACAAATGACACAAAGGAACATGATGGTGGAAGTGATGCACTTGCTATAAATTAGATCAGTTGTCTGGAATGTTGTGAAAATCATGGCTTTTCTCCACTATTTAGGGATGAAGTCCAAAACAAAAACAAAATGCCCATTGCACATGCCGTCTGCTGGAGGTCTGAAGAATCAAGGTTTTGACTGTATTGCTAAGCTGTGAATTTTGAAATGGAAATATATATATATATATATATATATATATATATATATATATATATATATATATATATATATATATATATATATATATATATATACACACACATACATACATACATACATACATACACACACACACACACACACACACACACACACACACACACACACACACCTTTGAAGGACTTTTAGTATCTTTATTGCAGATAGGTTTTGCTTTGGCAAATATTCCCTTTTCCCAGTTCCCCCTTTCATGACTAATCTACTTATTTTAAAGCTTGGACCTTCCTTAAATCAGCAGAATTTGGCTTGCAAAGGGTCTGCTAACTTGGAATCACCCAGCATGGGATATTTGTAAAGTGGGGGAAGGAGAAATGAAATATTTGGAATTCTGTTCGAACTTATTTCAGGATGATGAGCCCGGAATGGTGCTATATGTGTCGTCATCACACATGTCGTCATCTTTCGCTGCCAGCTACTCATCTTTCGCTGCCTCCTCAATGGTTTAGTACTGATCCCCTATCTTGTATAATTGCTATGATGAGATCCTCCACTTGGTGTATGATAGTGTGTCCTCTTTTTTTAAAACAGGGAGAAGGGTGTAAAGTGAAAATGAAAAAAGATGCCCGGCATGCAGAGAAGACGACCTACTCATAACAGCCAAACAGTGAATGGTCAGTTGGATGTATGACTCTTGTATTCTTAATTCTTGGATTGAGCAATGAAGAAATCTTTGCGAAGCAATGAGAAACTCGGAGCTTATTTCCTTGGCTTAGCAATTTTTGCAGGGTCCTTCCATCGTTGGGCTGATCGTTGGGCATCATTCAATGAGATGGGGGCCCTCTGGGTACAGTGAAAAGAACACCCAGAGAGAAGGGAGGGTTTTCTGGAGTTGTTACAATAACAATCACAGCCATGGCTGTTCTCTTAAATATTAATTTTCTGGATCGCCTACAGCAGGGGTGTCAAACTCAAGGCCCGCAGGCCAGACCCAGTGTGCGAAGTGCTTAGATTTGGCTGCGGGGCGGAGGTGGGTTGCTCCCGGCATTACTGCCAGTTCGGTGCATGCAAAAATTTTGCAAGCGCACACCTGATTCGTGCTCTGCGTGCATGCACATTTGCACAGAAATACATCTGCACATTTGCACACTGTTAAAAAAGGGGGGGGAAATTAAATTTGTGCAATTACAATTGTTCTCCACATGTGAAAATCAAGATGGCGGCCCCATAGGAGAGCTGGTTCGGGGGCATGGCAGGCCTGGGTCGCTGCCGGTTCCAGCAACCCAGGCCGCCAAATCACTACTGGTTCAGCCGAACCGGTAGGAACCCACCTCTGCTGCAGGACCACCCTGGAAACAGCAAATGACTGGCCCATGGTGCTTCTGCCAGCGAAAATGGAGCTGGAGTGAGCCGTGTGCAGGCTCTGTTTTCGGCTGTGAGGGCTTCCTGCAGCCTTTTGCCAGTAAAAATGGAGCCTTCCCGGGCTCTGTATATGCTGGCAGAGGACTGTAGGATGTTGAGCTGGTCATGCCCTCCTCAGCCACACCCACCCTGGCTTACTTGGGCCCCAAAGGTCAGACACAACCCTGATGCGGCCCTCAATGAAATCAAGTTTAACCCCCAGCCTACAGGAACCAAGAGAACTTTGGATTTGTTCGATTTCACTGATTTTATCTTTATGCAATGAAAACCACCCCTCAGATACCAGCTTTGGCTTGCTTCACTCTAGGCAATACTTAGGGACGCAGTGGCTCAGCAGCTAAGATGCTGAGCTTGTCGATCAGAAAGGCCCGCAGTTCGTCGGTTCGGATCCCTAGCGCCGCATAACGAATGAGCTCCTGTTACTTGTCCCAGCTTCTGCCAACCTAGCAGTTTGAAAGCACATAAAAAATGCGAGTAGAAAAATAGGAACCATCTTTGGTGGGAAGGTAACAGCGTTCCATGCGCCTTTGGTGTTGAGACACGCCGGCCACATGACCACGGAGACGTCTTCTGACAGCGCTGGCTCTTCAGCTTTAAAACAAAGATGAGCACCACCCCCTAGAGTCGGGAACGACTAGCACATAAATGTGAGGGGAACCTTTACCTTTTTACCTGAAGATGGTTGGTGGGAGAGCAATCACATGCTGCAACAGAAAAGGCCCATTTTCTAGGTTGACAGGGCTTAATTGGTAGAATCTGAAAGGAGCCGAAGCTGCCTGATCTGACAGATACGATGGGGGACAGGCAGTCCTTCTACGCCATTTAAGTTTAGTCATCTACTAAGAGCCTGATCAAATATGAGTTACATTTTGTAACCTACAAACCAGGTAATTTCTAGCTTGGAAAATTTTGTTCTAATCTCATTTGTTTACTTTAAGCTCATTGACTTGGGAAACATTTTCCTGAACAGGTGGCTGAACACCAAGCTTGTTTAACCAGCGCAGGACTTGAAAAAAAACTGGATTTATGTCTTGCTCTGGCTATGTTTCTGTTTTGTTCCAATATGGCAGCTGGGGGTGGGTAATCCTTGAACTTTAAGTACTAGCCCTCTTGGGGGCAAAGTGGTGGGGGGGAGAAGAGGAGAGAAATGAGGAGTGAAAAGGGGAGAGAGGAGAGGGAGAGAGGAAGAGAAACTTGAGAAGGATAACAGAAGGAAGAAAGGAGGTAAGGAGGGGGAGGAGAGAGGGAGAAGAAAGGGATGGATAAAGTATAAATATGGTGTATGGAGAGCAGAAGAGCCAATAATTGTTTTTTGGGAGTTGTTGGTAAGTTGAATTGATGTAAACATTTAACAATACAATATGATGTTGGTTATGTAATAGTATACATGTGGTTATATGTTATGAAAATGGAAAAATAAAAAACTATAATCAGAAAAAAAAGTACTAACTCTCTTGGCTCTGGAGAACCCTCTTGGTGGCAGCTGTAACTCAAGAGGTCTATGGGCAGCTGGAGCTGTGGTCCAACATGGCCCAACCTGGGACAGATGAATGGGTCAACGCAGTGGGGGCTGTAGGGTGGGCCTTCTATTTTATGGAAGAGATGCGGAAATATTATTTGCGGTTGAGAGGCTCTATGCTGTTCTAACACCGGTATTCTTTTTCTCTTTCTCTCTTCTCCATCCTTTTCCACGGGACCCAAGACTGTGTGCTTTTACTGCCAGTATTCTAGAGAGAAACTCAAGGACGAATGAAATCCAACAGGAATTATCAAGTCATGGACAAAAGTGTGTGTGTGCGTGTGCGCGCGTCTGTGTGTTTGCTGCTTCCACACATTAACCGCATGGTTTTTATGTGACGAACACAACAAAAACAAATTTAATTTAGCATGAGCCAGTTCTACACAAGCATGGAAACCCACATTTCATTCACACCATTGGAGAGGATGCAGCGAGAGAAGAAAGGACGGATGTCCAGGGTGCTCCTAAGCCATGGCTTCACTGAAGCAAGGCAAAGCCATGGCGAAACTGAGGAATTCCTGTTGTGAGAGATTTTCAAGTGACACTGGAGAATGGTTCAAACGACCGAAAGGCACTAAAAATTATTAAAATCCACAACAGCTCGCCTTATTTTTCTCAGACCCAAACTGTCAGGGTACTAAAATACACCTTTGTTTTTTTGGTTTTCATTTTTTTAAGACAACAACAACAACAAAGACTAACATTGCTTGTCTCATTGTAAATAACACTGTGTAAATTCTAAAGCGAAGGAGAGGATCCAGGCTGAGCAGGCACTGCCTCCTAGCTCACAAACTGGATCCTGCGTTTGCGTTGGACAGAAATCAGTGTCTCGGAGGGCCGTGACACCTGCCGAGGTACTCTGGATGTACCTTCACAGATTCTTGTATATTTAGCGATTATAATGTTTGTATATGCAAAAAAAAAAAAAAGGCTAGCTTGATTTTAAAAAAATCTTTAAAATCTGCTGCAAATTTAATGATTCCTAAGATGGGGAAATCTGAAGTTCTGGGAAATCAAGGATTCTCTCCGGAGTACTGATATTTTGATGCATGCGTTCCGCCTTATTTTGATGAACACTTTTCCAGTTTTGCAAATATATTAGATGGCGACGTGAGAGAGGGGATCCGGGGGGGGGGGGCGCAGTTCATCAGGGCACAGCTGCTAAGGGAGGCCTCCTCATTTCTGCTTGCAGTGGGTGGAAGATTGAGGCCGCCCTGGGCACGGCGGCTGTTTGGGAGCCGGGCTGCTTGTGGGAGCCTATCCATAACCTTTAAACACAAAAGGCCCTCATCTAATGTTTGTTGCTCTTGCCAGTTTTTCTGCTGGAAACGATCTCAAACTTAACAGAAACCATAACATATACAGTAGTTGCTTTTGCAGAGGGGGGGTTGCTACCTGTCCTGCTTTCCACTGGGGGAAATGCTTGCAGCTTTTGGCAGTTTGGGGTGATGCTCTTGGAAGCGCCAGTGGGGGATATTTAAAAAAAGGGGGGGAAAGGAAGGAAGAGAATTTCTTAGCTAACAAGAGTGGCAGCACGCTGTAAAAATATTACTATATTGTGTACTGGCTCTAAGATGTAGAATCTTTCAGGAAGCCAATCGTGTAATCATCCTAGCAGATTAATAATAGGTTGTTAAGGCTGCTGTGTTTTAAAGGGCATTTTTATTTGGGTTTTTGGTGAAATACTTTTAATTTGTTAATTATCTTCATATGGAAACAGGATTTGTTGATAATAGCTCTAATTACATATGTATGAAAAAACAACAACAACCCACCAACACTGGATGATCTAGTTGATAATTTAAGCATAAAATAAATTGTGTTAAAACACTTCAATGACATGGCAATCAGAATGCTTTGTGCCTGGCGTTAATCCCGTGAGCAAGCTTTGCCTTCCCCCTTTCTCCCCCTTAGGGCTGTGAATTCCTCCACCCCTCGTCAGAAACAATAAGAGTTAAAAAAAGTTGGGAAGGGACCTTGGAGGTCATCTAGTCCAACCCCCTGCTCAAGCAGGAGACCTACTATTTCTGAGAAATGGCTGTCCAACCCATTGCATAATCACCTGGAAGAGAGAAAGATGCAATCTCCACTCTGCCTGATCCAGAGTAGAGCGGCTGAGCCAGTCTGCCCTCACATTGTCAACCCCTGAAATGTGTTCAGCGACGAGGGACAGGAGGTGAACCTCTGCCCAGTGACCCAGCTCTTCCACCTCCCCCATTAGCTGTCTTGACCGGGTGCCCCCCTGCCTGTTGACATGGGCCTTGGCTGTAATGTTATCTGTCAGAATCCGCACATGGCTCCCCTTGACCATGCCTATGAAGTGGAGGAGGCCAAGACGGATGGTCCTAAGCTCAAGGAGATTAATACTCAAGACACTTTCCTCCTCTGACCACTTGCCCTGAGCCAAATGTGCGTCAAGGTGGGCGCCCCAACCCGTGAGACTCGCATCAGTTGTGATTGTGATCCTGTTCTCCACCTCGAAATGACACCCTCTACTAATCGCAGGAGACCTCCACCAATGGAAGGAGCAGCGTACCTCACTAGGCAAGGTGATTCTAGCCGGGGAAGTACTCCTCCGTGCCTTCTGGAAGGGCAGTAGGAGCCATTGCAGTTCCCTGGTGTACAGTCTGGCCCAAGGGACAATTGTGATGTCTGAAACCATCTTCCCCAGCAACTTAGACAAGGTAGCTAGTGAAACCTTGCTCTCCTTCTCCACCTGGGAGATTAACTGTCAGAGGCTCTCCTGTCTCTCCTCGAAAAGGAACACCTGAGTTGCTTCCATGTCGATCCAGGCCCCCAGGTGTAAAATGCGGGTGGTAGATACCACATGACTCTTGGCCCTGTTGATGGAAAACCCATGGGACTGGAGGGCATGAACAGTGGTGTCGAGGTCCACTATAGCCTTATCGCGAGAGTGTGACAATAACAAGATGTTCTCTAGATAGGACATAATCCTGATGGGCACTGTCCTCAAATGAGCTGTCAGGGCGGCCAACACCTTAGTGAAAGCCCGAGGGGCAGATGAGAGGCCAAAGGGCAAGGCCTTGTATTGATAATGGCAGTTATTGTAGCAAAAACAGAGGAAATAGTGGTGTATAGGTATATGCAAATATGCCTCTGTGAGGTGAGGCCTTACTCCTTCTAATGTTGACTGCAAGGAATGCATTTTAAAACATCGGTATATCAAGTATTTATTAAGATGCTTCAAATCCAAAATAGCCCTGCAACCCCCCCGAGGACTTGGGAACAACAAACAACACAGAAAAGAAACCCTGAAAACACTAGTCAACCGGCACCAGTTGGATGGCTTCAATGTCTAGAAGATGACGTATGACCAAGCTCATCAAGAACTGCCGTTGCCTATTCCCCGAGACTGGGAATGAAAAAACGTGGATGGAACGAAAGGAACTCAAGGGCCAAACCCATCTTAACTGTAGTGATAACCCAACTGCTGGAAGTGGTGGCTTCCCACACCTCCTCAAAATGAATTAATCAGCCACCAATGGGGAACTGATCTCCAGGCGGCTAATGGCCTATGGTAGAATTGGTTCCCTCCGCCCCAAAAGGGCCGCTTGGACTGATTGCCCCGCTGTTGGTGGTATGGTTGCTGTCTCTGGCGTTGCCCAAAGTTACCCTGCTGCCTAAAGGTGGATGGGCTATAATCCTGGTTCCTAAAGGATCCCCCATAATCTAGTTGCCTAGGCCCTGCTTGTAATTGGTGGGCAAGACCTTACGCTTATCTATTCCCTCTACTAGGAGAGGCGTGAGGGAATCCCCGAATAGGTCTCCCCCTTTATATGGCTCCTAGGTCAGACACCACTTCTGCCAGAGATCAGTCTGCCACGAGTGCAGCCACAGGAGTCTACGGGAGGTCACGGAGGACGCCATGGCCCGCGATGCAAATCTGGTGGCACTCAATGTGGCATCAGCCAAAAACTGCAACACTGCTATGGTTTTGTTCAGGTCCTGGTGTGCTCTGGAATCCCCGGCTGGGATTCTCCCCTGTAGCTGCTGCAACCAGTTCAAGCTAGAACGATAAAAAAAGGAAGCCACCACTGAAGCCCGGACCGCCCAAGCGGCTGCACCGCTGGAGGGTTTGGTCGGCCTTCTTTTCTTCAGGTTTCAGGACCTCCTCCTGGGACCCCGATAACGTAGTGCTAGAGAGAAGTGCCGAAATTGGGGCATCCACAGTCGGCCACAGCAACAGTTTGTCGAGGCACTCAGCCGTGTTATAAAAGCGCTTGTCCGAGCTGGATGGAGCTAGGCCTGATGTTGATGTAGCCCATTGTCTCTGGATGGCGTCCATAAACAATTGGGGAACAGGGATGGCATCCATCTCCAACTTATGTTCCGTAAACCACATGTTGGCTGATTTGGTGGCTCCGGAGGTTGAGGGAGCCTCCACCTGTCCCCCCATATCGGCTGCAGCAATTGCCTTAGTTAGCAAAGGTTTAACAGTGTCAGTGGGAAGAGGCCCATGGCCACCGGCTTCTCTGGGCTATCCCCCTCTTCCTCAGATAAGCTGTCCTCCCTAATCTCCCCCTCTTCCGAGGCTAGAGAATGACAGCGCTCTGGGCGCTGAGGTGACTGGTCCGCCCCCATGTTGGGCTCAAGGTCATTGTGTGCGCGAACATGGGTGGCTGGTGGAGGTGGTAGTGGCGCACATTGCTGCAACCCAGCCGCAATCCCGTTTAATGGCCTCTGCAATGAAGGACTGGTAGTCCAGAGGCATGGCTGGGGCCGAGAACTCGTGACAGAGGCCCGCAGCCGTGGGCATAAATGTGACTTCCACATGCCTGCTAGGTAGGCGAGGTTCCATAGTGGGTGGCAGCACAGATTGCTCCCAGATCCCTGAGGTATTAATAGACAACATTGGACTGAATGGACCAGGCCCAGAATCCAACTGTGCGGGAGGGCTGTGGCCTGAGATGGTAGTGGGGGAATAGGCATGAGGCCCAGCCTTGATCTGGGGGTTGGCCTCCTTGTCTGCCAATTTGGAAGCCTTCTTAGATTTGGAGCCCTTGCTGGAGGATTTAGAGTCCTTAGAGCCCTTATCATTTGGCTTATTTGCACTGCCACTTTGAGATGAGGCAGGCAAGGTTGGGGGATCGGGGCCCCCAGCCACTGACAGCAAGCCTCCCTGACTACTTCCTTCCATGTCAGGATGGCCTGACGCTGTGTTGTCTGCCATCGGAGGGGCCGTTAGTATTCAAAATGGCGGCTGCGCCAAATTCTCATTCAAATGGCGCTCGTGCCAATTTTCTCCTCCTCCAAACTGCCGCCAGCGCTCTCTCTGGGCTTCTGATGGCTCCCTCAGGTCAATGCGGGCATCCAAGCCCTGAATCGCCGGCTGCGGGCCTCGCAGGGCGTGAAGGCAGTGGATGAGGGCCGTTTCACTCCCTGTGGCGTTGTTTTACGAAGGCGCGGCTGTTTCACTCTCCCTAGCCTGGAGAGGTTGGGCAAACACTGGCAAGGGCCCTCGCAGCCGCACAGGCATGCTGCAGAATCGGCTGGACACAGCAGGTGAGGGGATGCTGTCCCGGAGATCATAGCGTGTAATGAAAGGGCTGGATTTTCAGCGCGCGATCAGTTCCATCCCCCTTGCACTTGCGGCTCAAGGCTGGTAGAAAGCCCCAATGAGCCTCTCTCCAATAGCCTAAGGCTCTCCTGGGTCTCTTTGTCCCGTGATTACTCACTTTTAAACAAGTTTCTTTAAGGAAGGATTTTATCAATGCTGGATAACATGACTGTCCAGAGTGGACTGAGTTGAAAAGCTGGGTGGAGTCACTCACAGAGACCGGTTATATAGGTGGCTAATTAATTATTAATCAGACTCAGTCCAATAGGAGAACGGACAGAGTTAACCCATAAGTGGATGCTATCTCCAGCTCTATTGAGAATGCTTAATTTTCAGAACCAAGGACCCTGAGTTTCTCTTCCCTCCCTCCGTCCCTCCTTTCCATGCAGCCAAAATCTCATCTCCCTCCTGAGCCAAGTGCTTCCGGATCCTGGATCTAGGCCTTCCTCACAAGCACAGACATTTCTGTACTTCAAGTGATCAGTGAACCATTAAAGGGGGTGTGGAACTTGTTTTACTGATGCACAGCAGAAGGGTGACTGGATCACAGAGGGAGAACAAATATAACTCTGGAATTGCAAATGAAATGAAAGTAGAAACTTTCTGTTTCAGGAAATGGTAAGATAACTACCAATAATTGTATCATTTAATAATCAGTGGGAATGCCACCTATTTTCAAGAAAATTCAGTCACCAAGCTGATTGGCGCCCAGGCCGCTGAAGGGACTGTTTTTGGAGCCTCTTGGGGTTTTTCCATTCTTTCAACAAGACCATGAATTTGATGCATAAATTGTATTGCTTATCAATGTCAAAACCGCTGTTTCCATAAGGAGGGGATAGATTGAAATTCTAGTGTTTTCTTAATCTTTTTGCAAACTATTGTTCCTTTGAGAAGTGTTCTTGATGACCCTGGATTCATACGTTTGTGTTATTTGTGTAATGCCCAATGACTTTCAGACTCTCATCAGATTTCTTTAGGTGGACACCACATCACCAGCTGAGTAATTTTAACATTACTATTTTTCCCATTCTCATTTGCCCTTCTTTCCTCCCTCCCTTCCTCCCTCCCTCCCTTCCTTCCTTCCATCCATCGATCCATTGCTTGGCCTACCATCTCAGTCTGGAACAAGATGTTGTAAGAAGCATGGCCAATGGTCCTCTTCTCTGGGTGATGTTGAGTTAAATGAACCCTGCAGAAAATGAACAGCCTAAAAAAAAGTTGACTCCTTTAACATTACTAAGAATCATGGGAGGGGGTTGACCAGTAAACCTCAGTTGTCCAGAGGTAGGGAAATGGTGAGACTCTTCAATGTGATAATAGCAACAGCACCTAGACTTACCGTATATACTGTTTCACAGTGCTTTACAGCCATCTCTAAGCAGTTTACAGAGTCAGCCTGTTTCCCCCAACAATCTGGATCCTCATTTTACTGACTTTGAAAGGATGGAAGGCTGAGTCAACCTTCAGCCAGTCAGGATCAAACTCCTGGCTGTGGGCAGAGTTTGCCTGCAATACTACATTCTAACCACTGTGCCACCGGGAGGCAGGAGGAAGAGCTGCAGCCAGGGCAATGATCAGATAAGAGCTATTCAGATAAGAGCTGTTCATCTCAGTAATGCTTTAAAGCCCTTTCTAAGCGGTTTACAGAGTCAGCCTCTTGCACCCAACAATCTGGGTTCTCATTTTACCCACCTCGGAAGGATGGAAGGTTGAGTTAATCTTGAGCCGGTGAGGATTGAACTCCTGGTAGTCAGCAGAATTAGCCTGCAATACTGCATTCTAACCACTGCACCACCACAGCTCCATTATGGCCAATGACCAGGGATAATGAGAGATTTTCTGCTCTGAAAGAAGGTCTAAAACAGTGATTAATACATTTTGTTTAACAACTTTTAAAAAATCCAGGGGTTCTCCATGTCTGATACAAATCAAAGTGTTAGGTAAGCTCCCCGTTGGGAGAGTGAATGCGTTCAGAGAAGCGTTGTGAGAGTTGTGTTGGAGAACACACAAACCAGCATACAGAGACACTGCAGTTTAAATAGGCTTTTACTTTCGTGGAAATAGAGGTATCAGAGTCCATCAAACCGTCCATGTCATACGCGGATAAGACAGTCAGTCATCAATGTCTTTCAGTTAAGGAAAATCCAAATAACATAGTCCCTAATCATACTCAAAGTTTGCTAGCAGTTGCAAAACTTACAATAGCTCACAGCACTTTCTAACAGCATTGTTACAACAGGTATAGCATTGTTACATGATTTATATATTGCCCACCCAACCATTAGATTATATTCCTAACATTTTCCACTTTGGGTAGGACAATATATAAATCTTACAATTTTAATCCATATTATATATAGGGGACCACTTTTTAATTTCTATCTTTGAAGCTATTGAAACGCTGAAGACATGCATTCATCAAACCAACATACTGTAGACTGAGATGAATGAATGAGATGAACACAGAGACAAACTCTTGAAGCCAGATGAGCAGTGAAATGATCTATTAAATTTGGGAAGAAGTAACTGACAATGTTCTGTGGGTTGGCCCATTCATCCCTTTGTTGAACAGTTACTGGGGAGTGGAGGGAGGAGGCTGACAACTCAAACTGACTCATTGATCAGATAACCAGCAAATGGGGAGACAATATTCTTTAAGAAGCTCAGTTAACAGCAGTAATCTTTACAATAGGGGTCTCCAACCTTGGCAACTTTAAGCCAGGCAGACTTCAACTCCCAGAATTCTCCAGCCAGCTGGAGAATTGAAAGTGAAAGCTGGCTGGAGAATTCTGGGAGTTGAAGTCTGCCCGGCTTAAAGTTGCCAAGGTTGGAGATCCCTGCTTTAGGAGAAGGAGAGGCATTTGGAAAATGGAGATTAGGAAAATTAGCAAGAATGGGGGAATGTAAAGCACATAGTAGGGAAAACAAGTTAGTCTCGTATCCCATTGAAAAGACGGACGCAAGAAAACACTAAGGATTTACCGGGTGGGCTGTGATTGTCTTAACCAGAAAGGCCAGCTGATCATACAAATGCAAACTCCTATCCTGGCTGAAAGAGAAAGTGAAAGACGAGAGGCCAATGTGTTCCTTTCTCCTATCGGAAGAGGGAGAGCCAAGGCTAAGATGCCTGAAAAAGAGAAGGGAACCCAACTTCTGAGGGAATAAAGGAGGTATCAAAGGAAGCCATCTTGGTAGCATAAACAAATTACGACATGTTCCCATGATCTGAAATGCCTCTCAGGGTGTTGAAGTAGCTGGCAGACGTGCAGCTTATAATCTTAGAAAATTCCAGAGGTGTCAAGGACCTTGAAGTACTCATATCTAATGATCTAAGTGCCAGAGCCCACTATAACAACATTGCCAAAAAGGCATTAAGAGTTGTTAATCTAATCTTGCGTAGCTTCTTCTCTAGTAATATTGTACTGCTAACCAGAGCATACAAAACCTTTGCCAGACCAATTCTCGAATACAGCTCATCTGTCTGGAACCCGCACTGCATATCAGACATTAATACAATCAAGTGAGTCCAGAGATATTTCACAAGAAGAGTCATACACTCCTCTGCTCGCAACAGAATACCTTATGCCACCAGGGTTGAAATTTTGAGTTTAGACAACTTAGAAGTATGCTGCCTTCAGTCTGATCTAAGCATGGTACATAAAATTATTTGCTACAATGTTCTACCTGTCAATGACTTCTTCAGCTTCAACCACAATACATGAGCATTACACGAGGTAAACTGTTCTAAACTCGATTGCAGAAAATACTACTTTAACAATAGAGTGGTCAATGCCTGGAATGCTCTGACTCTGTTGTTACATCCTCAAACACCCACAACTTTAACCTTCCTAAGAGGTCTGTAAGGGGTGTGCATAAGCGCACCAAAGTGCCTACTGTCCTATTCCTACTGTCCCCACTTATTCGTATCCATTTCATGTAGTCATAATCATGTTTATAGTTATGTCTGTTACCTTATACATGCTTGACAAATAATAAATAAATAAAATAAAATAAAGGTAGTCTCAGCATTCAAAAATGGGGAGGAGGAGGGGGAGGCACCCTATCTGTGAGCACTTTGGGATACAAGGGATCTCAGAAGCGAGGGTGAATTTGTCAAGGATGTATCCGAGCACCAACACCCTAATGGACAAGGTGGATGACCACTTTTCTGCATTCCCACAGATCTGCGGCTTATTCCGTACGCTCTCTTTCCAGCTCATACCATCCATGTATTTTTTAATGGCCTCCAGGTCTATTGGTTAGAAATATTGAGAACTGAGGGTCACAGCATCAGGTTGGGAAAGTCTGCTTTACGCCACAGTTAGATTCGGCTTTTCAATTAAATTCTGCTATCGGGAGAAAGTGAGGTAAGCAGTAGCCCAGGAGGTTGCCTGGGTCAGGAGGGGGATGTGCCCAGCAGATCCAGAAGGTCTCCCCACAGTCTCCACTCGGCTGCCAGCCCCCAAGGGGACTTCGGTATGCTTCAGCTTGTCTGATAGGAGAGGGTGCCCCTGGGGGGGGGGGGGCGCTGTGACCTCGAATGGTGAGATCTGCCTTAGGAAGTAAGGAGCTAATGAAGTTGCTCTACCTGACTCTACTGTTACAGCTTCAAACCCCCAGAGCTTCAATCTTAAACTGTCTACCATGGACCTCACCCCATTTTTAAGAGGTCCGTAAAGGGGATGTGCATAGGCGCACCAGCGTGCCTACCGTCCCTGTCCTACTGTCCCCATTTATCTGTATTTACTTCCTTTGTTCATGTTTATGTTCATACCTATACTTGTCATCTTCTACATGTTGGACAAACAAACAAACAAATAAGGAGAGCAAGGCTGGCTCTTGCTGCAAACAGTCCCAGTCTGCTGCTGGAAGGATGGAAAGACGACCACCAGGACAGAGGTGGCAGTCAGCAGGTTCTGACCAGTTCTGGAGAACCGGTAGTGGAAATTTTGAGTAGTTCAGAGAACCAGTAAATACCACCTCTGACTGGCCCCCACCCTTCTATTCTCTGCCTCCCGAGTCCCAGCTGATCGGGAGGGAATGGGGATTTTGCAGTATCCTTCCCCTGCCACGCCCACCAAGCCATGCCCACCAAGCCAGTATTGTTTTTTTGAACCCCACCCCCTGCAGCCAGAGCCTGAACTCCCACCAGCTGCCAGTTGCATCGGCAGCCCTGCCACGCGATGTGCCAGGAAAGTTTTACCCAAGAGGGGAAGGGCGGGACAGAGAAAGGGACCCCTTGGAGCTGGCTGGGGAATTCTGGGAGTTGAAGTCCACAAGTCTTCAAGTTCAGAAGTTTGGACGCCCTTGCCTTGGAGGCCGCGAAGGAGAGTGCAGTGCCGGAGGGCGCCGGAGGGGCCGCTGTGGGCGCGGCGGGCGCCGCGGAGGATTCCCCTCTTGGCGGGACGGCGGGCCAGTGCGCGCCAGGCGGAAGGCGGCGCAGCGGGGCGGGGCCGCGCAGGGGCGGCAGGCGGAGCGGCGGCGACAGAAGCGGCGGCAGAAGCAGCGAGAAGGGCTCCTGGCACGGCCTCCTTCCCTCCCTCCCTCCCAGGGCCGGCATGGCCGACAGCGCCAGCGAGAGCGACACGGACGGAGGCGGGGGCGTCGGAGCCTCCGAGGCGGCCTCTTCGGGGCCCGGCGGGGGCTCGTCGTCGTCGTCTGGGCCGAGCCCCCCCGGCGGCGGCGGCGGAGTGGGGGCGCCGGGCAAGGCGGGGGGCATCGTGATCTCTCCGTTCCGCCTGGAGGAGCTGACCAACCGGCTGGCGTCGCTGCAGCAGGAGAACAAGGTGCTGAAGATCGAGCTGGAGACCTACAAGCTCAAGTGCAAAGCGCTGCAGGAGGAGAACCGCGACCTGCGCAAGGCCTCCGTCACCATCGTGAGTGCCCCGCCCGGGAACCGCAGGGGGGGAGGGGGGTGGGGAGGCCCCGCCCCGCAGGCCCGGTGGGTGGGTGGGGGAGCAATGGGCGCGCCCCGCCCTCTGCACACATACCCTGCGACACTCTAATTGGGCCTCCGGAGAAGGGGGCTCTGCTGGGGGGAAGACCCTCTGTCCGGAGGAGAGATTCTCCCCCTGTGGCTGAGCCAAGGGTGCAGGCGGTAGCCGCCCCAGCTCAGCCTCCTCCTCCCATCCCACCTGCCCCTCCGGTGGCGAGGGGGAGGAGACCTCCTCTGATCGCACCCGGGATTCACGGGCTGCAGCCGCCCCCTCCACTCCCGGCGGCCCCCCGTTTCCCCCTTGCCCAGCCGGGCCTCTTCCCAGCCAAGGAAGGGTGCCCCACCTCCCCCCCATCAGCTGCCAGCCAATCCTCTTGGAAGGCAAAGGAGCTCAGGATGGCGGCTGCTTTTCTGGGCTGGGCAGGCAGGGCTGTCTGATTGAGCCTTGGGTGGGTGGGGAATGTTTCTGGAGTTTCCTCCCACTTGGGCCAGGTCTTTCTGTGGCTGGGGCTTCTGGATGGTGTGCAAGGCGTGTTGTTTTGTGCTGGGAATCGTCGCCCAGGGAGGAAGTCACCTTGTGAGACAACCAGGGATGGATGGATTCTATTCTATTCTAGTCTGAATTCTTTTCTATTCTCTATTCTATTCTGCATTCTATTTTATTCTCCATTCTCTTCTATTCTTATCTATTCTGAATTCTATTCCATTCTATTCTAAACAAATATCTCACCTTAACAATGGAAATGTTGAGCTCGATTGCAGTCCTAAATCGAGAACTACCTGTAGCTCCCAAGTCACAACCACAACAACACAAAACCAGTGGATGGATGGATGGATGCATACATTCACACACGCGCGCACACACACACACACACACACACAAATTCTTTAAATATATATATTTCAAAGAAGCCAGAGGTTGGGCAGGATGAACTAAAAGATAATGCTGCGCTTCTTGAATAATAAGATCTATGGATAAGGGCTCCTCCTTTCAACCTAATTAGAAGTAATGAATTTTAAAATCAATCTTTTGAGTCAGAAATACATGCCTCCTTGTGAGTTAAGTTTCAGGATGTATCCGATGAGAAACCAAGATGGCACACTTATCGCTTGTCTGCTGGGAGTTCATTTGGTCTGCTTTCTATTATTGCTTGAAATGCTGCAGTCACCTGCAAAATCACTTTGACTTTCCAAAGTCTGTCTGTCTGTCTGTAACAGGCAATGGTATAACTGCAATATTATTTCCTGCTCTCAGAAAGGCTGAGAGTAACCCAGCAAGCCCATTTCTGGATTAAGCTGCAGGAGGAGTTGAGTGGAGAGTTGAGTTGCATGTGGAGCTCCCCTCCCAGTTTTGAAAGTATTCTGGTATTAGACATGGACATGCTGAAGGATCTCATTGGATGTGTCATTCATGGTCCTAATGCTTGAGTGGCTATGGCTTCTGAAGATTGGATCCATTCCGGGGGGGGGGGGGGGCAAAGGAGTAAGCATTTGATGTATCTACTGAATTATAGTGTCTACCATCCAGCTCAGAGTTATTGAAATTTCTTTCCAGCTCCTCTTCAGGAAATCAGAAATGAATGTAATATGGCATTTCTAATCAGAAATAGTCTGACGGGCACTTTCACCTTTAAATGAACACTAAAAAGAGTTGTAATCATGTGAATGCACAATTAAATGCAAACGAGTTGCACTGAAAAACCTTGTAAAAAATGCTGAAGTAGACCGGGGGAAGGTCGTCTACTTCATAAAACTGTAAGTTTGTTCTAATAATTTGCATTCATTTAGGGAGCTCTAATGTGACATACCCAGCGTACAATAGAAAGTTAATCACGTAGTTTTATTCATTACATTAGTATTAACTATCTGGCTTTCAAAGTTATCCCATTAAAATTCAGTTTATAACAGCAGAATTCAAGCCATAAAAATAATAACGTATAATTGCCACAAATTTAGAGTGGCAGTCAGAATGCCAGCTGATTAAAATTGACATATTAAAAATAATATAACTCTTTTCTTTATCATGATGGACTTGTTTACTTACAAATACAGTGCTCTAAAGTCAGCACAAATAAATTCTTATGGACACCTTGCAAATTATGGTATTTCTCAAATTACTGCTTCTTTTTATGGTGCTATAGAATATGCATATTTATGCTGAAAATTTAATAACCATTTATCTGCATGTAAGTTCATAACGGTCATTCTAATATTACAGAACTATAATTTGCAAGTTTGTTTGCTCCGTTTGTTGACGAACTCTGTGTTGCAAGATGTAGGCCTGATCATCCAGCCATCCAGCTTTAAACATTCAAAGATTGCCCTTCATAGTCATGAGTCATGAATGTTAAGCAGTTTCAGCATCAGAAGAAACAAAGCACACACAAAAAATATGTGTTAATGGTTTGAATGATTCTAGTATGGAAGATGATGGTCCTTGCCATCAGTTGACAGCTTAGTCATTTAAAATATTGAAATGGTAACACCATCGCTAAAAATATACTTTGAATCTCTAAGTAAAAATCATCAATTCGATTTTGAAGGGTAATCTGGAAGGAAGATGAAATGAAGAGTAGCATTGCACCAGTCTTCTGGATTGCCATGAAGAAGGTCCTATTTCCCCTTTAATAATTAAAAAAGAAGCCTTCATACTCACCCCAATTTATCTTCTATCCCTCAGACTGAGGACTGTAAAAGGAAAAGAAAAACATGAAACTATGTAATCAAATGTTGTTTTTCTCCAGAATTCACTTTTGAGTATTTTCTTAACACAATTGCCATATAATCAACATACCCAGGCAATTCACGAGGAGCTACCAACCCCTGTAAGAAGGGAAAAAAAGAGAGTGAGCAAAATCCATGGAAATGAAGATAAAGATTTTTGAGAAGATGCTTAAAAAGGAGCATGGTGGGTGCACACACTGCACACAGGCTTACATTATGCTGTCTCCCTGAAATCATCTCTTAGTGATGTCATCTTACATAGAACTCAGCCTAAAGACTTCTCTATGTTCCGAATTTCGGGAGCATAGATGAATTGTCAGATATGATGGAAAGATGAGGAAACATGGACATAGTACAACATTTCTCTAGCTAGCAACCTGTTAGCAGCCCTCCTTTTACATTGCTGAATATCTTTGTAAAATGAGCATTAAAATATTTAACATCTTGGTTACAACACCTCTTTTGGTTTTGAAAAATCCACTGAAACACAGTAATGTGAAATATGGAAAGGTGCTAATGGAGTCACTTGAAGCAGATGGACAGACTATAGAGCCCCAGGGACAATGCAAAGAGGTTGCCATAAGTCTTGGATTCTTGCTATTATCACAGCGCTTCCTCTTTTTTTGGTGGTCGAAATTTCAGTTCATATTTTAAATAAAAGTAGGAGTCTATATGTTTAGATCTCTCTCTCCCCCCCCTCCCCACTCTCTCTGTGTGTATGTATGTATATATGTATGTGTGCGTGTGTGTGTGTATCTCAGTGGTGGGTTGCGGGCAGTACCGATACAGGCGTACCGGTGCCTGCTGGGAGCAGCAGGCACCATTCCAGTACGGTGCTTTGGAGGGCCCACCCTCGTTCCTGAGCTGCATTTGAGCCAACTGGGCCATTTGCGCATGGACACACAGCGTACGGCACCTGCATGATGTTCCATCGAGCAGCTGGAGCGTTGTGAGCGGTGGGTGCACGCGTGTGCATGTGTGTGCACAGAATGCGTGCACGTAGTGGACACCTGGGCCCGTCGCAGCATACTGGTTCCAACGGGATCTGGAACCAACCACTGGTGTGTGTGTGTATGTACACACACACACACAAAACTTTCATCTGGTGAATTTAAGATGATGAGAATTGAAGTAGCCTTTATAAAAGGTTAGAAGAAGAATGTTTATAAGATAGTTCTGCAGTCTTGGGGGAATAATCTTTGGAAACTGGAAAACACCCTCACCAAACACAACACATCTGTTTCCCAGAAGAGAATCTGGGGAGGGGGTTCTTTGCTGCCACCAATCCTTCAATTTCTGAGAGGTTCTAAGATCCTTGAATTTCTTGTTCTGTTTCTGCAGCTCTACCTTTTAAAAAAAAAATGGGGAAAAATTACGATACCTGCAGATGAAGGCCATCTGTTTCGATCCTAAAATCAAAATGGAGCAGAGTTTATGGTCTGTATCGCTGGAGGGGTGAATGTTTGTTGAAATCGGCCAATTTCTGACAGTAGGTGCCTTTCTTGTTCTGAAAGAGAAAGAAAAACGGGGGCAGCCTTCAGTTGGAAGCCCTCAAACAAACCACTTTGCTCTACCTAAGAGGATTGCTTGCCAGAGGAGCTTTTCTCCAAAGGCTGAGATTATTTGGAGTAATTGCTTTTGATTCAGAAATGTGGCCCAATTATCTGGCATCCGGCTGGATGGAGGAGTCACATTGAGATGCATGGGGACCCTGCCTCCTCCACAAATACTTAGAGTGTGCTCTTCTCGATGTTTTCTCTCCACCTTAGATCAGCAAAAGAGTGTTTTCCCAAGCGCTGTCCTGCTATGTGCCTGATCCAGATGGCTCTTGGGTCATCTGTAGTGGCGGTTGATCAGCAGGCCATGGCTAAGCATTTCAACCCAACGATGAAAGCTTATTGGAGTTTCTAATTCATGTTGAGGCACAATGCTGGGGAAAAGGCCTGAGGTTTTGGTGATGAAGATGCTTGACAGGAGAAGGGTGGCCAAGGAGCTAGCCCTCTCCCTGGGGGCCTCTGGGTCACTCCTTCTTCTTGGTCCCCCCAAGTCAACGTGGACTTGAACTAGGAGCAGAGCGAAGCCCAGGTCCCTTCATTGGTCCTGGAAGCTTCCTGCAAATGGATGAAAATGGAGCCTGCCTGCAGGAGAGTTTCTTCTCTGTGTCAGCTCTTGGTAGAAGAGAGACGGAGTCCAAAAGGGATAATCTTACTCTTGGTTAATAAAGTGACCCATTCTCCCCACCCCCCCTTTCGATACTAAGGGCTGCCTCTAGGCATGTGCGTATAGACCTGGGCCTGAACTTGGCTGAGCTGAGGTGATCACAGGATTACCCGGTCCTGTAGGTCCTTCCCCTGCTCTTGGAAAGGAGACCTCAGGGGATCTCAGGGCTCATCAGAAGTCAAACGTAGCTCAGAAGAGACTTTAGGACTAGGGTCTCCAACCTTAGCAACTTTAAGCCTGGAGGACTTCAACTCCCAGAGTTGCAGTTGCCAAGGTTGGAGACCTCTGCTTTTAGGGGACTTAGGCCAGACTCTGGAGGTCCTCTGGGCTGCTCAGTTGCATGAAAGACTGCTGCCAGTTGACATGAGGGAATATGGTCAAAGCAGAGCAGCTCACCCAGGATCCTTTGGCCGTCTTCTGCTTCCTTACAGGAAGAGAGACAGACGTCTTGCCTTAGAGGCCCCCTTTCAGATGCAGCTCCCATAACTCGGGAAGGGGAGGGGCTTAGAGGGGCTGCAGTCCAAAGCCTGTTGGGGCTTAAGCAGCTGCTGCTCTTTTTCCCCCTCTCATTTTCCTTTCTTTTTCTTTTTACTCCATCCAATTCATCCTGTGGGTTCTTCCTAATGTACGGCGCATGGCATGGCATTGCTTTAATAATTGGCCATTCCCCTCATTAAGAGAAAATCAAAAGGACATTTCAGGGAGAAGGCCAAAATGGAAAGGTGCAAGGGGTTTGATAGAATAGTTGAGCACACTGGAGATTTGGCGTGCTTTTTTGTCTCTCTCCTCCCATGTGTGCTATAAAAGCCACCAACAACTGAACTCTACAGTTTACAGGGGCAGAAATGCTAAATATTGTGGCAGGTAAGCTTTTTCAAGTTGCCAGGAATAACACCTCCTTCCTGCCAGCCTTTTGACACCAGCACTGTGTCTTCCACCACATTCTGTTTTTCCAGTTGCTTTCTGTGAGAGACTGCAAGAAAACAACACATGAAATAACAGCCTTCTTAATTTACCAACATGCTCTCCTGTGGGGGAGTCTACCTGGCCTTGAGTATGCTGTCAGTGGGCCTTTCCTTGCTTTGGACTCACGGTCTTCCACCATGAGTCCAAGATGGCTTCGGGAATTGAAGGAGAAGCAAAGGAGAAACGGAGTAAAGAGCTGGAGGGAAAAGTAGAATTAGTCCTCCACTTATAACCATTTAACAGCGATTCTAAGTTACGACAGCCTGGGAGGGGGCAACTTGCAAACTGTCCTTAGTGTTCTTACCACTCTTGTTTTCCCACTCCATCTTTGAAGTTAAATGAGCGCATGTTGAGGAAACTAAACACCAGTTGCCTGAAAGTTTCTTCTCTGGATAGTTTTCAAAAGCTTTAACTTTTTTTGAAAGTTCCTCTGACTTTGTAGGAAAAGATGGCCTTTCTAAAACGCTCTTGAGGAGGAGAAATTTTTGAAGACTTTGCCATCCTTCCATTCTTCCAGGCAGGAAACCTAAGAGGCTGCTTGTGAATTTTCACTCTCTAGCGCTGATAGGGGTGAAGGCTGTGGCTCGTATATTTTATTCCTTCTAAAAGTCAAATAAGATTTGTTCTATTTCAGGAATTTATTTTAATTTGCATGAAATTACAAATTCATTTATCATTGAGACCACTTAATCCTTTTGACTTACTTTTCACATCTTATTGATGACTCTGGCTGCTTCCTCTGTACAAAAAAAACCCCAGTTTTTGCTGGGAGCAATGTGAATAATTGATAGCCTAATGCTGGAGCTTGGTTTCCATACGTGGAGATGTTTCGGGTCAAAAAGATTTGAAAAGTGTAATCTGTTGCAAATTAAAGGAAGGATACTCTGTGAGGCGGTATCTTTGAGTGGGGCTTTATGTACATTTCAAAATAGAATTTGGAATTCAAGTAACAGAATCTTAGTGCAATAAAGATGCAAATTCAGTATCTTCCTTTTAACATTTGCAATGGAAAGAACAGTTGGAAGGCTCATCTGTAATTCTAATATCATGAACATATCCTGAGGTTAATATCGGCATCTATAGTCACAATTAACTTTCAATTCCAGACGTTTAAAGAAATGAGGAAGTTAAGATGGAGGCCAAGGGGTTGCCAGCCAGCAAGTCATTTTGATTCCATTTCTCTCTTTCTATGCCTCATTTCCTTCTCAGGATCATCAAGCTGAAATTCCTTTGCTTAGTTTTGGAAGTCTGTCTACCCCCCCACCCCCCATCCCACCCCCAGTTTCCTTGATGCCCTGTCTTCCCACACCAAATCTAGTGGGTGGACTGGAACTGCCCCCATAATGCCCTTTCAGGAGAAAATTGGGGTGTGGGGGGGGGGGGTCACAGAAGCCAAAAACTCCATTAGCCCATTTTAACCCTCTGGGTTCCTGCCTTTGTGGCTGTGTCAGCGTCCCTGAGAGAGAAACTAGTGCAAAGGTTGACTTTCCCCACAGAGCTCTCGCAAAATGCCTGATGAACTCCAAGACTAATGAAAGTTTAAGCCTCTGGAGATCCATTCCAGCTCTGTAAACACAAAATAATCCTCCCTTCCCCCTGATCTTATTATGCCTTCGCAATATGAAAGCAAGTATTAACACTTTCAGGCTGTAGTTCCTTGTTTCTTTCTTTTTTTAAAAAAAGACCCATATGGCCAGCCTAAGCTGTCCAATGTTTGAGTCTTTTTGCTAGGCAGAGGAGCTTTTCCAGAGGGAGATAGAGGATCTTTCAGGATCCTGCTCGGAATCATCTGGAGGTTGCCTGGCTTTTGAAGAGAGGAGGAAGTTCTTCCTTTGGGGCTCGGCTTGGGACAGTCACTCAACCGTAGCACATTGAAGTCTCAGTCGTAGAATATTCCTTCTTTTTCCTTTCTTTTCCCTTCATTTTAGCCCTGTTAGTGTTATGGCCCGCCAGCGGCCTGTGGAGCTGGCAGCAGATTCGGACAGTGAGGAGGTTGGGGAGGAACATAGGCCAGTCCTGGAGTCTGGGGAAGGTTCTGATGAAGGCTCTGTGTGGGAGGCAGAGAGTGAGCCAGAGCCATATGCCATTCTCAGTTGCCTTCATGGGGCAGAGGAACAGCTGGAGCCTGTTCCCAGTGTGCGCATGCGCAGAGTTGCAAGATAAAGGGAACAGCTAAGGAACAAGGGTAGACTTTGGGAGTAAGGTGGATGATGAATGGCCCCTCCCAGAGTGAATAAAAGAGGAGCGAAAGGGGAGTAGAGTTTGCAGGAGGAGACCATTAGTTCGCTTCATTGACTCGTGACTCTCCGAGGCTCCTTGCCAAGTTTTACAGATATCAGCCTGTCAGCTCTCCAAGCCAGATAAGGTCTGTGACTGTAAATCCTCCATCGAAAGACTTTGCTGGATGAGAATGAGCAGAATTCGCAGTCAATTCATAAAAGGTTTTTTTTGTCGGGACAAGGAGTTTGCTTCATGCTCTCGGGAAGCCTCGGTCAGAACAGCTCAGTTTCCCTGCTTGAAAAGTTTTGGCAAATCTTCCTTGTTCTTCTTTGTAAGCCTTTTCGCCTCAGCTTTACATCCTCCCCTTTCACAGCCCGTTGCTTTGGGGAGAAACTCCCCTCTGAAGATTTTACCCCTGCTGGGGCTCATTAAGTAAACTCTGTTCAGGGCACTTGGGAGCAGCCCTTGAGGTGATGCCCTGGAGCCCTTTCGGCTTCCTCTAGAGCTGCTGTCCAGGAGCTGCCTGGGGATGATGGTCTCTGCTGCTCCTGGGTGTGCCTGAGGGAGATTCCTGGGCTTCAGCTGTGCCGCCTTTCGCCCTGGAGAGATCACTGGATCAAAGGCTGCCTTACCTACCACTAATGCAGGCAAGCTCCTTCTTAGCTGAGATTTCTTTGCCTAGTTTTGGGAGAGGACTTGGAGAGGAAAGAGAGTCTTCCGGACAGAGAGTCTTCCAGCAGCCAGCCCAAAACCATACAGCACACTCCTAGAGTGGCCACTGCTGGAAGACTCGGCAGCCGAGTTTTGGAGTTTGGAAGCCGGAGAAGAAATTATGCTTGGAGCGTTGCAGTGGTGAGGTGCCCTGGCTCTGCAGGGGGAGCTGGGCCAGGGCATGGTGAGGCTGGGGGCGGAACAGGTGCTCATGCAACTGCCTTCTCCAGCCGGGCAGAGCTCCATGCACTGACCTAGGGGGTATCCCTAATGTGCCAAGCTGGGGGGCGGGCAGAATGCCACGTGCCTTGGCGATTTAGGGATACCCCCTAGGTCAGTGAATGGCGCTCTGCCTGGCTGGAGAGGGGATTTGCCGGGCAGCTGCTCGTGAGCGTGGTCACCTCATGGCTACTTTGCCCCTGAGGCTGTGACCGGCTCTTCGGTAGCCAGTTTGCAAGGGAGCAGCCTCCCGGCAACCCCAAAACAATAAGCCCTCCCCCTATAATAAGCCCAAGGCCATTTCGTGGGGCAAAAGAAAATAAGAACCTGTCTTATTTTGGGGGAAACAGTACTTCTACGGTCCTGCTGCCCCATCTGGGTAAAAGAGGCTGGCTTAGAAATCATTCAGTCTCTGCAATAAAATGTCTTTCTGTGACATGCCAACACAGCTTCTGCAAAAATCAAAAGGTGTGAAAATTTGCAAGAACAGCCGTTAAAGAGATTGTGGTGGGCTGTGGTGTTGCAGAAGATGGGAGCTAGAATCCGTGCACTGGATTTGATGTCAGGGGCCGCCTCCTTGCAGCTCCGATAGCTTTCCAGCACTGCTTCCCCTGAAGTGTGTTTTTCCTGCATGGATGATTAATGGTACTTGTGCTGCTTCTCCAGCCCAAAGAAAGAATAAAAGATGGCAGATGCGTAATTGTGGTCAAGTACTGCTTGCATGTAGCGCTAGCCAGGAATTTTAAAGTCATGGTTTGCAGAAAATGTCAGAATGACCTTTTCTGCAGTTGACAGCAAATCATAATATAAATTGCACATGTCTTGCAAAGCTTAAGAGAAATGTTGGTTTTGTGTGAACCAGATTTAACTTCCAGCAGGGGGTGCAGTGTCTCCTCTTTCCCCCCTCCTACACACAACACAAACACACACACACAAACATTAATCAAATTGCTCTACTTTTCTAAAGTTAAATCTTCCGGACCAGGATATTCCAGACTTGGAGATCCTGGATTTGAGTTCCAAAGAGAAGGTTAAATAAAAACCTAACAATAGAGTCAACTGTGCTCTGGCTCCAGTTAACTATTTCCTGGGGTCACAATGGTTCAGCAGAGAAACCAACTTTTCCAGCGCTCTCTGAAGGTTTTTGACATACCCATTTCTCCTGCACCTTTGTGTGTCTGCCCCCTCCCTCCCTCGTGTATCCTTTTCTCATCATGTACCTCCCTGCATCCTTGCATGCACCCCCCTCCCTGCAGAGCTCTAAACCTCGTGTGTTCTGTGATTTTCCACGTGCTTCCACAGGATAATCATTAATTTGTGAGGGGTAATCATGCCATAATTTGTTTACTTGTAATGTCAACTTGGTTTCCATCCCTTTCTCTTGGTCCTGATCTTTTGCCTGCTCTTTCTTCTCAAGTTCAAGGCATCAATCTCTTTCCTGGCTAATGGCATCACACGGAAATCATTTGCGGGCATTTAGTGAGATTCCAGGAAGGTGGAGAGTTCTCACATTATATTTGACATTTCACTTTCTAGCCAGTTGGGTTGCTTTGGCTCTAAGCTGTCAGGCTGAGTTAAGTGACCCTTGTGCTCATAGGCTCCTTGTTCCATCGGTTTTGCAATTGCCTGGCAAAACAAGAATGGCAAACCAGATTGGCGGGTTGGACTGTTACATCAGTAAGATTCACTTCAGTCCAGGAAAGTCGTAAACTCCATGGGACACGGGTGGAACAGCTTGCATGGAAGCCGCGACTTGGCTCCCTTCTTGTTCGTGGTTTGTTCACGCTTTGAAGTTTGCTTTTGATTTTATTCTCTGGACTGTGAGATCTGTGGTCTTATAAGAGTAGAAGCATAGGAAGCTTTGGGAAGATAAAAGAAATCTCTTGGGTTGCCCTGTGGTTTCATCCTGCCCAGGATGGGTTGATGGCTTCTTGTTCACCGAGAATAGGTTGTTCTCCCTTTCCTCCTCTTCATCCTCCCCCTTCCTCCAGGGGTGGGATGCTGCTGGTAGTTGCGAAGTGCGGGTGCGCCGGCACTATGCCTTGGTTTTGATACCACGCACATGCGTGCAAAGGCCCACGCATGCGCAGATGGCGCACACGGACATTTTCGATGCTGGGCGAACTGGTTAATTTATGTGCCCCCCACCTCTGCTTCCCTCCCAGCAGTTCATAACCTTGTTTACAATAAAGCCAAGCACGGTGGGCAGCTGGGACTGAGGACTGGACTCTATTCCAAACAACTGGCTCTCTGACGGGTCTGGTCTGCAGTTGAGCAGGAGGAGAGTGTGCATCAGTGATGGCTCAAAGTATTTGCAGTCTGTCCCAGGAAGCTCAGCACAGTGACAGGAACACATCTCTGCCCACAAACTCCTTGAAACTGAGAAATGTGCTCTCTGTGTCGGAGTATTACAGAATACAACACCCCCCCCCCCAAAATACCCTTTTCACACTCACATCCATATCCTGGTTTGTGGTTGGCGTGGCTCCATTTCTGGAGCTAAGAATTGATGGTGCCGGGGTCCCTGCATTTCCTCCGTGGCAACCTAGAGCAGAGACCCAGTCCTTGATCCATGAACAGGATGTTGTCCATGGTGGCGGCAGCCAAGAGATCGTACTTGGGTTTTCCTGGCAGATCTCTTGGCATCTGCGTCCTTGTTTAGTTGAGTGGCATCAGAGCATCAGCAGAGGAAGCGACCAGATGCCTTCCAGACCAGTTGCCTGGCTCTGAGATTGTCTTTCTCTTCCAGCAAGCCCGAGCAGAGCAAGAAGAAGAGTTCATCAGTAATACCCTGTTTAAGAAGATTCAAGCTTTGCAGAAGGAGAAGGAGACGTTGGCCGTGAATTATGAAAAGGAGGAGGAGTTTCTCACGAATGAACTCTCCAGGAAGCTGATGCAGGTATGTCTTCTTTTATCCCGCCCCCCTCCCTCCCCGGCCCTAAAATAAGAACTGCTTGGGCCATTCTTCTTGTTAGAAAGGGACCATGGTTTCCTTAAGCAACAGATATTAGAATGAAATATTGATTCTTCGGAGCTGAAGAAACATCTTCAAAGAAAAACCAGAGCATCCAGTTGCCTCTTGAAAAAAGACCTTTGGGATATCAAAAAGGATTACAGTATTTTTCAGAGTATATAAGACACACTCCCCCCCCCCAAAAAAAGAGGCTGAAAATATGGGTGCATCTTATACTCCAAATGTAGCTTTTTCTAAACTTTTTTTCAGCCCTAACAAGGTGCCAATGAGTGAAGTGCTTTGCCTGCTTTTCTCATTGCTTCGCTCTCCGATGATCAGCTGTGCTTTATAAGCTGTTTTTTATCCCCAACCAGAGAATAAAAAGTGTGCACACTCAAAACCAGCAAACTTATGTGCTGAAGCTGACCAGGCTAAGGATGCTAGCCAGATGAAAACCTGGTAGGCAGAATTCCCCCTCCCCTATTTTCCTCCCAAAAAACTAAGGTGCGTCTTATACTCCAAAAAATACGGTATGCCTCGGAAAAATGTCTTAACTGCCATTATCGCCTAAACATTCCCAACGGGAGTGAACAAACCAAGGGAAGGAAGGAAGATGGTTGCAAAAGAGAATATTTCTCCTTTTAAAAAAAAAAAAAAAAAAATTAGAGGTCAGGGAAAACGAATCCTGACGGCTTTGAAGGTCCATTTCCAAAAATTAAAACGATAAAGGCTTTTTTTTTCAAAATCCCATAGTAAAATTATTAATATGTGAGTTGTGGTGTGTGAATCACCCCAAGATCCCATTCAGTGACACGTGAGCTCAACTCACTTGACATTAGCTGTTGTACAGAGATTCCCCCAAGCGCCTAATGCAGTCTTAGGTACCTGTGAGATGTGTTGACTTCAACGCCCAGAATTTCCATGCCAGGGTTAAGGTTAGGGATGGGAAAATCGGGGCATCTCAAAAGTGCCAAGTTTGAAAAAAGTGATCAAGTGTCTCTGATACAGATTGAGCAGATTCATCACCCGATGTGTTTGGATTGCTTTGGAATTTGCCTTGGATCAACTCTTTGTACTCCCTTTGCACTTCATCAACTCAGAACATTTGTGTGTGTATGTGTGTTTCTGTGTTGACTTCCAAGGCTGCCGAGGGGAACAGCTATGGTGTTTATATTTCACCTTTGCTCTCTTGACAGTCCAATCTGTATTTTGTCCTTCCAGGATCCACTAGGAATGGCCTCTATTTAAATAATGTTGTGTATCCAAGTGGCAAGGTTCAGATGATACTATCCAGAACCTAAAAAAGCAAAGTACAACAGCTCCTCCTCCTCCTCCTCTTCTCTAATCCACCTCATCTTCATTGCAAGGTTGCTGATGCAGAGTTGCTGAATTTACCATTCTTGGATCGAGGCCTTTTATGATTTTTGAAAGCAGAGTTTATCCGTACCTTCCTTAGCTTCAGCCACATTGGAAAAGTTGCCAGGCTTTGCTTCTTCTTAGGCATCCCATTCAAACCCTTCTGTGGCTTCTCGGGGTTCCTGGGGGACCACCTTCCTGGGTCCACACCAGGGGTGGGTTCCTGCCAGTTCTAACCTCTTCTATAGAAGAGGTTCCACAAATCTACAGTGCCATTTAGAACCGGTTCCAGCTCCCTCCCCCCGCCCGTCCTCACATCATCAAGATGAAGAGTGAGAGGAGGAATTCTGGGAGTTGAAGTCCACAAGTCTTAAAGCTGTCAAGTTTGAACGCCCCCGGGGTGTTTTTTTTCTAAATTGTTAGGGGTGCAAGGGTCTTGTAACTTGACAGCTTTAAGATTTGCATGCTTCAAATACCAGAGTTTTTGAGCCAACATTTTGGTTGCTAAGCAAGAGCGTTGTTAAGTGAGTTTCACCACATTTTATAAGTTGGCCATGCCCATCCAGTCACATGACTGCCAAGCTACTCCCATGGCCCACAAGCCACTCCCATCCAGTCACATGGGTGGCAAGCCACTCCCACAAAGTAGGCCACACCTACAGAAGAGGTTCTAAAAAATGTTGAAACCCACCACTGGTCCACACACTACGTTTACTCAGGTGTGACAGGAAGCAGGATAGGAACCTGTAGCTGTAGATAGACGCACACATCTTGGTTCATCACAAAGAGCTGCCCTGTGGAGAGCAAAACTAGTAGACCCTGGGTTTTTCTGTGGAGGATGAGCAGGGCTCCTAGATTGCCCAGAGAACCCTGGATTTTCTCTGAAGATCCTGCAGGGGACGGTGTTGCATCAGCTGTTCATCTCTCTGTTTTCCTGCCATCCTGGGAATGAATAGCTCTCATGCGAGGAGGGGAGGGAAGAGGAGAGAGAGCAGAGGAGGGAGGGAAGAGGAGAGGAGACAGCAGAGGAGAAGAGGAGAGGAGAGAGAGGAGAGGAGGACGGAGAGAAGAGAGAGAGGAGGAGGAGAGAGAACAGGAGAGAGGAGAGGAGAGGAGGAGAGAGGAGAGGAGGAGAGAGGAAGAGATAGAGGAAAGAAGAGAGGGAGAAGAGAGAAGAAGAGAGAGGAAGAGATGGAAGAGAAGGAGAGAGAGGAGAGAGAAGAGATAGAGGAGGAGGAGAGAAGAGAAGAGGAGAGAGAAAAGAGAAAGGAGAGAGAAGAGAGGTGGGTGGGGAAAGGGTCTCTTTATGGATATATTTTGCTGAGCAAATCTGAATTTTACTGCCTTCTAATCCCTTACCCTATTTTAATTGGCTTATTTCCCATTTTGTAAATTAGCCACATTTGAGGTCCAGCCAACCCACAGGTAGAAATGCTTTGTGTTTGTTTGCAACTGTATTACATTTGGAGTTTCCTTTTCAAATGGATTGCTATTGTTGCAACTGTTGAAGGGTTGGTTTATTATATTAAGTTACTATGTTTTCAAAGCTCTCTCTTCTTCCTGAATCATTCAAAAAGTACTTATGGTACTTTTGAGGTCTGGCAACTTTTATTGTTTGAGCAGGTAGAGTAACCAGGATCCCTTTTGAGATTTAAAATGCAGATCTTTATGGCTGAAAGAGAGAATCTTTTCCAGGGGATCTCCTGGTTTTGCTAAAGAGCTTCAGAGAAGTCAGAAGTGTATATGTCCTTTGTAACATTTGGACTGGGTTTTATATAGCCAATGACTAATCTGACAGGGGTCTCCAACCTTGGCAACTTTAAGCCTGGAGGACTTCAACTCCAGGAATTCCCCATTCCGCAGCAAGCTGGCTGGGGAATTCCTGGAGTTGAAGTCCTCCAGGCTTAAAGTTAGCAAGGTTGGAGACCCCTGATGTGAGATACTGTTTATTTCTTAAGGCAAAATATTTCCAAATATTTATATGTTGGAGGAAAGGAATATTAGAGTTGAATTCCCCCTTGTCTGCTCATCTGGCAACCCTCTGGGGACTCTCCACCTGTGTCTGCCCCATTTCTTTCTTTTGAAGTTTTTAGTGCTGCTAGGTCCATGGGTGTACATTAACTAATGGAAAAAATGTGCTTGACTCTATAAAACTCTCTACCAAAGCTTTCAGGCTTCCCTATATTAGTTTGTATAACCATTCAAGAGAACTTTCTTAGGTAAACAGAGCTAAAATATAGGAGTAAGGGAAGATATTTCTCTCCCCCCACCCCCGCCGCCAAAATGTTGTGTTGCTCTGTGTATAAGTGTAAGTAAGCCTTCATAAATGATTTAGATGAGGGAATAGAAGGGGAACTCATCCAATTTGTAGATGATACTAAACTGGCAGGATTGGCCAACACCTCAGAAGACAAGCTCAGGATCCAAAAAGATCTTAACAGATTTGAACAATGGTCCCTATCCAGCAAAATGAATTTTAACATGGAGAAAAGCAACATTTTACATTTAAGGAAAATGCAGGAAAAAAACCAAAGGTATAAGTACAGATTAGGTGAGACCTGGCTCAAAAACTGTGAGAAGGACCTTGGAGTCCTAGTGGACGATCACTTGAATATGAGCCTGCAATGTGTAGCAGCTGCCAAAACGGCTAATACAGTTCCTGGGTTGTATAAACAAGAGACATAGAATCAAAATCATGCGAAGTATTAATACCGCTTTATAAAACCTTAGTAAGGCAAACACCTGGAATACTGCAACCAATTTTGCTCACCATACTACAAAAAAGATGTATGTATGTATGTATGTATGTATGTATGTATGTATGTATGTATGTATGTATGTATATTTTTCTTAAAGAAAAGACAAAACAACACATACAAAACAAAAGCAAGAAAAAAAACCACAACTTTCCTCCATTTCATCAAGCATGTCGTTTGGTTACAAGTTTTTGTGCATCAATTCTTAAGATTAAGAATAACATCACTGGTTTTCCGTTAAACATAACTAAATATTTCACTGTCATTGAGCATTATGTGTTCAAATTACCATTAATATTATTTCATTTGTAACAATCCTTATTTCTTGAATTCATAATTATCTATCAAATAACAATAAGTCTTTAAAGTATTATAATATCACTTATCTCTAAGGAGAAAAAGTGGATATTAGAACAAAGAATTCCCATTAATTTATAATATACATTCATATTTTCAATTGACCATAATGTCACCAATCATCCAGAGTTCCAAGAATAGTTTTCCATTATTAATTACTACAAAAAAGATGTTGAGACATTAGAAAAAGCTCAAAGAAGAACAACTAAGATGATCAAAGGCCTGGCGGCTAAAACACGAAGAACGGCTGCAGGATCTGGGTTTACCTAGTCTAGAGAAATGAAGAACTAGGAGTGATATGATAGCAGTTTTCCAGTATTTGAGGGGCTGCCACAAAGAAGAGGGGGTCAAATTATTTTCCAAAGCAACAGAGGGCAGGACAAGAAACAATGGATGGAAACTAATCAAAGAGAGAAGCAACCTGGAATTAAAGTGGACAATTAACCAGTGGAACAGCTTGCCACTAGAAGTTGTGTGCTCCATCACTGGAGGTCTTTAAGAAGAGATTGAACAACCATTTATCTGAAATGGTATAGGGCTTCCTGCCTGAACAGTGGGTTGGACTAGAAAACTGAAAGGGTTGGTCTCTTCCAACTCTGTTATTCTATTCTATTCCATTCCATTCTGTTCATATTCCACTCCACTCTACTCCATTCCACTCCACTCTACTCATCTGGTGCATATCGTCCTTGGAAGATCACTTTGTTCTTTCAGTAGCAAAATCATTGGTTCCATAATGTTCTGCAAAGATACCATGAGCCCCTGTTAGCAGGCACCTTGAAAGGGAAGCAGAAGAGATGAAAAGTGAGGCAGGAGATTATTGTAGAATAAAACATACATGGAGCCATGAGATATTCTGGGTATAAGAACAGCTGTCTCCCTCATGATCGTCAACGGTTTGCATTGTGATATTTATTTGACATTTCCAACCTCCATATTTCTTGTCAGCCCTGTTGGATTCGCACCAGTTCCTTTAGTGTTTTAAATGATGTGGTTGGAACCCTCCTAAGAAAAGTTATTTCTTGCTTTGGTATCCAGCTGCTTCTTATTACGTTGAATTCCCCCCCTTAAGTTTATAGAATTATGGTTTACTCTGCATCCTTCTCAGAGAATTTGAGAATTGCTTTCACAAAACAGAAAATGGACAAAACTGGATTCCCAGCCCTACACAATAAGGCACATTGGAAGGGTCCTTGCATATTTGTTGCTCTCACTTAGAAATATTTAGGCTTTGTCTGAACTTGTCTACAATTCAGACTTCTGCACATATGGAGGAAGTCGGCTCTGAAAAGCGAGGAGGGCTTGTTTGATCTCTGTCAGTTCTTAGTTAATGTATTTATCAAGGAAGTCTAGATGATAAGACCAGTCTTGCATGTCTCTTTTTGGAAAGAAGCAGGGCAGAATAACTGCTTTTAAAGTGACAACTTTTTTAAAAAAAAGGAACAAAAAGATTAGCAATAGAATATTCTTTTGAGAAATCAAAGTTCCTAAAATAATGGATCACAGCACTTGCTTGGCACAGCCAAGCGCCTGCACTGCAGCGCCTTGCAGGAGCAGCCCAAATGTTTCAGAAAATGGGTGGAGGCAGGAGGGTCCAGGGTTCAACTGAAGTTACTCTTTTGGTGTGGGGTCTGATCCAGGGGTGAAATCCAGCAGGTTCTGTCAGGTCCTGGAGAACCGGTAGCGGACATTTTGAGTAGTTCGGAGAACCAGCAAATGCCACCTCTGGCTGGCCCCAGAGTGGGGTGGGAATGGAGATTTTGCAGTATCCTTACCTTGCCACGCCCACTAAGCCACACCACGCCCACCAAGCCATGCCCATATAACCAGTAGTAAAAAAAAATTGAATTTCACCACTGGTCCAATCATGTGTCGTCCTGGTGATCTACCATGTGCCTATTCAGACAGGAGGTATATTAAGTTGATCCCATAGGGTTCATGACCAATCGAGTTTATCTTAGCAGTGGAATCAGGCATATTCAGGATGCTGGCCTCAGGAGGTCCTTTCCAGAATGTGATGCTTTGTAATGGAGCAAGCAGCAGAGAAAGGCTTGATGCTTTCAGGTGTCCGTGGGAAAAATTCACCTGGGACTTTAGGGAGGAGCCCACTGTGAAGCTCCCCTCTGGATTTAGGAGCATGATAAAACTGAGCCTTAGGGGAAAGCCTGTTAAGAGCCAAGGTGGCGCAGTGGTTAAATGCAGCACTGCAGGCTACTGCTAGATCAGCAGGTCAGCGGTTCAAATCTCACCGGCTCAGGGTTGACTCAGCCTTCCATCCTTCCGAGGTGGGTAAAATGAGGACCCAGATTGTTGGGGGCAATATGCTGACTCTCTGTAAACCGCTTAGAGAGGCCTGAAAGGCCTATGAAGCGGTATATAAGTCTACTGCTATTGCTATATTGCTATTAAGACAAAGGTTGCGCCGGAAAGTCAGGAGATAGCCAGAGGTGCCCAATGGAGTCCTGTGTTAATGCAGAAGAAATATATGGAAGTCAGAGAAAAAAAGTTAACAGGAAGTCAGAATAGAGCTGGAAGGGACCTGGGAGGTATTCTAGTCCACCCCCTGCTCAAGCAGGAGATCCTATGCCAGTGGATGGCTAACCTTTTTGCCATCGCGTGGCAAAAGCGGGTGGAGCATGGGATTGTGGACGTGCATGCCCACACCCATAATTCTATGCGCCCTCCCCCCACGCATGCGCACATGACCCTCCCCCCCCAAGCTCCCCCTACCTTTGGCACGCAATGGCATGATTGATCCGTTTTTCGCTCTCCCCAGGTTCCAGAGCCTTTCTAGGAGCCTAGGGAGGGCAAAAATGGCCTTCCCCACCCCTCCCAGAGCTCCCCCCTGGCAGCCTTAAATGGCCCATTTGCCAACTTCCAGTCAGACCAGAAGGCCCGAATATCAGCTGGCATGCGCCGGAGCTAAGCTCGCGTGCCCACCGATATGGCTCCTGGCACACGTGCCACAGGTTTGCCATCGCGGCCCTATACCATGTCAGACGGGGGGCTGTCCAGTCTTCTCTTAAAAAGCCGCCTTCAGCGTCATCCAGGCATGAAATGTCTAGAAATCCAATTTGCTGTAGATCACTACATTTTGTCCCTATTTGTAGAACACTTAACCTGTTCCAGAGAGAGAGAAAACACAATAGAAATTTCCTAGTATACCGAAGTTGCTCCTTCAAAAGGCGCAAAAGCATTTTCTGGGTGGAATTGCTCCGTACATGATGTGCCCTTCATGTTTACTGTTAATATTGCATTTCACTTCCAATCTGGGTTTGACCAGGGTCAGTTTTTATGGTAGTTATGTAATATACAAGTTGGTTTGCTACTGCAGAAGGTTGACCCCTTTGGCCTTTGAATTCTCCCCTAATCCCAGCTGCAGCATGAGAAGGCAGAGCTGGAGCAGCATCTGGAGCAGGAGCAGGAGTTCCAAGTCAACAAGTTGATGAAGAAAATCAAAAAACTGGAAAATGACACTATTTCCAAGCAGCTCACTCTGGAACAGGTATGTCACAGAGGCTGGGGAACATGGGCACTGATGGGCGGGGGGGGGGGGGAGAGGCGGTTGCCATCATAGCTTGCAGCCCAGCTTTTTTTGGGGGTGGGGGGAGATGAAACATTCTTTCGGGGGGGGGGTTGATCTCTATGAGGAGACAGCTGGGAAGTTGCTGGGTCTGGAGGGAGGTTCAGTGGAGGATTGTGCTTAGGGAAACGTCCAGAGCACAGATGTCAAACTCGGGAAGTCACGTCGTTTCGTGATGTTTTTCCCATTCACAGAGCTGGGATGGGTGTGGCCTGTGCGTGACGCATCCAGCCCATGGACTGCCAGTTTGATACCCCTGATCCAGAGGAAAGGGAATCCCTGAGGACCCATTAAGAGACAAGGGGAGCTGGGCTCCTTTGCTGCCATCTATCAGGGGCACCTTATTGCTGACTTCGGCATAGGGAATGAGGTGATAGCTTTCCCTTCCCCCTAGTAATAAAATAAGAGAGATTTGGCATGTGCCTGCTTAAATATGCTAATTGGTGACATGCACTCGAAATTTTAAAAAATGGTTTTCCTCCTCTTCTATGGTGACAATTCTGCCACTTTATTATTTTTTTGTTAAATTTATTTTGCCCCCTATCTAGCTGTGAGTCTACTCTAGGCAGCTTACAACAGTAAAAAATAAGAAATGAAGAGAGTGTGATCAGCACCGAAGTATGGTAATAGAGCAATAAAATAAACAGCGAAGAAGAGCACAAGGGGCAATGCAGCTATGTGATTGTCTTAAAAGAAAAATGGGCAGGGAGAGAGCAAAGGCCAAGGAGCACCGGGCAGGGGAGGCCGCCATCAGTCCCGCAGCGACCTCCAGCTGCTAAATATAACTTTATATTCAAGATCAAATCTTGCATTGTTGATTGGAATGGTTCTGCAGGATGGTGTGTGAGAAAGAATGAAGAAATGCTTCCTGGGGAGCAGTTAGATAAAAGAGGGCATAGCCTGCAGCTGCATAACAGGAGGAGAAAGAGAGACCCTCCCAGGCTGTAAGGGAGCGGGGCAGAGACTTGCATTTTCAGACCTGCAAGATTCTGTCAGTGTAGCTTTACAACAAATGTAGCATTAGCTCATCTGGTCAAGTTTCCTTTCTGGTCTACCCACTAAGGGCGACATCTGTTTTCTGAATTTTATGCAGATAGACACCCGGTGTTAAGGATAAGCAAGCTAGCCAGAGGACTTCCTGATTTTGCAGTTGAGCCCTGAAGGGACTTTTGCAATAGAAGGAAAAGGAGCTCAAGGAGGCTGCTTATTCACATGCAAGAGACTTACAGTACCGTATTTTTCGGCGTATAGGATACACCTTTCCCCCCCTCCCCCCCAAAAGTGGGTGAAAATCTGGGTGTGTCTTATACACGGAATGCCACATTTTTGGCCCACTGAAACCCCTCCCCCTTTGCAAAAATGGACGTGCAGAGGCTTCGGGAAGCTTATAGAGTGCTCCTGGGGGCTGGGGAGGGCAAAAACAAGCAAAAACCAGGCCGTTTTTGCTTGTTTGTGCCCACCCAGCCCCCAAGAGCACTCTACAACCCTCCCAAAGCTCTGCATGCCCTCCCCTTTTTTATTAATACATTTTAATCAAAGAGAAATATAATTAGCCTTATGGCAATTTTGCACTCACTCACTTAGCAGTGTAGGATCCAAACTGGATTGGCCAGTGGGACCAGAGTTTTAGTGTTCTGAACTCCTAAGCTTCTAAATATGATACATTCTGGTGAGTAAGAAGTTCCCTGAGGATGGGCTCCAGCATGAGTCTGAAAGCTGAAAACCTCTGGTACCAATGACCGATCCAGATTGGATTCTAAAACATTATCCTGGGACAATGTATATTTTACTTCATTCACTAAACAGTGTCTGTTTGTTTGTTTTTTAAATAAAGTTTTTTTATTTTTTGTTCTCTACATATACATTCACATAATAATTATTCTTTTTTTTTACATTCATAATTCTTATACATTTGTCATTCCATTTATAAAATTGTAATTTTCCATTTGGGTTGTTTTGTTTACCATCCCTTGCTTATTTTGACACCACCTTCTTCTCCCTTTCTTTTCTCCCTCCCTCCCTTCTCTACTTCCTTCCTCCTTTTCCTTCCTTCTTCCCTTACCTCTCCTCTCCTCATCTCTTCCCCTTCCTACCCTCTATCCTTCTCCCTTCCATCTTCCTCTCCTGCTCTCTATCTTCCTTCCCTCCTCTTCCTCTCCTCTCTTTCTCTCTTTCTCTCCCTCCCGCCCTTCTCTACTTTCTTCTTTCCTCCTCTCCTTTCCCTTCCTTCTTCCCTTACCTCTCCCCTACCTCTCTCTCTTCCCCTTCCTATCCTCTCTCCTTCCCCCTTCCATCTTCCTCGCCTTCTCTCTTCTTTCCCTCCTTTTCCTCTCATTTCCTCTCTTCCTTTCTGTTTCTATTGCTGCAGGTGTCTCTTCCAGCTCTTAATTTATATTTTCTTGGGGTGGTATTTCTGAAAACCCAAAAATCTTTGTATATCATTTCTTGTTCTTTTTCCTTCTCTCTCTTTTTTCTTTTTTAAAAAAAAGAATATTTTCCTTTTTTGGTCAGACAAAGTCAGACAACACATAAACACATAATACATAAAACCTTCTTCAATCACTTACAGCATGTTGTTTGGTTGCAAAGTTTTTGTGCATCACTTCCATAGTCATCACTTTCAAATGTATGGAAGATCACAAATTATCAATCTAGTATATAGGTATACATTACTATCATTGTAAATTATCATTTATTTGACTATAATTATTCATTCATTTTGAACGAAATATTCTAGGTATTGGCTTCATTTATATTATAAAATAAACCATATCTTATAAAATTGTTCATCTTATTCTCAAATTTCAGATGTCAATTTACTCATTTCAAACAAATTCTCATATCATCAATCCAGTATGTTATATAAAAAAACTATTATAATTATTAAACATTCATTTGACTATAAATTGCTTTTACATCCTTTTGTATGAAATATCCTAAATTTGAAGTAAAACTATGTAATGGCATTCCATTAAATCCTCCTAAGATCATCCAATAACATTTCATCTTTCTAATATATTCTAAATAAAAATTGACTATATTTAATAGCAAATACTTTTAAACCTCCTCTCATAGTCCTCATTTGCAGTTTGTATAAAATTTCATGTCCTCAAACTAGTGTGTGTGTAATATATATATATATATATGTATATATGTATTATTATCATTATTACTCATTTATATGACTATATATAATACTCTAAATTTAACTAAGTTTGACTTAATTTTTATTGTAAACTTTCATTACATCAACCTGTGTCTTTCCAGTAATAGTGCAGTTTTATATCTCGTGTCATTTGTGGAATTAATATTTTGGTTGTTTTCTTAGTAGATCTTTTATGGACTTCTTTTTGCAACTTGTTGTTCATTACATATCTTATGAGCACTCGAAACCCTCCATTTGTTCCTTTCATCAACTTATCTTTGGTTATCGCCGATGTTTTTGTCAAGATTTCTCTCCTTCCATCAAATTTTCTTTTTCCTTCTTCTGTGAGGTCTGAGATAGAGTTCTAGTCCACCTATCTCCCCTTTCCATTGTCCACTCTTGCTATTTCCAACTGCGCTCAATTTGCTGTCAGTATCAACAATTTTCTTATCGCTTTGTTCCTTTTCTCCTTCAATTTTTGGAACTCTGTCCTCAACTTTCTTCCTTTGATAAATGTCCTCAATTTTTCCATCTCTTTTTGTTGTTCTTTGTTCTGCATCCTCCATTCTCGCCTCAATTTTCTGTGTTATTACTAATATTTTTTGAATTTTGGACATAATTATTTGCAATATTAATGTTTCTTTTTCATATTGCACCATCCTTCCAGCTTATAAACACTGCCACTATAGCATTCAAGGCTTTTGTTGTATTCCAAACAAGTTCATTATAATCTTTCAGGTCAAGGCTTTGTCTTCACTGCAGTCCAGCAACTGATAGAGATTCCAGAAGAGCACCTGTGTAAACAATCTGTGCTCTTTCCACTATCACTCTCAATAAACAAACTGAAAAGTCTTGAAGTGTAACTGATCAAAGGGAAGAGAAAAGAAACAATATTTCCAAGCCTCCAGCCTCTAAGTGGCAGTGTTACTTTTTTCTCCCTGCTGTTACAGCCCTCTTTAAATACCAGACTTATGGAGAAAAATTCTTAGTAAAAAAACCAATCCAATCAAATGTTGTAAAAAAAAATTAATCCACAAGTATATATAAAAGAAAAATAAAAGAAGAAAAAGAAGAAGAAAAACTAACCTTTCCAATTTAAAAAATAGGAAACATTTGCAGAAATTCCATTCGTAAAAAGAAAAATTAAAAAAAAGAATGCACTAAGTTTAATGTAGCTTAATTTCGCTCCTTATTTTCTTTTGTCTTCAATTTTAATTTAGTTATAATTTTCTTTGGGTAGTCTCTTTTCTAATAATAAAATTTCCTCACCAATCCGAAACACTTTCTCTTCCGCTTTCTTTCTTTCCGTTCCGGAGCTGTCCCAACTTCAGCAGCTTCAAGGCTGGGTTTCTGTCATCGGAAATAAGAGCTTCTCCTGGATCAATAAGGGACTTTGCGGTGTCCCTGAGATCGGCAGGAGGTGCTCTTCTCTATCACTGTCTCTTCAGGATGGTTTAGGTCCAAAAGGACCGTCCAGTGGCAGAAATATCGACTGTGATCTTGGAGCTCCTAGATCGCACATCATATCGTCACAACATCATCTCCCTTTCTGCGTGCTCTCCCCTTTTTTATTCTTTGCAGAAAACGAGGCGTGCAGAGGGTTTGGGAGGCCTGCAGAGTGCAAACACTTTTTTAAAAAATATTACCTCTTCAAAATCATGGTGCGTCTTATACTCCAGTGCGTCTTATTCTCTGAAAAATACGTTATTTTATCACCATTTTGCTACAGTTTTTCCTCATTCCCCTCGCTTTTATATTCAAAGAGCCTTTTATAACTCATTATTGAAATTACTGGTGGATTCTTTGGTCTTAACCATTTGATTCCTGCATTTGATTCCACTATCAGTTTCTAAAGTAATGGTATTCTGTTGAAAGGTTTTTTTGACTGGATTCTTCTCTTTAAAAGAAAAATGAATCTGCCTGCTGCAGAGCCCTGATATGCTCTCTCCTCGGTCTTTGTGCTCAAAGGACGTTTGTGCACAGAGAAGACTCCTTGGCAGCCCTGCCCGTAGTGGGTTACGCTGCCTTTGGCTCCTGGTTAAACCAGAAATATTCCCTGTGATTATGCAGGGTGGGTGGCTTTTGTTAGCCAAGAACTCCCTTGGCCAGCCCATCACATGGGAGCAGAGAGCACTGTGATTACTCTGAAGTCCGAACACCACTGCAGTGTTCCTCAGTCCTCAGAATGAGAGCTTCCTTTCTGCCTCCTCCCAGTCTTTGAGGGAAAGTTAGTTGTGTCCCTGAATTCAGCACTAAGGGCTAATACTAAACTGCAAACACCTGTGTGGAGTTTCCTTTGATTGGCACATCCTTATCAGGAAATCTCTTCCCTTGGGCTCTGCTTCAGTAGCTGACCTAACCCATCATCTCTTTTTAGAAGGGTGGTTCAGGTTTTTTTTTTTTTTTTTTTTGAGTTGCCCTGCAGCAGCTGGGGCCGTTCTGGGCAGTTGTTAATTTCTCATTGAAATTGAAAGTGTCCTATTATAACTTTAGGTGGCTATTTAGTTGGCTTAGCTTTCCTCACAAGAGTGCAACTCAAGAGAGTTTAGCAATCCTGCTCCCAGTGCTCATCCCATTTCATTCTGAGTGAAATGCTGCTTACCCCAAGGAATGCTTTGTGGCAGGGAGTGGTTGGCTGGCAGGGCAGTTGGCTCTGATGACCCAGGCAGGGGCAGAACAAGCCCACTTGCTCCTGGAGTGCAATTTGAACCAAGAATCAAGGATCGGTAATTTGAAGGCATCCATTTCCCAGACTGGTAATGTGCCTGTTTGCTCCTTTACACCAGTCATCCTGTGCCCCTTTCATGCCAAATGGCCAGGCCCTTCTCCCTTGGGCTCCTGATGCTACTGCTCCCCTTCCCCAAGTGATCTTCTGCCTCTTCTCACCATCTTGCCTGGTGACCAGTGCCCCCTTCTTTCCACTAAGCCCCACAAGAAGTGCCCAGCCCAGCCCTGCAGGACAGCTCAGCCACCCTGCTGGCAGAATGGGAATTGCCCCATGCTTCAATAGGACCGTCTGCTCTCCCCAGCAGGACCCCGGGATCAGCTCACCTTCCTTCTTAGGATTTCCCCAGAGACTAAAAACACCTGCAATATGTGCCATTATGTGAAAGGCTGGGGAAAGAGTTGGACCGGTGTAAGAAGCCTGTAAGAGGGACGGGTGGTAGGAATGGCTCGGGAGGTCATCTCTGGCCAATAGATGAAGGGCAGCACCCACTCATCAACCCCAAAAGATTAAACTCCCCCCTCCCACCCCCAGCTCTGAGATAATCCAAAAGTCACTAATCTGGATGTTTGAGCTGGCATTCTTAGATCTTCTGCTTCGATAGCCTCTCCCAGAAACCACCAGCTGCAGCTGAGTTTGGGGACCAAGTAAAATTTTTGTTTTGATTAGTAAACCAAGTGAGACTTACAATTGTGCCTGAAGAGGGGATTTGGCACAAGGGATGGCCGAAGCCCCACTCTTTTTCCAAAACTTGCAAAAATTGCCACTACCCAGAATGAGAATGGCCTGAATTGATAACATCAAGCACTGTGTTGTTGTTATAGGATAAGTCTGGGACCCCCAAATTCTGTGTTCAGGACTCCCCCCTTGACCGTGGAACTGTCTGGTTGACTTTAAGCTTAGCACGCCTTCCCTCCTAGGATGATAAAAAGAGGTCTGGCCTTGTCTTGAACTCCTCAAAGCAAAAATAATCCCAGGATGACAGAGGAAGCCCGGCTGGGTGGCAGCATCTGGTTGATGCTGGGGAACTAATCAGGATTGGAGCTGATTAGAACTGGATGGGAGATGAGCAGGAGATCTCAGGCTGCAGGCCAGGCTGGGAATCCCAAAATGCCCCACCCCATCTCGGAGATGAGCAGCCAAGCCAGTTGGGTACTCTTGCCAGGTGACCTCCGGGGCACGGCCTTAGCCTCTCCAGCCATTGAACCTGGCAGGAATGTAACTTTCATTTTACCTGGGCAAATGAATTAAGAAGAAACCAAGAGGTGCGTTTATTTTCCTCTAAATAAACAGAAAGAAAAGCATATTTAGTTAAAACAGTGTTTTTCCCCCTGTTCCCCCAAGATTCTGGATCAACAGGGTTTATTTAAAAAAAAAGTTTTTTTTATTTTTTGTTCTCTATATAAATTATAGGTATACATTCACATAATTATTATTCTTTTTTTACATTCATAATTCTTGTACATTTGTCATTCCATTTATAGAATTGTAATATTCCATTCGGGTTGTTTTATTTACCATCTCTCGCCTATTTTGACACCACCTTCCTTTCTTTTCTCTCTCCCTCCCTTCTCTACTTCCTTCCTCCTTTCCCTTCCTTCTTCCCTTACCTCTCCTCTCCTCCACTCTTCCTCTTCCTCTTCCCTTTCCTACCCTCTCTCCTTCTCTCCTTCTCCCTTTCATCTTCCTCTCCTCCCCTCTCTCTTCATTCCCTCCTCTTCCTCTTATCTCTCTTCTCTTCCTTTCTCTCCCTCCTTCCCTTCTCTACTTTCTTCTTTCCTCCTTTCCTTTCCCTTCTTCCCTTACATCCCCTACTTCTCTCTACCCCTTTCCCTTTCTTCCTTCTCTTCTTCCCCCTTCCATCTCCCTCTCCTCACCTTCTCTCTTCTTTCCCAAGGATTTATTGCAACTGTGCAAGCAAAAGTTACTTTTGTGAGAAAGGATCTTTGACTAAAATGTAAATGTTGGCAATATGAATGCAGTTTCTGGGTGTCCCTGAATTGGTGATGAGTTAAACCGTGGTCAAATTTAAGAAAAGGGGAGACCCCTTCTGAACCAGCCACATTTTGCCTTCTAGCTAAGACGCGAGAAGATTGATCTGGAAAACACACTTGAACAAGAACAAGAAGCCCTCGTGAACCGTCTCTGGAAGAGGATGGACAAACTTGAAGCTGAAAAAAGGTGCGTTTTCTCCTTTGCTCCTCCCAACCATTCACTCCATTGGGGAGGGGGGGCATGCAGATTTTACAGCTTCTCCTGAAATGTAGCTATTACAGGGGGCAATAAAAAAACAAGAAGGAAACAGTAAACTACTATATTTTTTGGAATATAAGATGCATCTTCCCCCCCCCCCCAAAAAAAAGAGAGTGAAAATCTGTGTGCATCTTATACACTGAATACAGCATTTTTGGCCTCCCGAAATCACACCCCCTTTGCAAAAATGGCCGTGCATAGCCCTTAGGAGGCTCCCAGGGTGCTCCTGGGGCTGGGGAGAGCAAGAACGAGTGAAAAACGGGCCATTTTTTTTCTGTTTTTGCCCCCCCTGGTCCCCAGGATCACTTTGCAGGCCTCTCAAACTCTCTGCATGCCCCATTTTTCACAAAAGAGTGCAAAAACTTTTTTAAATTTACCTTTTCGAAATCTTGGTGTGTCTTATACTCTGAAAAATACATTGTGTTACAGAGAGTAAATATAACATGGCATTTCAGACTTGTTTACTAGAAAGGGCCCTTTCTGTCCCGTTCACTAGGCTTTTCTTTATGCGTCTCACGTTAAGTATTAGCCACTGTTATTTATAAATCTTGGTGCTGAATCCTGATTTTTGTCAGAAATAACCTGAAAATTTCACAAAAGCAGCAGAACTCGAAGGATCCACAAACACATAGATGTGGGTGCCAGCCAACGAAAGGGTGGGCCACACTGTGATCCTTTGTTCCCCCAACTATTTTTTAAAATTTTCTAAACCTATAAAAAAATTAAAGTGATTCTACGAATCTTCCTTCTGAGACTGAGGCAGTCTTGTTCAGAGGGAAGGGAGCAAAAATGGACCTCATGCTTGGGGAATTCTGGGTGCGAATCCCTGCTTCCTTCCCACCCTGGACATGGAGTATAATGACCACTTGCCTGGCCTGTTAATCAGAAATCTGGCGCCACCAGGCTTGGCCTTAGTCCTGACTCTTCCCACCCTCTTCATGTGGGCTTATTGATCCCCAGGCATGTGACAAGTGGTTGTCCACATCCCACAGGTGTGGCAGATAATGCTTTCTCACCATTCCTACTTGTGGGCATTTGATTTCTTCAGCACAATCCACGCTTACCTTCCTTTGCCAAAAAGAGAATATTGCCCCAATCTCAGATCATCTTGATTTCTGTTAATGCATTCCAACGAAGAAACGAAGTCAAAAATGCCAATATAAACATTTTTTTTTTAAATTGCAGAATTCTCCAGGAGAAACTGGACCAGCCCGTTTCTGCTCCTCCATCGCCAAGGGACATATCAATGGAAATAGACTCTCCAGAAAATATGATGCGGCATATCAGGTTTCTGAAGAACGAGGTAGAGAGGTTAAAGAAACAGCTCCGAGCAGCACAGCTACAGCGTAAGTCCCGGCTTCTTATCTGGCTGCGCTGCCTCCTGCTTCATGTAAAACGATCCCTGATCCAGAAGGGGGAGGGGGAGGGGGGATTTCCAGGCCAAGTTCCGAAGGAGAATGCTGTTTTTTAGGCAGCAGACTGTCCGTACTGCAACCTGTATTTTCCTTGCTGCTCTTTGAGCTTGTTCGTTTTCTTGCAGACATTTCATTACCCAAACTCAATAACATTATCAGTGCTGATGTTATCTAGTTTAGGTAATGAAATGTGTGCAAGAAAACAACCAAGCGCAGAGAGCACCAAGGACCTCACAGTCCAGCCCTGAGCTACAATTATTCTCTTTTACTGGTACTACACTTTCCCCTCAAGTAGGATCAGATGTGAATTCAGCCGGTTCGGACCAGTTTACCTGAACTGGTAGCGGTAAACTGCGGGTGGGCCCATCCACCTGAACCGTCTCCAAAACGTCCTATGTAGCCTCATTTTCAATGCGTGCGAGAGCAAAGTGCATCCATGGAAGGCCACAAACATGCACGGAAGGTGCGCGTGTTCACAGTTGCGAACCGGTGGTAAACCTAAGTGAATCCCACTGCTGAATAGGATGAATACAAGTTTCAGGTCATTTACCTTACTTTAGTGCACCATAAAATGATTAGATGTGTTTTTACAAGTCTCTAATCTGCTTTGCTAAACGATAGTGTTGTGTTTTTCTTGACAGTACTGAATGTACATTTTGGGGGAGCGGAAGAACATTTGACCATGTTTAGCTGAATTTGAATTGCCAACTATTTGGACAAGCTCTCTTCAAAAGATGTGAAAATGCCACAGCCTGATTTTTGTATTTTATTATGTTTCGGAAAGCTCTAGAGAGTGGCTCTAGAGAGAAGACTTTAGCTGTTAATGCCTTAATATTATCTAAGAGCATTATGCCATCCTCTGGACACACAGAGTGCATGGTCCTTTTGTTGTGAGCCAAGACGGGCAACGACATGGCCACAAAGCAGCGCAAAATGGAAGAAAGGAGAGGCCTTCTCCAAGGAACAACAACTGAGGCATAAAATACCGGAGGAGGCTCTGTAGTGACAGAGTAAAGAAATTTACCAAAGTTTATCCTCTTTTCCTCCTTATCTCCAAGCTGCTGCTGCAGTGCTGAGATTTGAACAGTCCAGAAGGGCCCTGAACATCTAGAGGAAATCTAGATGGGCTGCTGGTGGGATCACCTTCCCTGCGCATGTCTTGGGGGAATCTTGTCATTTTGGGGAGAGAAAAGGAGGCCTTAATGCTCAGAATTTGATCAAGTCAGATTCACATTGAGTTCTCCAATACTTGCTTCAAATCCGAGATATTTAAATTCTAAATAAAACTCAGGAGCTTTCTAGAGTAACCTCAAAACAATTGCTGCTTGTTAGTGACTTCGGCGAACATCCCATCAGAGGGATCCTGTGGTTTGAGGGCTTTTGTCTCCACAGAGAAAGAAGTGTAGGGAGTAAGGGTAGGATCCAGGGGCAGTACTTTCCCTACCAGTTCGCAAATGTGAGTGCATGCGCCCACACATACGCTCGGCCTTCCGCGTATGTGCTTTTGCTTGAAAACGTGCCTAAATGGGACAGCATAGAGCCAGGGCAGGTGGGCAGTCCCACCCGTGATTTCTACTACTGGCTTGGGCGAAGCAGCCCGAACTGGCTGAATACCACCTCTGGTAGGATCCTGAAGTCTGTGCTTAAGATGGGGAAATAAATGGGGGAAGAGGCCCTGAATTTCAGATTCAAACTGAAAAAGCAAAGAGAGGAGCCATCTTGGCTGATTCTATTCCTTCCAGCATTTGAATGTAAAAAGTTAAGCTTTTTTTTTTTTTCACTTTCTGCTCTTGGATATTTGTGGGTCGGCGACTTCTCTGCGTTCGGACTAGGTTGAAATTGGCAGTCTTTTTTCTAGGCAGAAATTAGGGGCGATATTTCAACTTCGCTTTCTTGAGGCAGAGCATTTAGTGGCAATCGACATCCCTTGTGGAGGGAAATGAAGAAGACATTTGTTTTTAGGCTGAGTCCTCGTTGGCAAAATTAGCGTGTCCCTTCAAAGGGGGTCAGAGGCTGTAATCTTCGTGTCCTTGGCTGTCCCTTGGAAGCAAGCGCGACAGATGTCTGGGAATCCGGGCGGCAAATGTTAGCCTGCAGCATTAGAATGCAAGAGCCTCTTGTGGGCCTCTACCCCTATCTTCTGTCTGCCCCATAGTTGTCCTTGGAGGCCTGGTGGATGACTGTAGCAACAGGGACATGACCCAGGACAATTTATGGCTTTCTGGGCCTCCATTAGGCTGCAGCACTCTGGGTTATCTCTTTCCCCCAACTCTCGGTTTAGGCCAGGGGTGTCCAAACTTTGGAACTTTAAGACTTGTGGACTTCACTTCCAGAATTCCCCAGCCAGCATGGAGTTGAAGTCCACAAGTCTTAAAGTCCCCAAGTTTGGACACCTCTGGTTTAGACCAAAACTCTAGGGAAGGGATTGGCAACTTTACTGACCTGTGGACTTCAGTGCCTGGAATTCCTGAGCCTTCTCCCTCTCCTTATACTTTGCGACGCTTTGGGGTATTTATGTTGTCATTTCCACCATCACGACAGAGACTGCTGTCCCAGGGGTAGATGTTTTCCCCAACTCAAAGCTTGCGCCTGGTATCTTGGTAATTGTGGTGTTACTCCTTCGGGACAAGAAGTATTTATTGTGGGTCACTCCACAATTGAGGTTTTCGGAGCTAATATTGATGCTTTTGAGCAAGGGGTCTCCAAACTTTGGCAACTTGTGGATTTGTGGACTTCAGCTCCCAGAATTCCTCAGACAAACCATGGAACCTGAAGTCCACAAGTCTTTAAAGTTGCTAGGTTTGGCGATCGCTGATTTTGAGGATGGCTGCTAAGCCTGTCTGAACCAGGCACCACCACTCTCACTTTTACCTAACCAATAACTTTCTGATAGGTATGAATTGACCTTGGGGAACCATGGAACATGGTTCCAATTGCAGCCAGTTCAATGCCAGTTTAAGGTTAAACTATTATTTGTTCTGTTCTCAGTATTCACCACCTTTGATTCAGCTGAATTAAGGGTTGAGTTGCGCAATGTTTGCCAGTATCTGTGGTCCTTCTAAAACACAGCCATGGGCTTAATAATGAGCCACTTTGAAACCCCAGAGTCCGGAAAGAAGAAAGAGGTGAGGAGAGGAGGATGAAAGGGAGAGAAAGAGAAGGAGAGAGGGTAGAAAGGGAAAGAGGAGGAGTAGGGGAGAGGTACGGGAAGAAGGGAGGGGAAGGAGACGAGGAAGGAAGAAAGTAGAGGAGGGAGGGAAGGAGAAAAGAAAGGAAAAACAAGGTGGTGCTACAACAGGAGGAAGGGATGGTAAACAAAGCAACCCAAACTCTATATTATAACCTATTAAATGACATAATAAATGTATGAGAATGACAAATGTAACGATTATGTGAATGTAAGCTTAAAATGCTATGTAAGAGAACCAAAAAATAAAAAAAAAAATTCTGGAAACCCCAGATTCAGAGAAGATGGCCCAGTACCTGGAGGAGGAACGTCACATGCGGGAAGAGAACCTGAGGCTCCAAAGGAAACTGCAGAGGGAGATGGAGCGAAGAGAAGCCTTGTGCCGGCAGCTGTCTGAAAGTGAATCCAGTCTGGAAATGGACGATGAAAGGTTTGGCCTTTGTTTATTCTGGAGTTCAGGGCTCCGGGGCTACAACTGGGAACAGACTTTTCCAAGTCCGTCACTTCCTCTTTTGCAATTGACAGCACACCTTGCCTTGGGCTTACCTGAAGCCCAGGGTCACTCCAGGCCTCTGCAGGGACAGGCCAGCAGCAGCCTCAGAAGCAGGGACCATGTTGGGCAGGCCTCTTTCAGGAGGCAGTCCTGGCTTTCTTATTTCAATCCTTCTGCTCAGGTGGCAAGGTCTGCCGGGTTGATTGATGGGGATTCTCCTGCTGCTTGATGTGTATGGCTCTTGTTAATTTTGAGGAGCCCTTCTGGTATCTGGAGTCCACCAGCTTTGCTGGTTGGAAGGGGCGAATGCTGGCAGCCTATTTACTTTGAAGTTAGCACTGTCGTGCAGTGAAGCCGGGCGTGGCCAGCCTGTAGGTTTGAATGGATAACTTAGTTAAATCTGCAGTGAATTCCTCTGAAGAACGGACAGCTCTCTTTGAAGAAGGTTGGATGAGTTGCCGTTGGCAGCACCAGGAGAGAATTCTGTGCTTTTGGCACTGAAGCATTTTGGAAATGAGCTTTGTTACCCACGTTCCTTACACATTTGTGTAAAAGTGTAATGCAGTATTTATGGTGATTGTGTAAAATACTTAATATGCCTTAAAATATCTGCTTTATTAGAATCATCCTTGTAAATGATTTAAAATGTTCTTGTTTAGTCAGTTGTACTAACTTTATCATGATGTTCCTCTAGAATCTTAGATTAGATTAACAGAGTTGGAAGGAACCTTGTAGGTGATCTAGTCCAACTCTCCCACCCAAAAAAGCAAGAGTCCTACACCATTTCTGACAAATGGTAGTCCAATCTCTTCTTGAAAGCCTCCAATGATGAAGCTCCCACAACTTCCAAAGGTAAGCTGTTCCATTGGTTGATTGTTCTCACTGTCAGAAAATTCCTTCTTATTTCCAGGTTGAATCTCTCCTTGTTCAGTTTCATCTGCTATTGTCTGGCCTTCGGGTGCCTTAGAAAATAGCTTGACCCCCTCCTCTCTGTGGCAGCCCCTCAAATATTGGAAGAGTGCTATCATGTCTCCCCTGGTCCTTCTCTTCACTAACTAGCCATGCCCAGTTCCTGCAACTGTTCATGTTTTAGCCCTAATCATCCTGGTTGCTCTTCTCTGCACTTTTTCTAGTGTCTGAACATCTTTTTTTTACAGTGGGGTGACTAAAACCTGATGCAGTACTCTAGGTGTGGTCTTACTAGGGCTTTATAGAGTGGTATTAGTACCTCACTTGATCTTGATTGTATCCCTCTGTTAATGCAACAGGATTACGTTGGTTTTTTAAGCTGCTGCTGTACACTGCTGGCTCATATTTAACTTGTTGTCCACTAAGACTCAAAGATCCCTCTCACAGTTACTGCTATTAAGCCTGGTTTCACCCAGTCTATATATGTACTTTTGGATTTTTTTGCCTAAGTGTAAGACTTTACTTTTCTCTACATTGAATTTCATTTTGTTAGATGGGGCCCAGTGTTCAAGTCTGTCAAGCTCCATCTGGATTTTGAGCCTATCTTCTAGGGTATTATCTATTCCTGCCAGCTTAGTATCATCTGCAAATTTGGTAAGTTCCCCTTCTATTCCCTCATCTAAGTCGTTTATGAAGATATTGAAGAATACTGGCCCTAAGACGGAACTTCATGGTACCCCACTGCGTACTTCCCTCCATGTAGGCGTAGACCCATTAAGGACTACTCCTTGAATATGGCTTGTCAGCCAGTTACAAATCCATCTGGTGGTGATGCTATCTGTTCCACTTTTTTCTAGCTTACAAAGGCATTCTACTTTGTTGAATGCCTTGCTGAAGTCTAATTATTTTATATCCACAGTATTTTGTTGGTCCACTAATTTAGTCACTATGTTGAAGAATGAAATAAGATTGGTTTGGCATGATCTGTTTTTAACAAATCCATGCTGACTGCTAGTTATTACTTTACTTGTTTCTACGGTAGATGTTGGCAGATCTGTTTTTTTATTATCTTTTCCAGTATCTTCCCAGGTATTGATGTTAGGCTGATTGGTCTGTAGTTTTTTTGAAGATGGGAACCACATCAACTCTTTTCCAGATGCTCCAGGAGTTTTGGAAGATGTGGTACAGTGTTTCTGAGATGACATCTGCCAGCTCCTTTAGAACTCTGGGATGTAATCTGTCAGGTCCCGGTGATTTGTATTTATCAAGATCAGACAGGTGTTCTCTTGCTATTTTTTTGCTTATTTTAACTTTTATTTCTAGTCTTTTACAGTTATGATTTTGGTAGGTTGGTCTATAGTTTCTTTTTGCGTGAAGACCAATGCAAAGAATGAGTTACGCAGCTCTGCTTTCTCTCTGTTGCATGTTACTTCCTTGCTGGCTTCTCTCTTTAGTGGACTGACTGTTTCCTTGATTTTTTTTCTTGTTCTCTATATGTTGAAAGAAACTTTTTTTTAAATTATTTTTGACTTTTGTTGCAAGTCTTCATTCTGAGCCTTTGCTTTTCTGATTTCGTCTTTGCAGAATCTGGCTATCTGCTGATATTCTCCCTTAGTTGTGTGTCCCTCTTTCCATTTTTTCTACTTCTCCTTTTTGTCTTTCAATTTGTCAGAAAGATCTTTGTGCCACCATGCTGGTTTCTTCTTGGATTTCTTGTTTTTCTTTCTCGATGGTATTGTGCTGGTCTGGGCTTTTATATTTTTCAGAGTTTTCCAAGATTCTTGAGTTGTTTTCCCCTTTAGGATTTTCATCCAAGGAATCTTTCCCAAGTCTCTCTGAGTTAATTAAAACCAACTCTTTTATAATCTTTCGTATCCTTATGTTCTATTGCTTGTATTTTTATTGTGTTGAATTCTAATATGACATGGTCACTCTCACCCAATGTTCCTGCAGTTTCAATTCCCTCTATCACTTCTTCTCTGTTCATAAGAATTAAGACCAGTATGGCTCCTCTACCACTTGGACAATAAAATTGTCAGCTAGGTTGGTTAGGAACATATTTAATTTCTCACTTGGTGCAGAATTAGTCTTCCAATTGATGTCAGGGTAATTGAAGTCTCCCATTACTATTGTAGTGTGTTTCCTACATATATTTATTAGTTGGTTAGCAAAAAGGACATCTATTTTTTCTGCTCGATTGGGTGGCCTATAGTATACACCTATGGCCATGTCATTCTTTTTTTTGTTTATATTGACCAATATGCATTCTAAGAGGTTTTCGTCTTTGGTTTCATGTGTTTCTGTAGCAATACAGTGGTCCTTTACATACTATGCAACTTCACCTCCTCTTTTATGGGGTCGGGTTTTTTTTAACAGTTTTTATCCTTCTATCAGTATGTTCCAGTCATGGGTTAAATCCCACCAAATTTCTGTTATTCCAACTATATCATATCTACCATCATGCATCAATACTTCAAGTTCACCCTGTTTGTTCCCCAGATTTTGTGCATTTGTATATAGGCACTTGAGATCTTTATGCCTGACTCTGGGTATGCTTCCTATGTCTCCTATTTGGTGTTGAAGTTTGCCTTCCTTCCCATCCCTCCTTACTTCATTATTTGACTTGATTTCTTGGGGGTTTTGCTTGGAATTAGGTCCTGGTTATCCTAAAGATTGGTCATCCTCCCCCCTCAATTTTAGTTCAAAGCCCTCCTGATAAGTTGAGCCATTCGTTTTCCAAAAACATTTTTCCCAGTCTTTGTGAGGTGCAGCCCATCCCTTGCCAAAAGCCCATCTTGGAGGTAGTATAGACCATGGTCCAGAAATCCAAAGATTTTTGGCGACACCAACCCTTTAGCCAGTGGTTCTCTTCTAGAATTCTTTGTCCTTTCGTTGGCAGTACAGATGAAAAAACTACCTGTGCGTCTAAGTCCTTGACTTTCTTGCCTAGCTGCTCTTAATCACTCAATAATGTTTTCAAGTCCTTTTTTGTATCATTTGTCCCTATGTGTAATAGTAAAAAAGGGTAGTAACTTGTGAGCCTAGTTATTTTGGTTAGGTTGATTTTTGCTCCAGGGAGACAACATACCTCCCTAGATTGTATGTCTGGTCTTCAGATGGCTAGTTCTGTTCCTTTGAGAATAGAATCTCCTATCACCAACACCTGCCTTCCTTTTTTGGGATGGTGGTGTTGCAGTCTGGGGTGCTTTTCTGTTTATCCCAGGTGAGTTTGTTGATGTGACTTTTGGGGGATATTGGTCTATTTTCTATGTGTTTGTATGTTTTCTTTGAGGGGGAGGTTGTGGGTCTGAGTATTAACAGAGGGATACAATCAAGATGCAAGGAGATACTAATACCATTCTATAAAGCCCTAGTAAGACCACACCTAGAGTACTGCATCCAGTTTTGGTCACCACACTATAAGAATTTTTTAAGACTCTAAAAAAAAGTGCAGAGAAGAGCAACCAGGATGATTAGGGGACTGAAGGCTAAAAGATACGATGAACGATTGCAGGAACTGGGCCTGGCTAGTCTAGTGAAGAGAAGGACCGGGGGAGACAGGATAGCAATGTTCCAATATTTGAGGGGCTGCCACAGAGAGCGGGAAAGGGGTCAAGTTATTTTCCAAGGCACCTGAAGGCCAGACAAGGAATAATGGTTGGAAACTGAACAAGGAGAAGTTCAAGCAAGAAATAAAAAGAATTTTTTTCTGTCAGTGAGAACAATCAACCAATGAAACAGAAATTGCCTTCGGAAGTTGTGGTGGCTTCATCACTTGAGACTTTCAAGAAGAGATTGGACTGCCATTTGTCAGAAATGGTGTAGGGTCTCCTGCTTGAGCATGGGGGGAGGTGGACTAGATGACCTATAAGGTCCCTTCCAACTCTGTTAATCTGTTATTTTGTGGTTGCTCAGCTTTAATGGGGCTGCTTCTGATTGGGTTAGATTGGGCAGCAAGAGTTTGTTAGATGTGTGTTGCTGCTGCTTTTGATTATTGTGTTTCCTTGTATGTGTGACATACCTCCATTTGTCTTCCTCCAAGGTCAGGGTCAAATCCTCTGGGAGTTATTTGTTCATTATGTGGTTTGATTTGGGCATAGCTTTCTTGCATAGGTTGGAGTTCGGCTAGAGCTGCCTCTATATTCCTTACCTTTTCCACTAGCAGTTCACATAGTATACATTTAATGTATAGTTTTGGGTGTTCTTTGGGCATAAGCACATCCCTGGAACATATATTGCACAACACAGTACAAGCACAATCTTAGAAAAGCATCCGGAAAAACTAGAAGGAAGCTTAAAGTAAGGAAATAGATTTGGGGCAAATTAAAATTAATTGATCTGTATCTCTTAAATTAGATATTTTAATGAAATGTCTGCGCAAGGATTAAGACCTCGCACTGTGTCCAGTCCAATTCCATACACACCTTCTCCAAGTTCCAGCAGACCCATCTCACCAGGTAAGAAATAAGGGAAATTCTGCGTTTTTGCCTTTGGCACACGTGTATCTTGCTTGGGTATGTAAGTAATCTTCCACTAGCACCAATGAATGGAAGCTCTTCAGCCTTCAGGAAGTTAAAGCATACAGATTATATTGAAATCTGAGTATGTAATTAGTCAACAAACAGAGCTTAGGCATTTTTATTTCGGCGATTAGTTGGAAACTACAAACCCTTGTTAAAATTTATGTAACTCAGAGATTTTATAGTTTTTTGACATGTTTCCTTTTATAATCCTTTCTTGGCCTTAGATTTTTTTTTAAGTTTTATTTTATTCAGATTTTTACCACTCAGCCACTCCTAAGGTTAAATTTCCAATTCAGATGAGGCCATTTTATTTCTTGCTTTGAAACTTCTGGGATGGGGCAAACTATACAATTAAGACGCTTAAATGGCGTCGCCCTTTTGGCCTGACCAGGAAGCCCCCCACAATACCTTGTCAACAAAATTGGAGACCTCTTACCTGCCTTTCCTTCTTCCTCTTGGACGGGCATGTTGCTGCCTCTCCCTCAGTCTTGACAACGCCTCTTCTCGCTTTCTGGTTGCAGGTCTCTCATATACAAGTCACACCGTTGGCTTCACTCCCCCAACTTCACTCACCAGAGCTGGAATGTCTTATTATAACTCTCCTGGCCTTCACGTGCAGCATATGGGACCATCCCACAGCATTACGGTGAGTTTCTACGGCTGGGCTTTCCAATCGTGGCAACATTTAAGACCCGTAGATTTCAACTCCCAGAATTCCCAAGGAATTCTGGGAGTTGAAGTCCATAAGTCTTAAAGTTGCCAAGGGAGGAGAGCCCTGCTCTACAGTTCCTTAACCCCCTAGGGCACAGGGGTGTCCAAACTTGGGAACTTTAAGAGTTGCAGACCTCAACTCCCACAATTCCCCAGCTGGCTGGGGAATTGTGGGAGTTGAAATCCACAACCCTTAAAAGTTCCCAAGTTTGGACACCCCGGCCCTAGGGTTTGCTGCTTCCTGTTTTCTTCAGACTGGGGTCCTACCAAGCCCATGTTTCTCTTTTTAAACTAGAGCAATGTTTCTTGAACTTGGCAACTTTATGTTGGCTAGATTTCAGCTCATAATGGCTGGGGAATTCTGGGAGTTGGAATCCTTAGATCTTAAAGTCGATGAAGTTGAAAATTCAGTTCGGAAACATGGGAAAAATCATCAATCAGCTACATTGGGCACCTGATTGATGATTTTTTCCATGATTACAAATTGGATCATGTGTGTGTGTGTGCGCAGGTCTTCTTTTTCTTTGTGTTATGCATTTGTGTGGACCATTTTTGCGCTACTTCTCACTAGCACCTTTTCCAGAACAAAAGGTCAGAGACTTTCCTGAGCATGAAGACTTGTAAATATCTATAAGCCCATAAAACCCCCAAACCATAAAGAACACAAACTGCAAAGTTGTTCTCCCCCCCCCCCCCTCTCCCCTTCTTAACAAATGAATCATCCCAGGCTGATTCAGGTTCAGGGCCAACCATCAGTTTATCATCATAAATGGTATCTTCCATTTTTTCTTCTCTTTTATTAGTTTATTAAGCTTTCACTGCCCAGTTTTCTAAAATCACAAAAAGACATCAGGACTACTTTTTGCTGTTGCAACATATGAGGATTTTCTACTCAGCAAGTACCGTATTTTTCAAAGTATAAGACACTTATAAGAAGCACCTAGCTTTTGGGGAGGAAAACAAGGGGGAAAATCTGCCTCTGCCTCCCAGCAATTTGCCTCCTTGCAGCAAACAGCAAATAGTTGGGAGGCAGAGGCCAAAGAGTGGGGGCTGGTGGATGGATGGGGCTATATTCAGTATTTTCACCCTCTTTTTTTGGGGGGGGGGGAGTGCGTATTATACTCCAAAAAATACGGTAATTTTGACAAGGAACTGAAAGCCTTGCCACAATGATGTACCCTATTAACTAATATCTCCCCCTGCTCCATGTGTGATCAACTCTAGCACTCTTGCCACCAGCTCCCCCATCTTCCTTTGCCTCCAGCTCCTTCTGGAATGGAAACCCACCTCTCTGGAGGCCACGGGGGCGGGTGGAGGGGGGCAGTGGGTTGGGGGCACAGAGGAGGAGATCAGCGTAGAAGGATCCTCCAGCCCGCTCTACAGAGGCAAGGTTTTAAGGAGCGCTCCAGCCAGATTTCGGTTGCAGAGAACGTGGCTGGAAGTCATAACCGTAGAGATAGCGAGGGTGAAGGGTCATATGGAAAATGTCTGTATGCCCCTTCTGAAAGAAGTGATGAATTCAGAAAGTCAGAGTTGCGGCTATGCTGTCCCCCGTCCCCACCGCCCGCCCCGGTGGAAGCATTTCCTCCTCACTGGCTTGGCCTGCTGGGGGTGAGTCTCGGAGAAGGGCAGCCCTGCCAGGATTCCCAGCTGGGACTGGCTCTCCCAGCAGCTCACCTGTGCCCAGCATGAGGGCATCTCTCCGCGTTTGGTCTTGGCTGTCCTTACCCCAGCCCTTGTTTCTTTCCTCCTGCAGAGGCCTTTGCCGCGAAGAAGCAACAGTCCGGACAAGTTCAAGCGCCCCACGCCCCCTCCCTCTCCGAACACGCAGGCCCCACTGCCTTCGGCACCCCCGCCTCCCCCTCCGCCTCCCCAGCCGGCTCCTTTCCAGCCCTCTACTCAGCCTTAGTGCCCTGGCCAGTGATCCTGCCTTCAGAGTTGGACTCATCCCCCGGAGCAGTTTACTACAAGCCAAAGGCTTAAACCACAGTCAATTTAGAGTTGACTTGACTTGCACTGAAGTTGTCGAGGCTTCACCGTTTCATTGTGTTGTACCAGTTTGCCCAAGGACCTCCTCCGGCGTTAGTGTCTGACCCGCATCCGAGGCGCTTCCTTCCAGGGAAGGGGGTGGGCAGCGGTGCCTGAGCATCCCCCCACCCACCCGGGGGGCCCCGTCTGCACAAGAAGCATCCTCTCTCGGTTACTCCAAAGCTCAGCCATGAGGGTGAGATCTGCCGCATCCATCTGAAGCAAGCTAACCCCAACCCCGACCCCATCAGTGTCGACACGGGAGCATCCATGTATGCGCCTGCCGCGGCTGACACACCAGCGCCTGCGTTGGGTATTGCTGAGCTCCCCGTAGAGCCTCTCCTTTAACACCCCCCACCCCTCCGCTTCCTCCTTTCTGAGATACAAAAGGGAAAGTGCTCTCTGGTTCTTCCCAACCCCTTGCGTTCTGCGACTAAGGCAGGGGCTCTGCGTTAACAGCTCCCAGGTATGATGGTGGGAGTTTCCAGCGCATACGACAAATTGGCTCTACATTTCAGTACAGCTTTTAGTGCGAAAGTGAAAGCCCGACGCCTCATCTCTCAAATTGTGTCCCTTAATTTCCAGACTCAAGTAAAGCATACATGTGCAGCCCACCCCATTTATTCAGTGTGTTGGTACTGTCTGAAATGTCAGACCCTGTAAGACGTATGGATCTCCCTCCCTCGCTCCCTCCTTCCCTCCCTTCTTCCTTCTCTCTCTCTCTTCCTTTTTACTTCCCTCCCTCCTTCCCTTCTTCTTCCTTCCCTCCCTCCCTCCCTTTCTTCTCTCTCTCTCCCTTCCCTCCTTTCTTCCTTCTCTCTCCCCTTTTCCTTCCCTTTTTCCTTCTCCTTCCTTCTCTCCCTCCTTCCCTTTCTTCTCTCTCTCCCTTCCTTCCCTCCCTCCTTCCCTCCCTTCTTCCTTCTCTCGCTCCCTTCCTTTTTCCTTCCCTCCCTCCCTTCTCTCCTTCCTTCCCTCCCTCCTTCCCTTCTTCCTTCCTTCTCTCCCTCCCTCCTTCCTTGTCCCTCCATCCCTTCCCTCCCTCCCTCCCTCCCTTGTAAAGCCCATCCTGCTGATTCATTATAATGCTTGGGGCCCTCTACAGCTGTTCTCTGATTTTTCTGCTATAGGAAAGCAGTTTTTATGAAAAACAAAACAAAAAAAGCCTGATCTCCCCCCTTTGTTTAAACTATTTTAATGGTGGGGCCCTTCCTCTCTGAAAGTTTAAACTGCGACATTAGGCTTTTGGAAGAAGAAAAATTGAAGCTGAAGGGAGGTGCTCATTTATAGCAGCCTATGGTAAACAGCCAAAAGTGTTGTATTGCTTGGTAGAAAAGGATCAAGAGAAAGTTAGGTGACAATAGCAAATGCGTATTTAGCAGCATAAGCCGGTACAATGTGTAAAGAAATGTATTCTGGAATACATTCTTTCAATTCATTTAGCACAAATAAATGGTTTGTTTCACTTTGCAGTGGAACGGAGTCTCTTTTTCACCCCCTTTCTTGAGGTTCCTGCTTGCTAACTTTGAAAAGTCTCCTCACTTGGGTGCTTAAGAGAGGACGAAGCAGGAGGCAGTTCTGTATTTTTGTCATGCCTAAGCATACTGTTGAAGCCCAGGCTTAAAACATCTGACTTGAAACGTTGGTACGGTTTCATGTTTTTCTTTATGAAATGGAAAGTAGGCAATTGAAGGCATAATCCAGGGGTGTCAGACTCAAGGGCTGGGGGCCAGATCCAGCCCACATGGTACTTAGATCTGGCCCACGGGGTCGCCTGGAAACAGCGACGGACTGGCCCGCGGTGGTGCTGTCAGCAAAAACAGGCTCCCGAGCTCCGGTTGCGGCTGCTGCAGCCTCCTGCAACCCATTTTCACTGGCAGAGGGTTGTAGGAGGCTGCAGCAGCTGAAAACTGAGTTCAGGAGCCTGTTTTCGCTGGCAGAGCATTCGGGCCACCACAGGCACTCCCGACAGGAGTGACATCGAGCTGGCCATGCCCACCCCAGCTCCCCTGAGGTCAAACACAACCTTGATGCGTCCCTCAATGAAATCGAGTTTGACACCTCGGATATAATCCCTTCAAATTCATTGAGCACGGCTGCTTCTTCTTAATTTTTGTTTGGGAGCATTAAGCACAGGTTGAAAGAGCTCTAAAGTTTCCCCCTGCCTAGTCGTGACCAACTCGAAATGGAAGGTGCTTCATCTCCGATTCTCAGCCGACGAAGCCTGTGTTGTCTGAGAGATGCTTCTGTCATCCTGTGGCCGGCATGAAGCTGTTACCTTGGTACCTATTTATCTACTCACATTTGCATGCTTTCGAAGTGCAGGAGCCGGGGTGAGTAACAGGAGGTCACCCTGTCAGGACTCGAACCTGGGCTGTTGGCTTTCCAGCTGACAAGCCCGGCATCTTAACCAATTTGGACTCCTTCAACATTTTCTGCCGACTGTTTTTGGCTTTAAGAAGCAGATACTTGTATTAAAGTATTTTGGTGGTGACCTTAAGGAGCCAGACTTGGGTTTAATTTGCACACTGTTTGAAATCGTTATCAAATATATTGGCACTCAGCTCAGATCCCATAAAGAGGTGCATTTTTAACATACTGCCTTTCCTGGGAAAATATATATAGTATATCCTAAAATAAGTCTTGAATGCCTGAAAATCGGTGCATGGCTCCTCTCCCCAATACTATAAGACAGTGATGGCTAACCTTTTTGTTGTTGGGTGCCAAAAATGTGAGTGCACGTGCGCGATAGCATACACGTGCTGGCACTTTTAATGCAAAGCCGCCGCCCCTGCGCATATGCGCACAATCCACCCCCCACTCCGCACTGTTCGCCTCCAAGATGAGCTTGGTATTTCCTTGGGAGCGGGGGTGGGTGAGGCTGTTTTTGCCCCTCCCCAGACTCCGGAGGCTTTCCTGAAGCCTGGGGAGGATGAAAACGGCCTCTCCCACACTCCAGAAGGCCGAAAATCAGCTGGCCGGCACATTCATGCGCGCTGGAGCTGACGGCTCGCGTGCCAGCAGATATGGCTCCGTGCGTCACACGCGTGATAGCAAACCATCACGGCTATAAGATAAAAAATCATAAAAGTTTTAGCATGTGTTCCAAAATCCGTTTCACGTGGTTTAAGCATATATGAATCCAAGACCGGGGTGGCGGAGGGAGTGGGGTGGGGGGACGGGACAGTGCCAGAAATACATCTACCTCCTTCCTATTTCCCCCACTTTTAAGTGTGGCTTCTTCTGAAAGTCCAGAGTTTGTCCGTCCCTGCATGAAAGGACCAGAGGAAATGGGTGTATGATGTGTCAGTGTGAGAGCAGGCATCTTGGTTTGGACATAATGCTAGACTTCAGCTTTGGTTGGCCGGTTGGTTATTTCAGTTGCTTTGGCTGGCAGGAAGACTTAGGGAGGGCAGGCAGATGAGCCCTTTGAGACGGGGGAGTCTGGCTTACTCCTCCCAGGGTCCTGCATGGCCACCTGCAAAGAGAAAGTAAATCCTGGCAAGCTAGAGAGATCGTGATCCAATCAAACAATTTCTCCCATGCGGCGTTAAGGTTTGGACAAGTGACGGCCACTCATTGGGCTGCTGAAATAAGAAAACAGACTGAAGTGAATGCTTGTCTCCAGTGCCATAGGAGTGTCAAAAAAAAAAAGGTGTAATATAACATTAAAGTTCCTCTTTAAAGCTGCCGTCACAAGCCATTGTCTTTTTAACATGGTCGCCAATCTCTCCCCCCCCCCCCCCTCCAAGCACACGATTCCTGCTGCTGTATAATGAAAACCATCCAAGTATCTTCTGCGCTTTTTTTTTTTACAGGACAATTAGATTGCATGGAAAAACACTTGAAGAAAATCCATTGGATCTGTGTATGGTGCAGAGGATCTTTCTGTGGCTTAAATCTTGGACAAAGTCCATCTCTATCTTGGACAGATAACCATTCGCATTTGTACTTCCCCTGTTTCACTTGGGCCTCTCTGTCATCCTCTCTAAGACTTCCCTGCTCTCAACGTTTGAAACACACACACACACACACACACACACACACACACACACACCTTTCTTTGGAGTCCCAGAGCTGGGGGGGGGGGGGCGGGGTGGATGGTGCAAGGAGGGCCAGATTTGGTGAGATAGAAATGTCATCCATTCAGCCTGACATTCTTTGAAACATTTAACATTAATGCGCGGTGAAGGAAAAAACGCCGGACGGCGGGGATGAGTGACAAGCTGAGCCAGAAGAGGCTGCAGGCCGCTCCAGATTTGAAAACAGGCCTCCATTGGCCCCTGGGGCAGAGTTTGGACATCCCTGCCTTAGTGTTATCCTGCGCCCGTCACCGCCTCAGTTGCTGTGCTGAAGGGTCTCCGTCCTTGGAAAGAGGCAGGGGCTGTTTCAGTCATGAAACCCAAGAGCCAAAGCCCAAATTTAACACAGTCTAACCCAAATGGGTTGGCCTTGGGCCAGGAGGGCTTGGCTTCTCCTTCCTTGGGTGCTGCATCTGGGTGCTTTCCAGGAAGCTGCAGGTCCACAGCTTTGCTTGGTTGCCTTTTGTTTGGCCAACCAGATTTTAAAGCTCCCCTCCTGTAACATAATGCAACTAGGTTGTATTTCTAAGGCCTCTTTCCTACCCATTGGGTTTACTTGAGTGTTTTCATGCAGAAGATCCCTAGAGTGCCTCTATCTGCTCCTTGGACATAGTTCTCATTTCCTAGGAACAAGTTAAAGAGCCGCTGTTCCCTAAACTGGCATTGCCTGTTTTCAAGCCGGTGAGGTAGAAAAGAGTTGTTTATCTTGGCTTGGGCAGTTGGGCAACAAAAGCGTCAAAAAGAATTGCCTTTCCACAATGGTCATAGAATCCCCTAATCTCCCTCTGTACTGCTCCGATAGTGGCACCTTTTGTTCTCCTATTGTCTAAGCTTTAGAACTTTGAAGCCTAAAAGCCACAAATGCCACCTAAGGGGCACATGGTTTAAAGAAGCCAACATAGGATTGGCAAACCGCAAGCTATAGGGTTTTTATTGTGTCCTAATAAATCATGCTTTCCTTACTTCTCCTGAGGGTTTGGAAAGAAGTATACTACGAGGAGAGGTCCCCGACCTAGTCCCCAACCTTTCCGACTCTGTGGACTGGCAAAGCAGGGGAGCGGGGACAGGGTGGTTTTCCTGCACATCTCACGCATGTGCAAATGAAACTTCGTGCACTTTCCCACCAATTGCGCTTCCTGCTTCCCAGCAGGCTGGTACTGGTTGAAGACCTCTGCACTAGAGAGTTAATGAGCTCGTTTTTAATACTTAAGGAATTAGCATCCTGGTATGAAATACAAATACAAGTAAGGACGCAGTGGCTAAGATGCTGAGCTTGTCGATAAGAAAGGTTGGCAGTTCGGCGGTTCAAATCCCTAGCGCCACCTAACGGAATGAGCTTCTGTTATTTGTCCAAGCTTCTGCCAACCTAGCAACTCGAAAGCACATAAAAAATGCAAGTAGAAAAATAGGGACAACCTTTGGTGGAAAGGTAACAGTGTTCCATGCACTTTTGGCATTTAGTCCTACCGGCCATATGACTACGGAGACATCTTCGGACAGCGCTGGCTCTTCAGCTTTGAAACAGATGAGATCTGCCCCCCTAGAATCAGGAACAACTAGCACAACTAGCACAACAGTTGGACGGTGGAACTCGTGGCCCTGAGAAGATGTTCCAGCAGAAGCTACATTTGGGGGGGGGGGGGGAGGCCAGCCTCCCAAGTAGACCAGACAGGAAACACAACAAAGTGAGCCAATTCTACTTTCCCCTAAAGCTCCCTTAGCAGATCTTGCAAATCTGAAGATGCAAATCTCCCCCTGTCTCCTTGACAGCCTGATCCATTAAGGCGGGTCATTCCCAAATGTCTTCCTCTGCCTGATTCAGTTGTGGGCTCCTCCTTAAGTCAGCATTCCCCCCCTCAAGGTTCTTTTTTTTTAGAAGATTCTTAAGGGTGGGGTGCAAATACAGCTACCAGTTTGCCAATTACCTTGTGTCTTAAGCAAGAACTGGCTCTTCCCCCCCCCCCCCAGTTCTTGCTTAAGACACCAGGTAATTGGCCAACAGGTATTTGCATTGGTTGCAGCTTCCTAAGAGCAACCTCATGTAGGACATGTTGTAATATTTAGATTTGGGTTTCTTCTCCCAAAAGAGTTGTATTACTTCCCCTCCACCAAAGATTGAAGAGGATGCGTCTCCTCTTGTTTATGCTGAGACTGTTTGCACTCATTGTCACGCAGCTTTATTGAAATAAATGCGTTTTGCCTAGGTTCTTTTCCAAGTGCCTATTTTGGAAAGGACAGTATTTTAAAATGTCAGCTCGCTTAAAAAGCCTAGAGTGCTAAAAGTTCCCAAGCCCTGTTTGGATATTACCTAGGACTGAGTGTTTGTTTTTTGCTTAACTGTGGCCTAACTTAATCCTCAATTCTTCTAGTGTAGGATTTCCAAATTAAGCTCAGGAAAGCTTTCCTTTATGCAATGTTTATGAAAGACAGTTAGTCAAGTATCTTTTTACAGTCTTTGCAAATGTGAGCCGAGGACGGATATTCATTTTAAAAAGATGACCCAGAGCATCTCCCTCACCAGACAAAATTAGACCGAGGTAGCTGCTTCAGAGTAACTGAACTAAACCTCCAGGAGGTGCCAAAAAGCAGTGTGTAAAATAACACAACCTGGGGAAAATCAAAACTTCACCTGTGTGATGAAGTTGACGGATTTGGTTCTCCTTTTTCTGGTGGGAATGAGAGCTGATGGTTTTACTCTCTCTCTCTAGTCCTGGGCTCCCTGGAGAGAAAGGATAGAGAAGGGGGTCGTGCCAGTGGTTACTAGGATCCTTCTCAGAAAATGAACCAGAGGGGTTTTGCTGTGGGGAGAGAAACCAGCAAGAGAAAAGTCTGCTTCAAAAATGGGGCCAGATCTGGCTGGGGCTGTAGCAGGAGACATTCTGAATCCCACCCGCCAACTGGAGGAGGCAGCAGCTCAGAACTGATTACCAACTGCTCCTTATAAAGATTGCCTTCTGGGCAGAGACCCCTGCAGGAAGAGCTCATAGCCCACAGTGGGGATAGTCTAGTCCTGCCCCACTGATTCCCCTTCCCTCTTGATATACCCTGCATCTCTGTTGAAGGGGGGAAGAGGAAGGGATTCCAACAGAAGATGCAAATGCCCCACTGCCCCACACATTCTGGCTGCCTGTTGTTGGGGGTGGCCTCTGGATCTCTTGCAGGCTCCAGTTCACCTCAGCTGACCTCTGCCCCAGATGATCCAGCTGCAAAAAAAGTCTGTGTGTGTGTGTGTGTGTGTGTGTGTGTGTGTGTGTGTGTGACAGAGAGAGGGAGAGAGAGAGAGAGACTCTGTCTTCATTTGTATTTCCGGCTCTTGTGTGTCTGGAAAGCAGCCAAACACCAGCATGAAGCCACTTTCAGATTTCTCTGGCTGACATTTTGCACCTCCAGATCCTCCGTGGTGTTTATCAACAGGAAGAAGAGGAAGTGAGGAAAGAGATTCGGCTGTGCTGATCAACGGAGTTTTGACTGCAGGGGTGGGGGTGGGGGGAGATGTTCTACAGAAAAAAGGCCCAGCGCAAACCAGCTGTTGGAGGAATAGATCCCTGTGAGTGTGGAAAGGACCAAACACCCCACCCCAACAGAAAAAGAGCCTGCTTTCTGTACACCCTGCATCTGAAAGAGCCTGAACTCAGCCGGGTTGCCTGCAGATGTTCTGGTTGACTCCCTCCATCTAAGCAACTAAAAATCTTTATTTTTTTGTTTGCCTTCAGCTCAGCCAGGCCTGTGGACCATCCGGTCCTGTGTTTAGGGGGCCCTGGCAATTGTTTTTAGGGAGCTCACGACACAGGCAGGGGTGTTTCTGCTCCAAGCAACTCCCCTAATTTCAGAAGTGGCAGACTGGCCTCCATGCCACCTTGCCACTGGGAAGCCTGTCCTCCAGAGACTGGCCCAGTTCCCTTTAGAGATAGCAATAGCACTTAGACCTATACCGCTTCGCAGTGCTTTTACAGTCCTCTCTAAGCAGTTTACAGAGTCAGCCTCTTGCCCCCAACAATTTGGGTCCTCATTTTACCCACCTCGGAAGGATGGAAGGCTGAGTCAACCTTGAACCTGGTGAGATTCGAACTGCCAAATTGCAGGTAGCTGGACAGATCATCCTGACAGCATCTAACTCTCCCTTGAATTTGTGGTGAGTGGTCTTTTGGATAATCCTGACATTGTGGGAAGGACTGTATGCCTCCCCCCCCCCAAATGTGCAAAATTAAAATGAGTCTCCAGCCTGTTCCCCTTATCTGCCCATCTTCTGATCCATCTTCCTGCTCCTTCCCCTCAAATTCAGATTTAGTTTTTTTTCTGGAGAGAAAAGACAAAACAAGCCCAGAGATGCTTTCTACAGAAGAGGGCAGAGGACACTGCTGGACTGACTTTTGAGAAAGAATTCAGGGAAAGAATGAAAGGTATTTTGAAAGATGATGTTTAATTATGATTAAGATTTTTTTTCTTCTGTCTAACAAACACAGGTAAGAGGATACTAGCTTTATTCTCCAGCTGGAGCTAGAAATCCAGCTTCCTACAGCCCTAATTCAAGAAAGATAAATTTGGGGGCACAAGATCCAAAATACCACTGCATTTAAATTGGGCTCTGTTCTCTTAAAAGGAGCATTCTTCCACATTTTCATCCACAGACCTCAAAGCATTAAATCAAAGATCCCAGCAATCGAGATTTATAAAGCGGGGTCCAAGATAGAAACGGGAGTCTCTCAAAGGCTCTTCTACCAGGATACAATAATTCAGGATTCTACTTACAACCACAACTGAGTGCAAAATTTATGTTGCTAAGTGAGACCATGGTTGAGTTTTGCGGCCTTTCTTGCTGCAGTTGTTAAGTGAATCCCTGCAGTTGTTAAGCTAGTAACACGGTTGTTAAATGAATCCGGCTTCCCCATTGACTTTGCTCATCAGAAGGTCACAAAAGGGGGATCACTTGAACCCGGGACACTGCCACCGTCATAAATACGATTCAGTTGCCAAGCATCTGAATTTGGATCACATGACCATGGGGATGCTGCAATGAACTTAAGGATGAAAAATGAGTCATAAGTGCCTTTTTTCACTGCCGTCGTAACTTTGAATGGTCACTAAATGAACTTGTAAGTTGAGGGCTATATGTCTTCTAGTTTAAAGATGGTTTTGAAAGCTGCTGTTTGGAAGCCTTTCCATTTATCACTCAAGGAGACAGCAGGGAGTTCTCTTTCCACAGGCCAGATGCCTTGGGAGAAACTCCTGCGAGTCCCTTGGACTGCAAGGTGACCCAACTGGTCAGTCCTAGAGGAGATCATCCCTGACTGCTCTTTAGGAGGCCAGATCTTGAAGATGAAACTCAAATACTTTGGTCACCTAAGGAGAAGGAAGGACTCCCTGGAGAAGAGCCTCATGCTGGGAATGATGGAGGGAAAAAGAAGAAGGGGACGATAGAGAATGAGGTGGCTGGATGGAGTCACCGAAGCAGAGTGAGCTTAAATGGACTCCAGCAGATGGTAGAGGATAGGAAGGCCTGGAGGAACATTGTCCATGGGGTCACGAACTTTGCAACTAACAACAATTCCCTTGGGCAAGACTTTCTCAGCTGTGTCTTGAGAGCCAATGAAGATTGCTAGTCTGCTTGATGGAAGTCACTTTGGAACCCCTTTGATTGGCTTGTTGCTCTTTATGTTTTGCATAAATTGACAAACTCCCCCCCAAAGGTACTTTTTCCAAAAGGCAGTTGGACTTCCTTTGCTTTTGCTTGAAGACGTTTTGCTTCTCATCCAAGAAGCCTCTTTAGTTCTTCTTAGAACTGAGGAAGCTTCTTGGATGAGAAGCGAAACATCTTCGAGCAAAAGCAAAGGAAGTTCAGCTGCTTTTTGGAAAAAGCACATGTTGGGCAACCATGACCTAGATGATTGAGAATCTCCATTGACATAAATTGACGTCTCAGAAAGACATATAGCTGAAACTTTGTATTATAAAACTATGCACTCCAGAGGTCTTTAAACTTGGCAAAGCTGGCTGGAGAATTCTGGGAGTTGAAGTCCACGAATTGCCAAGTTTAAAGAGGTCTGATTTAATCTTATTTAATCTATATTAACCTAAATCAAATTTTTCCTTTCTACATTTTTAAAATGTCTTCTTAAAGAAACAGCTGGTCCTCTAAGAAGTCAATGAACTCTCTTTCCCCTTCCAAGGGTCTCCTCCATCACTCCTCCTCCTTTACTTCCTCTCTCACCGCTTCAGGTGTCGAAGGATCCTGTCTCCACCGTTTCTGAGAACCAGAGTCCATAGTTATTTATTCATCCTATGTAATCCAAGGCCCAATAAACAAACAGACCAGGAAAGAAGCAAATAATTGGAAAAGAGAAGGGGAGAGGGAGGGGAAGAGAGAAAGAAGATTTACAAGGCCAGAGAGGGAAGGAGGGAAACTTGATTTTAGAGTTCTGTACAAGTCAAACCATTCCAGCTCCTCTTCTGTATTCATCTTTGACACACTCTTCTACTTTATGCTTCCCTCTCCATATTCGACTCAGTTTCTTGAGCAGCTGAAGTTGTCAGCCCTGGTCTCCATAAGCCCCGATGACCACTAAATGGTAGCTGAAGAGCAGCAGAAAACTCTCTCAGTGTCCCCTCATGGCCTTTGGGATCTGGCTCATGTTATCTTTTTGCCAAACATTGTTTTCCGACAGAAATCTTGAATCGAGCAGCAGGGAAGCTGGAATCCTCCGAGTCCAACTTCACCTTAGCTGAAGGTCTCCAAGTAAGAAGAAGGGATGATCAAAAATATTTGTTCAACCCCGAACTTGGTCAATATTTTGTGATCTCTGCTACGGAAAAGAAAAATGGTATAGTTGTATACTTAAGAAAAGACATTAAGGCTGAACTAATTGAAGCAGATCCCTTTGGAAGATATATCGCATTAGACCTAATTCTAGAAGGGAAAAAGACTTGATGGACGACTTCGAATTGAGAAATGTTTGGCGAAAAAGAAACGCAGAGGCATATGACCTCACCCTTTTTTCTGATGGACATCTATCCCTTTCAAGGATTGATTTTATACAAATCACTAATGATTTATTTTCTAGGGTGAAGAAGACAAAGATTGCGGCGAGGGTCCTTTCGGACCATAACCCAGTCTGGATGAAATTGGGAAGGGTAGTGCAGGCAAGAAGGTCTTGGAGGTCGAATGAGAGTTTATTTAGATATGAAAAGTATATTAATGATTGTAAAAAATTGCTATCTGAATACTTTGTTCTGAATAAGAATAAGGGTACTTTCATGGGATTTGTAGGGGATGCAAGTAAAGCGTATATGAGAGGAGTACTGATGAATATAAACAAAATACATAGACATAAACTAGGGCAAAAACAAAAAGAATTGGAAGAGGAAATTAAAAGAAAAATTTGAAATGTATCCAAATTGTGTTATAGAGGGAAGGAGGTGTTTTAACAGGAGGAGATTTAAAAGGCATTCCGGGAATTTTTTTTTTTTTACAGAATTGTACAAAGGGGACAAAATTAAGGGTTTAGATATAGACAGATACTTAGATAAAGAGATAATACCCCTGGTTAGAGAAGAGTACAGGTAAAAGTTGAACCAACAAATAACCTCTGGGGAAATCCTGCAGGTAATCAAACAACTAAGATTAGGAATAATGTAATGCTTAAAGTTTGTGTAACGGCAAGAAGCTGAGTTCAACGCAGAGACTTTACTGACTTTTTTTTCTTTTTTTCTTTTTCTTTTTAATTTCCTTGGTTTTAATATATTTCAGACTGTGTTTGATAAAAAGCTATACCGTGTACGGGCTCTGGGAAGTCAGGGGGGGGGAAGGGAGGTGGGGTCATAGGGGGGAGGGGGGAAATATAGTATGTGCTGGATTTTAAAGTGATTAATATGATTGCACTTGTATACTGTTGCGTTTTTAATTCTAGTGTAAAAATAGGAAGCTGAATATATTGATAGATAGTAGAAATACACCGAAGGGAGGAGCAGAAGGAAAGAAGAAAGAGGGGTAGAGAGGGTGGGAGAGAGGATCGGAGGGAGGGTGAGATGGAAGGGAGGGAGTGTATTGGGAGAGAGGAGTGATAGAGGGGGAGGGGAAGTAGGGTAGAGGGGAATGTTGGAGGGGAGAAAGGAAAGTTGGAAGGGGGTGAAAGAAAGGGTGTATGGAGGGTTGAAGTGGTATATTGGGTTTGTATTTTGGGGAGTACTGTTGACAAGGATGGCTATGTTTATTGCTCAATGTTATATGGCCCCGGTTATGCACAGTATATATGTGACCGTATGAAATGAAAATGAAAATAAAACATATTTACCCTAAAAAAAAAAAAAGTAAGAAGAAGGGATGAAGAAGAGAAGGAACCAGAGGCAGGGAAGGGCAAGGGGAGGGCTGCCTGTCTCCTTGAGCAACCCAAGGGCAAGAGAGTCGCCCCTTACCCGGCTTTCCAGATCTCCCCGAGGGGCTCGTTTCATAGGATTCCCCCCTGACTCAAGGGGCAGCGGTTCAGGCACTGGGCTTGGCCGGCTTTTGCAAAGGGGTCCGCCTGCGGCCCAAAGGAGCCGCCAGGCGCGAAGGATGCGCGGCCAGGCCCGGCGCTCTCCAGCGCGCAGGCTAGAGCCCAGCTAGGGCTGCGCGCAAGGCGGGGCGGGCGGGCGAAGGATCCGGGCGGGCCCCTTCCTGGCGGCCGGCGGGCGGGCGGAGCAGCGCAGCTCGAGCCTCCGCGATGCCGCCGCCTTCCTCTCCCGAAAGCGCCTCGCCGCCCTGTCGTCGGTTCCAACCGGTTTGGACCAGCTGCCAGCCGACCGGCGGCTCCTCGGCTGCAGCCAAGCGGCAGGAAGGGAGCCCCGCGGACACTCGCCAGCCAGGCTCCCCGAGGCCGGAGGGCTGGGCCAGACAGGGCGCCTCGGGCAGGTAAAGAGAAGGAGGGAGAGGAGCCGAGGGAGGGAGGGGAGGGCAGGGGGCGAGCCAGCCTGCCTGCCTGCCTGCTTCTCGCTTTCTGCCGCCGGGAGAAGCCGAGGCAGCCGAAGAGGGATGGAGAGCCGGGTGCAGCTTTTCCGCTGAGTTGCAAAGAGACGCTGGCGGCGGCCGGGGAAGAGGGCTCGCCGTTTAACGGGCTAGAGGGAGGGAGGGAGGCGGGCGCGTTCCCGGCTTGGTACGTGCGGACTGTGGCCGCCAGGCAGGGGAGTGTGGGCTTTGTAGTCCGAGGCCTTGCCCGGAGAAGGTAAGGCTGCCTTGACAGCAGCTGCAGGGCTGCAGGGAGGCTGGCTGCTGAGTAAAGGCGCTTCAGGTGGGGGCCCTGGAGGGAGTTGGTGTGTGTGTGTGTGTGTGTGTGTGTGTGTGTGTGTGTGAAAGCCTAAAGCTTGGTCTTGGGGGCGTCCCAACTCTGGAGAAGGCGCTTCTTCTCGCCCCTCCTAAGCTGCTTTCCTACCCGCACTGGCTGCCTCTTCGCCCATCATCCTGAGCAATGGAAGAGGCTCTCTCGGTCCCTCTCTCCCTCCGCTCCTGGCGGGCGACGGGAAGACCTTGCGGGTCTCGCCTGTCCTCGGTGCACCTGCTTCACTGGCGGCCATGCGGAGAGTTCCCGCTGGAAGAAGACGCCAGATCCCACCTCTGGGTTGCTGTCCTGGAGCTCGGGCGGCATGTGACACCGGCCCCTCCGTGTTGTTTGGGGAGCCTGTTTTGTGGTTTCACACTCCAGTGTGAACACATCCACAGGGCCCGTCACGAGGGAGATTTCCCTACTGCTCCTGGCAGCCTGCGGTTCGGTGCAGAAATCACGGAGCAAGGCGATAATCTCCCAGCAGCTTTTGGAAGAAATGTTTAAGGTGTATCCTTCCTCCTCGGTTTAGGTGCTGGAATACTTTCAGTAGAAACAACCCCCTCCCCTCTAAATCCCCCAGGACTAAACCAACAAGCAAAAGCATGAGGCCAATTAATTGGGCTTAGCATCAGGGGAGGCTGGTGAAAATCAAGAGTAAAAGTCCACCTTTCCATGGATTTGAGCATCTTTCAAGGACCCTGCCTTGAAAAGTGAGGATCCCCCCAATCCCGGTGGCTCATATCAGAGGGGGGAGGCAAGCAGGGTTTTATTGTGGAGGGCAAACATCCGTAGAACAAGAGATCAAAAAGTTTGAATTTCAGTTTCCAAGCTTCTTCTTTTTTTAATTGAAAATTTTAGAAAATTTTTTTACAAGTGTTTACCTCCCCCCCCCTGCCCTCCCCACCTGAACCCTCCCAACCTCCCCCCCAACTTCCCAGAACCAATACAAGGTATAAATCTTTAACAAAAATGTTCTAAAATAAACTTTAAAAAAGTTAGTATCATCTTTCATTTGAGCTTTAACTCCTCTTTGCTAGGCTAACTCTAAACAGGTTATATCATTCCTTGTTTCTTCAATCATAAACTATCTGGAATTTCTTAGTCCCATATTTATTTTGAGTATAGTCAATCCATCTTCTCCACTCCAGTTTATATCTCTCATTTGAGTGGTCCTTGAGATATGCTGATATTTTAGCCATCTCTGCTAGGTTTGTTACTTTTAATGTCCATTCTTGAATAGTAGGCACATCTTCCTTCTTCCATAGTGGCTCATAGTTATACTTATATAGTTTCCCATTTGAGTTTCCAAGCTTCTTAAAGACTCAAACGGGACAAAGTTTGTAAGTTTGACGTATAGGATATCTATTGCAAAAAGTGACATTCTTACAGTTACCAAAAGTTTGAAGAGGGCTATACGTATCAGGTGTAGGATGCTCTTTTTTATTATTATCTTGGCAGCAGTCTTGGGGGGGGGGGGGAGAAGAAAGAGAAGAGAAGAAGAAAAGGGAAAAGAAAGACAAAGTCTTAGGACACAAACATTGTGCTGAAGAAATGTTGGATGAGAAGGAATTCCACTGATGCGCTGAATGAACATAAGTCTGAATGAGAGCTTGAATAGATAATTAGTCAGGTAGCATCAAGTGGGGTGGGAAATGTTTACCCAGAGGAGGGAGGGCCTGCAGTGCTCCTGTCCTGAAAACAAATTCTTTGCCTTCTCTCCACCTCTGTCTACGCACAAACAAAATGTTCCATCAGTTAAGAAAGAAGCCATCTTGAGGATACAAGGAAGCAGAGGGCTCAGAGCCTTAAATCTGCAACATAAACATTTACAAATGGTATTACCTAATCTGGCAACAAAACAACTGCAGGAAACGAAAAAACTTGGACAACCAAGAGCACAGCCGTTCAATCCTGAGTCACATCTACTCTCTATATGACTGGAGATGGTAGCTGTTGTGTTCATCTGCATGTGAGATGAAGTGGACTGGGGTGGCTTGAGGCAATTGTCACAGGGGAGGGCTGGATAAGCACATTGGCCTTCACCAAGTGCCTCTTCTTGGTTGTGCAGCTCAAATGCAGTCCAATGCAATAAGGGGATTTGGAACACGCAGGGTTGCTGTTGTTAGTTGCAAAGTTATGTCCAACCCATTGCAACCCCATGGACAACGTTTCTTCAGGCCTTCCTGTCCTCTACCATCCCCAGAGTCCATTTAAGGTCACGGCAATTGCTTCCGAGACTCATCCAACCACCCCATTCTCTGTCGTTCCCTTCTTCTTTTGCCCTCCATCGTTCCCAACATAAGGCGCTTCTCCAGGGAGTCCTTCCTTCTCATTAGGTGGCCAAAGGATTTTAGTTTCATCTTCAAGATCTAGCCTTCTGAAGAGCAGTCAGGGTTGATCACAAGTTCTTAAGCCAAACCTATCTTCTTTGGGCTTTTTGCTTCTTTGATGCAACATGATACCCAAGGCTGCCAAAGGAAGACCCTTTGGGTCTTCTAAAGCATCATCTCAGCCCTTCTGATGTTCCTCAGGAATCTTTAGGGTGCATTTGTACCTTCACCATCAGGAGAGAAGCTGTTTGGGCAATTCTGGGCCAAGACCTTTCAGTGGAACAACTCGAACAGAAAGTGGGCCAGAATATAGGGTGGGGAGGCTACTCCTGTACTTTACGTCCTTCCCCACCTGTGTGGAGGGAAGGAGAAAAACATTCTGACTTGGTGATGTGTCCTAGCGTGTTCCTATCTGCTTTAGCTAATTGGAGCCAAAATAGTATTTTAGCATTTTTACTTTCTTCATGCTGAATGTCATACATCAGGGGTGTTACACCCAATTTCATTGAGGGCCACATCAGGGTTGTGTTTGACCTTGAAGGCCAGAGTGGATGTGGCCAGCTCAACATAACTCCTGTCAGGGACAGCCGGGGTGGCCCAAATGCTAAGACAGTGAAAATGGGCTCCTGAGCTCCATTTTCGCTGGCAGAGGGTTGCAGGAGGCCGTGGCAGCCAAAAACAGAGCTCGGGCGCCTGTTTTCGCTGGCAGAAGCACTGTGAGCCGGTCCTTCGCTGTTTCCAGAATGGCTCCATGGGCCAGATCTAAGTACCCCATGGGCCAGATCTGGACCCCAGGCCTTAAGTTTGACACCCCTGTCATACACGTTCAAGGAGAGCTCCTTTTCCTTCCAATTACGGTCTCAACAGTCCAGTATAATGCACAGCTGCAGTGGTGGGAGGGACATTTTCCCCCAGGGCTGAGGAGGTGTAGGAGAACAGCCTTATCAAATATGCATCACCTCTCTGGAAAGAAGCACTCAGATAAAGCAGGTTATTGAGGCAGAGAGGATATTTTGGAAGGCCCTTGCTTGGATTGCTTAAAATCAGAGAGTTGAGTGTTTTGATGGGGACATTAATGGTTGCTGTAAGGACAGGAGTGGTGGGACGACTTCAAGATTAACTTCCTTTCAAGTTAATTTAGACAGTAATCCAAAGTCCTTCTCCAGGAGTGTACTGTATTTTTCAGACTATATGATGCACCGGAGTCTAAGACGCATCATGACATTGAACAGATAAATTTTTTTAAAAAGTTTTTGTACTCTACTGTCCTCCCAAACCCTCTCCATGCCTCATTTTTTGCAAAAAATAAAAAGGCATGCAGAAGCTTTGGGAGGCTTGTAGAGTGCTCCTGGAGGCTGGGGGGGGGGCAAAAACGGCCCTTTTTTGCTCTTTTTTGCCTTCCCCCACCCTCAGGAGCACTTTGCAAGCCTCCCAAACCCTCTGCAAATCCATTTTTGCAAGGGAGGGTTTCAGGAGGCCAAAAATGCTGTATTCAGTGTATAGACACACCCAGATTTTCACCCTCTTTTTTGAGGGAAAAGGGTGCGTTTTATACTCCAAAAATATGGTATTTCATTCGCCAAATGGGACAGTGAAGACTGGGCACCCAGCTCCCTTAAGGAGCAAGCAGCTCAGATGTCTTACACATTTCATGAATTTGATTCGTCCCCTAGAAGGTCTGTTAATTTCTAGTTATCCGCCTCATGAAGACCAGGATCTGAGAGTGCAGAAGGGCAAGTTCTCTAGGCAACAAGACTTGGCAAAAACTGCAGGATCAGAAGGGCAAAGTCTTCTTAGATGTGACCCGCCTCAGTGCCGACGCACATCCCTGAGTCAAAACTAGCTGCAGAAATACCCAAGAGCTTCACGTCTTCTGTTTTCTAGTCACAGCATTTCACAAAGAAAGGGATAGGACCAGTGGTGGGTTCCAGATCCTGTTGTAACTGGTACAGTGCCCACCACATGAACGCGCATAGTGCACGCATGTATCCTTACCTCTTGCGATGCCCCTGCAAGCCTCTGTGACGCTCCAGCTGCTCGGTGGAACGTCGCGCAGGGGCCGTGTGCTCTGTGCACATGCGCAGAAGCGCCAAAGAGCTCAAATACAGGTAAGGAGCTTGGGCAGGCGGGTGGGCTCTCCCGAGCAGCATACTGGAAAGGCACAGGTACGCCTGTACTGGGGCATACTGCCTGCAACCCACCACTAAATAGAACCCTCCCCTTGGGTTAAGTGGTGGACAAGGAGTAGATGGTGGCAAGCAAGATTCTTGCCCTGTTCCCAGAGATGCAGCTCCGAAGGGCCACTTTTCTCCTGCAAAAAAAGCCTGATCTACAAAGTGGTGTTCTCTACAAGCCTCTACAATATATACAGATGCAGACTTGGCTGTCTGCCACAACTAAGGAGGGAGATAAGCAACCCCTTGGCTGGGAGCCCAGAAAGCTATCTCTATGAAACAAAGCTTGGACTCACGAAATTCTCCCAACCTTTCTCTACGAAGGGATCAGTAAATTGTTGTTTCCTGCAAAATTCCCCTCCCGTCGCCCCACCTATAAGCTCTCCGGGAGGGGCCAATCAGTAACCACCTGTTCCTATTTCCTTCTGTGACCCTTTTTCCAAAGCTGCTCCCTCCTCCTTGCAGCCCCAAGCATACATATGTCAGGGACAGCCTCCCTCTGTTCTTCTTTACTGTTCCCTGACTCAGACGCCACCTGGTGGCCAACAGGCCTCTCTAGTCCCTGCTCTGACTCTGAACACCCCTCAGAGCCTTCTTCAGCCTCCAGGGCAGTCCCATAGTGTTCATTACTGTCAGACTCCACCAACAGCTTAGCCGGCCACTGATGTTCTAGATGTTCAGATCTTCACACTGGCAGCCAAGGAGGGGAGCTGTCCAGGCCCCAAAGCCATGTCTATGGTGGTCATAGAAGTGTTCACTTCAGTGATACAGAGAATCCTAAAACATAACATGGTGAGTCCATATTCACTACAAAATCTTCACATTGCTGCTATTTTATGTGGTCCGTTTTGTCCATGTAACATATTTATGGAACAAAGAAGCAGGTACGGTGGTACTGTGGTACTCAAATGCGTTGAAACTCATCAAATTTGGTACTCAATGCATTATGACACAAAAATGTTGTACCAGTATTCGTCCTTTGTTTAGTACTCAATGCATTTGCTCAGCAACCTGCATGGAAGCTGCCAAGGCCAGGTGGCCCCACAGCTTCTGGATCATTGAAGAAGAGAGAGAAGAAGGCAGTTTTGTGGCATCACCTTTAGGACTGTTCCAATTGGCTGCTTGTCCAGAGGATCACAAAAACCACATACCATAGTCCAGCCAGTGACTGTGAGAGAAAACATCTGGGCTGAATGCAGCTTTTGAGAGCCGTTGGGTGTCAACCAGGAATTGCTGGCCATTTGCCTGGGCACAGGTTCCCAAGGTCTTGTGCATCACCCACCCCCTCTTCTCATCTTTGAGCTCAGCTTCCTGATGGCCTTCAGTACATGCCCAGCATTGGGTCAGCTGTCTCACCCCATTTGTTTGTCTTTCTCTCTGCAGGGCTCGTGATCCCGCTGGAAAATGGTGTTCCAGAAATCACCCGACGGTGGGTGGGGCTGGGTGATCGTCCTCAGCTCCTTCTTCACACAGTTCTTGTGCTATGGGTCACCCTTGGCGGTTGGGGTGCTCTACATGGAATGGCTGGACCTTTTTGGAGAAGGGAAAGGAAAGACAGCCTGGGTCGGATCCCTGGCCAGTGGAGTGGGGCTGCTTGCAAGTAAGTCCACTTTGCAAGAAAGAAAGGAAAAATATCTAACCCTTATGTTTATTTAGAAGACCTTGGCTTTAAAGAAATAAAACCCCACTGAAAAGAGGACTGACATTTCCTTCAGTGGGAAGATCAATTCCAGCAATGGCCTTTCATTGCCAAATGATGTATAGTAGCTGCCAAAATTGTGGAAACCTTTTGGGGAAAGTGTATTTTCTAAAACTAGCTATTAACTGGGTTTTATTGCTGGGTCACTTCTGATTAACAAGTTTCTTTAGTCAACTCCATAGATTATCAATTGGGTTAAGGTCTGGGCTATATTCCCAGGTCATTCTAGCAATGATTATCTTGAACCCCCCTCCCAAAGTGGTGTTATTAGCCATCAAACCTCAAAAATACACTTTTCCCAAAAGGTTTCCACAATTTTGGCCATTATTGTACAGCTGCAAACCAGTAACCTTTATTGCAAGGAATGTAAGAATAATCACCTATTTGCCATCAGCCAAATCTCTTCAGATAATCTACTCAAGTCATTGCCGTTATACTTAGTACGAGAAAACATGGTGGCAATGATTTCTGTGGGAAGTTGCTTTCCATTTCAGTTTAGCAGGCAGTTAAAAGTAGGACAAATGTTGTGGTTTTTGCTTTGTGAGAGCCACGCAATATCTGAAGCACTGATGACTAACAATTTGCAGCCCCTTTCTTGCAGTTAGGATTGAAACACACACATATATATATATTTCCATTCTAATCATAGAAACAGCTACTGTATCTTGGCAAGCCTCCAACTTTTCGTATTAGATGATGTGAGAAATAGGGAGTCTCCAGGACTGCAATATTTGCACACACAGCATCTTTAGTGTAGGGAAAATTGAAGGCCAGAATTTCACAAATTAGATAGTTAAGTTCTGTGTATTCACCACAAGAGGAATAAATTACCCTAATTTCAAAAAGAGTTAAACTGGAAGTTGCCATTTGCAGAGTTAGGTTTTTATAAGTTGTTGACTCTTTAGTATGTCTGCAGTTAACCTGATTCAATCAGTGGAAGGACAAAGAGCTATAAAATGTAAAAATATCCATCATGGCCCATAAATAAAGAATCTGTTTTTACCTCCAAAATTGTCCTCTGAAATTCTGCAGCTCTGACATTTGTAAGGGAATTGTGGAGTCCAGGGATTAATATGGGATTTTTGTTTTCTGTTTCTTTTAAATATTACTTTAATTATTGTAAACTACTTTGCCTTTTTTGTTTTATAAAAAAAAATGGTAGTGATGGTGATAATAATGTATTTATTTAACCCTAGCTTACATTCATGTGTGAGAAGCAATGAAGGAAAATGCTTTTAAAACTTTGCAATGTAAAAAATAGAGATATGCAGATGCAGATTGCAGGAGAAGAAGCAATAATTGGTTCTCTGTTTGTGATAGTAATAAGAGATTGAATAAATGATCTGGCAGAACTGCATCTATATGCAAATTTCCTTAATGCAGGGCAGGGCTGATAAGAGGTGATTTTTGACAGCGCCCATTGGAGGCAATAATAACTTCTCTGGTATCTAAAATAATGATTTTGACCTTGGTGGATTTTGTAAGGGTACCACAATGACTTTGCATACTTTAAAGATGTTAAAAATACAAAGGCTTTTTGGATAGCAGTGTGAGTTACAGCAAAGGAGATGTGGTCACTGGCCCTTCTCTAACTGCTTTGTGGTAAAAATAGATTTAAAAGTGGAAACACAAATGCAGGTTTGTGTAGGTTTAGCAGGTCTTGCAAAATGAAGTCCAAGCAATGAAGAATAGAAAAGCAAGAAGAACAGGTGGGGGAGAGGAAGAAGAAGAGAGTGAGGAATGGAAATACAGTAGTGGCCAAAAATTATGGAAACCTTTGGGGAAAAGTGTATTTTTGAGATTTGATGGCTAATAATACCACTTTTGGGGGGAGTTTCAAGATAATCATATTCCACTGCTGGAATGACCTGGGAATAGCCCAGACCTTAATGCAATTGAAAATCTATGGTGCCAACTAAAGAAACTTGTTAGTCAGAAGCGACCCAGCAATAAAACCCAGTTAATAGAAGCAATCATTCGATCTTGGTTTTACATTATAACAGCTGCAGAACTGAAAGACTTGGTTCGCTTCATGGGAAGACATTGTAAGGCTGTAATTCATGATAAAGGGTACCCAGCTAAGTATTAACTGACGTGATAATTTTTGTGTATCTCATTTTTTCTATGGTAATAATTTTTGTATATCTCATTTCATTTTTTTCTTTATAACTGCTATTCTAATTGCACATCCTTCATAAAAGTTATTGCATTACATTCCAGATTAAATTATCTTTCCATTGATATATAACTTTATGGTACTACTAAAAAAAAAGTGGTGTTATTAGCTAGTTTTAGAAAATACACTTTTCTCAAAATGTTTCCACAATTTTGGCCACTACTATAGACCATTCCCCAGGAGTGACAGAGAGGAGTGTGAATCTCAAAAGAAAACCAGCCTTTGTTGCTTGTAAAATGCTGAGAGAGGAAGGAAGCTGCTTCCACTCAACAGAATAACTGAATAACAGAGTTGTAAGGGACCATAAAGATCTTCTAGTCCAACCCCCTGCTCAAGCAGGAAACCTTGCACCATTTCAGACAACTGGTGGTCCAATCTCTTCTTAAAGGCCTCCATTGTTGGAGCACACAGAGCTTCTGGAGGCAAGCTGTTCCACTGGTTCATTGTTTTCACTGCCAGGAAATTTCTCCTTAGTTCTAGGCTGCTTCTCTCCTTGATTAGTTTCTATCCGTTGCTTCTTGTCCTGCCTTCTGATTCTTTGGTGGACTTGGTAGAGAAAGGCTGGAAACTGGGGATGTAAGTTTCCCAAGAGATGCTTTCCCTGGGAAGGTCATGAGGCGCCTAGAACAAGGTTTCCCAACCTTGGCAACTTTCAGTTATGGGGACTTCAACTCCCAGTAATGAACCCCTCTGAGTCTCAGGTTTAGGACCAAGGGCAGAAGGGGTGGATGAAGGCACTCCATTTTTAGCAAGGGCAAGTTCTTCCTTGGAGCTCCCCTGGTGTTGCAGTTGTAGGGCTGCCTCTGCCTAATGATGCATGGACATCACATCACCTTCGTTCCTGGACAAATTGGCTTTGCAGGTTTGGAAAACCTGAAGACACTTGCAATGCCTGTTCCCCAAAATCAGCAGACATGGACAGCATTGCTTGAAACCCCCGGAGGATTACGGTTAGGGTGGTGCTCCTGCCCACCTCATTCAGTGTCCTGCCCCACCTGACTTCCCTGCTGCAAAATCCTGTAGCGGGAAATCCTAATCCGTGGTGGACAGAGCAAAACCATGAACAATTCTAGGTGTTTGCCTTGGTAAGAGCGGTGAAGCTTATCTAGCCCTCGGCTCCTGGTGCCAAGTCATGAAAAGGCACAAAAATGCAAAGGCCTACTTAGTGGCTCTCTATGTTACAGATTACCTTCAGTCTCGAGTTTGTTTAAATTAAAATGGTATGCCAGGCTGAAAACTGAAACTTCTAATAGGCTTAAAACTGGTCACTGGTTCCCACATCTCACTTTTAGTCTACCCCTCCCTTCAGTTCTCCATTGAGTTTCCTTGAAAGTCTCACTCTACCTCCTTATTTCTGTTTCAGTCAATTCTGGCTGTTTTAACCAGAGGTGAAATTCATTTTTTTTAAACTACCGGTTCTGTGGGTGTGGCTTGGTGGTTGTGGCAGGAAAAGGATACTGCAAAATCTCCATTCCCTCCCCACTCCAGGGGGAAGGATACTGCAAAATCCCCATTCCCTCTCCATTCCTAGGGGAAGTATATTTCAAAATTCCCATTCCCTCCACACTCCAGGAGAAAGATACTATAAAATCTCCATCCCCTCCCCACTCCTGGGAGAAGGATACTGCAAAATCCCCATTCCCTCCCCTTTCTGGGGCCAACCAGAGGTGGTATTTGCCGGTTTTCTGAATTAGTCAAAATTTCCGCTACCGGTTCTCCAGAACCTGCTGAATTTCACCCCTGGTTTTAACTATTGCAAAGTGGTGGAGAAGGATAACAAGAATAGAGATACCACAAATCTATGGAGGAAGGGGAACGGTTGGAAGGAAAGGAATTATTGCCCTTTCCCCTCCAGAAATTGCTGCAGAGTTGCAAATTAAGCACGCCCATCTCCTCATATGGTTTGGTTCAGTTTAAGAAGCCTACAGTCCTCTGAATCGAAAATCAACCTCATGGTCCTCAGTTAGACTGATCCCTGTGCAGGCACACCGGACATTGGATGGTGCACACAGGAGTTTATCTAAACACTTGATGGGGAAAAAGATGGCTTTGTACCTGCTGATAGGCAGAGAGTGGGAGAAACCAGCTGCTGCTGCTGTATAAATTGTGCAATGAGTTTATTGGTTGAGTCCATAGATGACATTATACATACACAGTCACCTGAGCATTAGCCAGGTAACTGCCTTTAGGGCAACATCCTTGCTGACCTGTGGCAAAGAGGGGATAGGGTTTGGCATGGTGCCACTCCACCCCAACTCCGATGTGGTTCTCAGAGGCTTAGTTGGTGGGAGAAGATCCCTGGTGTAAAAATGATGAAATAAGCATTAAAATACCTTGAGCCTGTGGATTTAAAAGAGGTCAACCGATCTCTTGATCGACTCCTTTTAATCATTCAGAATAAGATTGTTCCTGTGTTTTTCTCTCCCCTCCCCCACCCCAATTGTCCCCCATGAAGGTCCCCTCTGCAGCACCTGTGTCTCCACTTTTGGCGCACGGCCAGTCACTATCTTCAGTAGCTTTATGGTTGCAGGAGGCCTGATGATCAGCAGCTTTGCTCCCAATATCTACTTTCTCTTTTGTTCCTATGGAATTATTGTTGGTAAGAAAATTCACAAGGTCCTCTTTGGCCCCACCAGACAGCAAGAGAATCAAACGCTCAGGAGTTAAAGGCATCTTCTAGAAGGGGAACTTTCAACCTGGACCCTAATCTTCCCTTGTGGGAGGCTGATTGCCCAAGAGACTTGTGGGGGGAGCCAGAATTTGCCTGATATTCTGGGGAATGATGCAGGTGTTTGGGGGCCCCTCCAGAATGGTTCCCTGCATCCTTTCATTGAACATTAATCACATTAGTCAAGAGTGCTGGGGCACTAATTCAGTGGTGGGTTCTGGCTGGTATGGCCTGGTACGGCTTATACCGGTAGTAGTTGGGAGCAGCACCCACCGTACCGGTACGGTGGCTCATTTGGTGCCCCTGCCTGCCCATGTTCCATACCTGTTTTGGAAGCAACCAGGCCAATCGCACACGCACGCACAGTTTGTGGTGCCTGCGCGACCTCCAACAAGCAGCTGGGTGTCACAGGGGCAGTGGAGTGTGCATGCGTGCGCAGTGCATGTCAGGTGTGTGCATGAACAGACCACAAGCAGCATACCAGTAAGCGACGGTCAGAGCAACCCACCACTGCACTAATTATATGCCATAAACTTTTCTATGCCTTTAGGACTTGGATGTGGCTTATTGTACACAGCCACCGTCACAATCACATGCCAATACTTTGACAAACGTAGAGGCCTCGCCCTCGGTCTCATTTCCACAGGTAGGTTCTTTGAGCTGATGTAAATCTCTGGGTAGAATGACCTTATGCCACAGTTCGGTTGACTGGGATTATATCATCCAAATGCCAAAAGTTTGTCTGCGTTTATCATGGTTAAACATGACTTCTGAATGGGTTTCAGGTTATTCCTCCACTTCCATAATTTTATCATGAAGACATTGCTGGTCCTTTGGATGAGCTAGATTTTGATAGGATAATTTAAAGAGTAAAAACATCTACAGAACCCTCACATTCTGGACATAAATTGTTTCAAGTTCTACTCTTAAAATGACACTATAGGGCACTGCACACCAGAACAACTAGACACAAGGACAGTTTTTTCCCAAATGCCATCACTCTGCTAAACAAATAATCCCCTCAACACTCTCAAATTATTTACCAAGAATGTATTACTATTATTCTTCTCTTCCTTCCTAATATCTATCTCTTCCCACTTATGACTATAATCATGTTGCTTGTATCTTTCAATTTATATTGTTTTATTTGTTTACTGGTACGATTTGATAGCTTATTAGTAACCTTGACTATCACTAAGTGTTGTATCATATGATTCTTGATGAATGTATTTTATTCTCCTTATGTACAGTAAGAGCATATGCACCAAACACAAATTCCTTGTGTGTCCAATCACACTTGGCCAATAAAGGATTCCTATTCTATTCTAAAAAGAGAGAAAAAGAAAGAGAAAGAGAGAGAGAGAGAGAGGGAGGGAGGGAGGGAGGGAGGGAGGGAGAGGGAGAGGGAGAATATATTAATGGGCTCAACCAGGAATGGGCAATCTGGTTCAGTCCTTTCTTTCTTCCAGCCTCTGTGGAAACACCAATTTTGAAAACCAAAACTGTTGATTTTGCTCTAGAAACCTTTTGATGTTCTTGCTCTGCTCTGCAGCTTTTTACATTATTTTTACATGATTTATTTACACTGGCAGCCAAGCCCATCAGACGGTGATCTGGATCTACTGACATGCTCTTCTCTTCTTCCAGGGTCAAGCGTTGGCCTTTTCATCTATGCTGCCTTACAGAAAGAGCTGATTGAACTCTATGGGTTGGATGGCTGCCTACTGATCACTGGCGCACTCTCTCTAAACATCCTAGCCTGTGGCAGCCTGATGAGGCCTCTGCCGGTCTCTGTCCAGAAGCCCGATCTGGAGAAGGTTCCAGATCAATACCTCATTTATAACAGAAGAGAGAAGCCCACTCACGAAGAACACATCACCATACCTGAAAAGGCCCAGAGTGAGGAGAAAGGGGAGAATCAGGTGCCGGTGAGCAACCCCCAAGCGAACGGACTCCCAGTTCACAGCCAGCTGCTTTTGGCCTCCCCGAGGGAGGCAGACAGCTACCCAAAGAAAGTTGCAGAGCAAACTTACCTGTGCAAGCAACTGGCTAAGCAGAAATGGGGCCTATATTTAAAGTACTGGGACGACACTCTAAGTCTTTTCAAAAACAAAGTCTTTTCCGCCCTCTTCATTGCCATCTTCCTCTTTGACGTTGGCGGCTTCCCTCCTTCCTTGCTCATGGAGGACGTGGCAAGGAGCTCAAAGATAATTGAGGGGGACTGCGCCATCCCACTGATCTCCATCATCGGCATCATGACTGCTGTGGGGAAGCTAGCCCTGGGTGTCCTGGCAGATGTAGCCTGGATCAATGCTTTGTATCTCTACATCCTGACGTTGATCTTGACGGCGGCGGCCCTGGTCTTAATCCCTTTCGCCCAAAGCTACAGTGCTCTGGCCACGCTTTCAGGGGTTTTAGGTTTCCTGGCGGGAAACTGGTCGATTTTCCCTTATGTCACAACCCAGATGGTGGGGATTGAGAAATTGACCCACGCCTACGGCATACTGATGTTTTTCGCTGGGCTTGGAAACAGCCTTGGACCCCCAGTTGTAGGTAAGTAGGCATTTCAGCCAGATGCCATTCCTTCTTTTCAAAAATGGCCTCCATCTACAGAACCTGCTAGTGTCAGGGTTCCAAATAGCATCCAAAATAAAATCAGAGTCTGAGGCAAAGGATTCCTCAAAGTTCCATTTTATTAAAAGAGCCATGTTGGCACATCTGGGAAAACCCGAATCTGAAAGTTTCCTGGTTTTCTCCACTCAGTTGAAAGTTTGAGATCAACTGATCCCCCACACCCACAAGTTCATCACATGGCCCAATCTTCCACTGCCACAAAGACAGATTCCTCTCATACAGTTCCGGCCAGGTGTAGAGACAAAGATGACCTTGAGTTTCTAAGGAGAATGTTATTATGGCTAATACCACCCAACTCCGTATAATCCCATTTCCCCACAATAGAAAGTAGACAGTAGAATGTGTGACAGGCCTGAAGTCCAAAAGAAAAGATAGCTTGCAGGTATGACAGCTAGTGGAGATGTAGCATTATTCAATTACATTGGAAAAATAGAGCGGTATATTCTCAGTATCCTTAAAAACTCATGTCCTTGTTTGTTCTCCATACAGTAATCCTTTCCTCTGTGATACAACAGCTGGAAAGATAGCGCCATTGGTTGCAATTGTGGCTTGTCTGTTCTGACCTAGGACTCCCAAGATCATGAAGCAGACTCTTCATCCCGATAAAACCTCTTTTATTTAGTTTAAAGTGAATTCCTCTCCAGCAAAGTCCCAGCCAAGAGTCTTTCAAGAGATTTCACAACTACAGACCTTTATCTGGCTTGGAGAGTTGCCAAGCTGATATCTTACAAACGCCAAGCTGTAGCAGTAATTACTTGGCAAGAAGTCAGGAACAGATCTGAATTGAACTAGTGGTCTCCTGCAAACTCCCCTCCCCTTTCACTCCTCTTTATTCCCTATGGGAGAGGCCATTCACCATCCATCTGTGCCTTTACTCCCAAGTCAGCTGTTGTTCCTTAACTGTTCCCTTCTCCTGACAGCTCTGCGCATGCACACACTGGGAACAGGCTCCAGCTGTTCTTCTGCCCCACTGATCTCCAACTCTGAAGGCAGCTGATAACTGTCAGACGGCCCTGGCCCCCTCTCTGCCTTCGATGCAGAGCCCTCATCAGAGCCTTCCCCAGACTCCAGGACTGGCCCATCTTCCTCCCCAACCTCCTTGCTGTCTGAGTCTGCCACCAGCTCCACTGGCTGCTGGAGGGCCATAACATTGTCAGTGGCTCAGTTTCAAAGTGCTGGCACCCTTGATTGGCAGCTTCCTGAGCAATCATGCTCTGGTATGACATTTTTATGGAAGAGGAGATCTTCTTTAATGGCTGTGAGATAAGAGGGCTTGGATCTGTTTTTGGCATCTCTCTCTGTTCTCTTTCAGGTTGGTTTTATGACTGGACTGCCTCTTACGACATGGCTTTCTACTTCAGTGGCCTGTGTGTGCTCTTTGGAGGACTTCTCCTCCTGGTGGCCGTGCTTCCCTGTTGGCGTGGGACGAACCCTACCATCGGACCAAACCCCAAACACTTACTCCTCCACAGCTGCCTCCAGAGTGTAAATGGCCGTATGGAATAGTTGCTGCTGTTTTTATACCGATAACTTTTAGTAATTTTTGCATCTATTTATAAAGGTTTTTATGACACTTTTGATACTTCTTTGAAACACTTGGACCTTTGAGCCAAAACACCAAGTCCTGGCTAGTGTGGCTAAGTTCCAACGACACAACGGGGCCTTCTGCTTTGCCATTGCCCATAGTTAGCGAAATTCTGCTGGTGCCTAGGAATGACAGTGCCGGATTGCGACTGACGAAGAGACTTTAAAGGTGCAGTGAAGCTCAGCTGTGGAGATGGAGCTTCTCTTGATGAGCTTCCCCCTCCCTGATCAGGAGGCTGAGTGTGCAAGCCGTGGCAAGTGTGCAAAACGGTTGGCTGTAGAACCGGCATATTCAGTCTTCCGAGCGAGGTTCCTCTTCTCACTCACATTGTATTGTACTACAGTTTTGCTAAGTATTTTCTGGTGCAACAAATGTATTTTATATTCGTTTACATGTAATCCTTATACTTAATTTTGGCCAAGTTGGCGCAATACTTCTTCCCTCTTCAGGAATCTTAATGTTTCTGGATAGGGAGAGGCTGCCTCACTCTGAGTCTCATGAAAGTGACCGAAGACCCTGTTTTCAAAAGATCCCGTGGGTTGCCAAAAGATCCTGTGATCTATGAAGTAAACAGCACGACAAGAATGTAGCATTTAATACCAATGAAGATGCTGGGTGGCAGAAAAAAGTTACTGCATCTTCCGTTTGGAGCTGTTAAAAATTATTCAGTTGAAAACTATAAAATCAAGGAATAAATACAATTTATTAAAGAAACCACCAACCACAGAACTGAAATATTGGTTTTATTTATTTTACAAATTCAAGACAAGATTTATAAAGTTGCAATGTAACAAAACTCCTAGTTAAGAACATAAAAGCTCCATTACATTAGAAGAAGAGGAAAAAAATCCATCTCTAAAGTTTCCAAAGAGTTTAACTCTTGAAATTTTCCATGACTCAGTTTAAATCTGACCAGCTTGTCCCAAAATGGTTCCTTATTTCATTTAACATTAAATAGGCTTCCTAGAGAGAAAAAATGGAAAACCAGGCAGATAAACCAATTAGCTGGTTGAGGAAGTATATACAAATCATTGTCCGGGATGACACAAGGACTCTTGTATTGGGCAGGGGGTTGGACTAGAAGACCTTCAAGGTCCCTTCCAGCTCTGGGATTCTATGGTTCTTTGTAAATAACAGGGTTACTGGCAAGAGGCGTTCAGCTATTGAATCCTCTGTAGAAATAAATGGGGCTTCCATTGTAAGTTGAATGCAGCTTACTCAGTTGCATTTATTTTGATCATACTCATCAAATTAATTCTTACTGCAAGGATAACATGGTGTATAAAAGAACATCTGTCCATATTATGAAGCCTGCAGCCCAAATTCCTCCACCGTCCATCACAGAAGCACTTTTACATGAGTCCTTGCTTGTCTCTGGCCCTTTTCCAGCTGTGCATTCATGTAAATCAAAACTATTTGAGCCCTATTAGAAAGCAACAAAAGGAACTTTCACTCCCGTTAGGTCTTTTGGCTCCTCTCCCCCTGCAGAGCAGCTAATGATCACCTCTGGTTTGTGATCATCTCTATAGGCCTTGAAATGCTGGGAACCACATTGTGGCAGCTCTTGGGGGAAGGGAAGTCTTCTCCATGGAGTACCACACCACCCAGGCAACTGGCTGGGCTTCAGACACAAAGATCAATTTGCTGAGTGTTGAAATTCAATTTTTTTTTACTACTGGTTCTGTGGGTGTGGTTTGGTGGGTGTGGCAGGGGAAGGATACTGCAAAATCCCCATTCCCTCCCCACTCTGGGACTAGCCAGAGATGGTGTTTGCCGGTTCTCTGAACTACTCAAAATTTCCGCTACCGGTTCTCCAGAACCTACAATACAATAGCAGAGTTGGAAGGGATGTTGGAGGTCTTCTAGTTCAACCCCCTGCCTAGGCAGGAAACCCTATACAATTTCAGACAAATGGCTATCCAACATCTTCTTAAAGACTTCCAGTGTTGGAGCATTCACAACTTCTGGAGGCAAGCTGTTCCACTGATTAATTGTTCTCACTGTCAGGAAATTTCTTCTCAGTTCTAAGTTGCTTCTTTCCTTGATTAGTTTCCATCCATTGCTTCTTGCTTTACCCTCAGGTACCTTGGAGAATAGTTTGACTCCCTCTTTTTTGTGCCCCCCCCCCCAAGATATTGGAACACTGCTATCATGTCTCCCCTAGTCCTTCTTTTTATTAAACTAGACATACCCAGTTCCTGCAACCATTCTTCATATGTTTTAGTCTCCAGTCCCCTAATCATCTTGGTTGCTCTTCTCTGCATTCTTTCTAGAGTCTCCACATCTTTTCTACATCGTGGTGACCAAAACTCAATGCAATATTCCAAGTGTGGCCTTACCAAGGCATTATAAAGTGGTATTAATACTTCATGTGATCTTGATTCTATCCCTCTGTTTACGCAGCCTAGAATTGTGTTGGCTTTTTTGGCAGCTGCTGCACACTGCTGGCTCATATTTAAATGGTTGTCCACTAGGACTCCAAGATCCCTTTCAGTTATTTCTATTGAACAAGGTACCACCTATACTGTACCTGTGCATTTCGTTTTTCTTGCCTAAATGTAGAACCTTACTCTTTTCACCATTGAATTTCATTTTATTAGATAGTGCCCAATGTTCAAGTTTGTCAAGATCCTTCTGTATCTTAAGCGTATCTTCTTGAGTGTTGGCTGTTCCTGTCAGCTTGGTGTCATCTGCAAATTTGATGAGTTCCCCATTTATTCCCTCATCCAAATCATTGATGAAAATGTTGAAGAGTACTGGGCCTAAAACAGAGCCTTGAGGTACTCCACTGCATACTTCCCTCCATGAAGATGCAGTTCCATTGAGGAATACAGATTGAGTGCAATTGGTCAGCCAGTTACGAATCCATCTGATGGTGATGCTGTCTAACCCACATTCTTCTATTTTATCTGGTAGTAGGTTATGGTCTACCTTATCAAATGCCTTACTGAAGTCCAAGTAAACTATATCAACGACATTCCTCTGGTCCACTAATTTTGTCACTTTGTCAAAGAATGCAATAAGATTAGTCTGGCATGCTCTGTTTTTGACAAACGCATGTTGGCTTTTGGCTATTACTTTGTTTGCTTCTAGGTGTTCGCTAATTCGTTGCTTGATTATCTTTTCCAGAATCTTTCCTGGTATTGAGGCCAGGCTAATAGGTCTGTAGTTTCCTGGATCTATTTTTTTCCCCTTTTTTGAAGATGGGAACCACATCAGCTCTTTTCCAGTCCTCTGGCAGTTCCCCGGTGCTCCAGGATCTCTGAAAGATATAGTTCAGTGGTTCTGAGATCTCGTCTGCCAGTTCCTTCAGAACCCTGGGGTATAATCCGTCCGGTCCTGGTGATTTGAACTCGTCTAGGGTAGACAGGTGCTCGCTGGATTTCACCCCCGAATTTGCTCCCTTGTCAGGGCTGAGCCTGCAATCAGCTCCCTGGACTGCCAGCATGAAAATGGGACAAGCCAGGAGCCAACACTGAACTGGCGCATGGGGTGTTTTCAGTTTGCGTGATAGGAAGGAAGGGATGGGTGGGTGGCTAGCAGAAGAGGTTCTTCTTTCTTTCCTTTCTCAAGCCGTGTGCAATCAACACCTTTTGCCCACTGAGTGCTCTGCTCCTGGAGGGGCTTCCTTTACCCATCCATAATGCCTGATAACCAAGCGCAGCCTGTGGTTATGTTATAATTGGTCAGAGACAAGCATCCATTTCCAAAGATGCCCGCACAATGCACACAAGGAACTGGCAGTGGTCCAATCCTCATGGCCTCCAAAGTGACTTTTTTTTCTCCTGCAAAGGACTCAACATCTGATGACTGAGTATTCCCCAAACTCTGAAATTCTTGTTAGGCCCCAAAAGATTTCCTCTGACCCCAACCATTCCCTTCCCCTAGCAAACTACAGATCTAAAAATGTGCATTGCTTCTTCACAGAATGAAGGCTCTGGAAAGATGAAAATGACAATTGAGTCATTTCTGCCTTTCTTATGCACCAGGGCTCCAGTTTGCCACTCCAGTTAATCCTGTCAGGGCCTACTCGGTGTCCTGCTGCCCAGAGAACACATTGCCGGAAGTCATTACTTCCTGGTGTATGTGTGTGTATATGCAGGATGCCATGGTAACATCCTTAGCTTTGACATCCCAGGGAGTTTTTGTCCAAGGGTTCAGTAGCTACAGTGAGTGTCCTAAGCAGGAATCTGGTGCTGCTAAGGACTGCCTTTGTTTGTTTACATTATCACCTGCCACGTCTACCTCCCAAGGATGAATTTCTGCAAAGCCCCAGCCCTGCTGAGCTGCTGAGGAACACCATGGTTGGACTGTGGCCCTTCCCTCCTAAGAGAACTCCTGCTTCAGACTTAACATGGGGACAGGGGCCTCCATTTCCGTCTGTGTAAGTGGAACGAAACTCCTTAGGCTTAACTGGAGGTTTGCAAAAGCACCTTTTGAGTAGTTAAGGGCAGAAGGCAGCTGCAAATGATTGATTTATTTCAAGACTTAGGGTTGGCTTTGTCATAGTTCTGCCCGGTTACTATCTGTAAATGTTCTCTCTTTTTTTCCATTGTCAATATTTGGTCTTTCATGCTTTGATTTTAAGAATGTTTACTTGGGAATATGGCTTATTTATTTGGGTTTGATTTATTTCAAATAACTACTAAAATGCAATGAGGTTTACTCTATCTGTATCCCTTTTTTCATACTACAGTCAGAAAGTCCAACTCATATTCAGGATCAAAATATAACTTTAATAATGATGAACATTTCAGCTGAATTTACTTTCTTTAATATTTGAGAGATGTTGCATTACAATACAGTCTGTCCTACTTGGACTCCTTTGCAAATTCCCGTGACATCAGTTCAACTGAGATTTGACCTTAAACCCTGGAATTGTCCCTTGAATGTGAATACCAGTTTTTATGTTTCTGTCTCAGCCTTGAGAGGAGAATCTACTGGGTCTGGTCCAGATGCTCTGCTTCATGCAGGAAAGCAATTTCTGCTCACAGAAGGATGCTTGCCAAGCCTGAGAAACAATTAAATGAAGGGAATTAAATGTTTGGATTCTCTTCAACTTAATATTGCTCATCCAAGCAATATTGATTCCAACACAGAATCATGTCCGTAATAACAGAATCATATATACTAACTTTCGTTTCAAAGACTTGGTGCTCAAGAGAGAATTATAGAGGTAAAAAGGGGAGGGGTCAAAGTGTTGGAATAGGAATGGGGAGAACCAAGTTCTAGTTCCTCCTCGACCATGGAAGCTCCACCAGGGAACTTTGGCCTGTCATTCTCATTCAATCTACATCCCAGGTCTATTATTCAGGGTCTAAAGTGAATGAGAGCCTCACAAAATCTATAGGTATAAAAAACGTCTCTCTCTCTCTCTCCCCCCCCTCCCTCTCTCCCCCTCCCCCTCTCCCTCCCTCCCTCTCTCTCTCATGTTTTTTTTTGTGTGTGTGTGTGTGTTCCAGCATAACTCTGGAATGCATGGAGCAATTTCAACCAAACTTGTTACACAGATGACTTACTGTCTGGAAACAAATACTGTGAGGATAAGACACCCCTAAAACCCCTCGGGTGTGTGTGTGTGTGTTCTGTTAAGATACTGCCTGTTGTGCCTTAAAATGTCTTCTACTGTATTGCTGTAAAATGTCTTCTACTGTACAGCACAGTAGAGTTGCCATGGTAACGGATCCACAGTACTCCACAAGGGGGCTCCTTCTGGTAATGGGGAAAATTTAACATTAGAAATTACGTTTGATACAGACATTTCCCCCTATAAATAAATACCCAGGCAATGCCCAGTTATCAGCTAGTCATTTTATAAAAAGGCAGGATTTTAAAAATAGATTCTGAAGACATCCACTCAAAATAAAAGAAACGTATTGTCCAGAGCATCAATTAATACTTTAAGGATTAGTGAGAAAGTTAGGATACCATACATCTGGTGACATCAGAATAATACAGTTGAAGACCCTTTTGGAGAACCGATAGCAGAAATTTTGAGTAATTTGGAGAACCAGCAAAAACTATCTATGGTTGGCCCCAGAGTGGGGTGGGAATGGAGATTTTGCAGTATACTTCCCCTGCCATGTCCACCAAGCCACACCCATAAAACCAATAGTAAAAAAATGAATTTCACCACTGCCCTATACCTGTGTTGGTGAACATTTTTGTCACTGAGGGGTGAAAGCAGAATGTGCGTGTGCCGGAAACCAGAGGAGCAGCTGCCTACTAGACATACCCAGTTCCTGCAACCATTCTTCATATGTTTTAGTCTCTAGTCCCCTAATCATCTTGGTTGCTCTTCTCTGCACTCTTTCTAGAGTCTCCACATCTTTTTTACATTGTGGCGACCAAAACTGAATTCAGTATTCCAAGTGTTGCCTTACCAAGGCCTTATAAAGTGGTATTAACACTTCACATGATCTTGATTCTATCTCTCTGTTTATGCAGCCTAGAACTGTATACCATTCTAGACAAATGGCTGTCCAGTCTCTTCTTAAAAACCTCAACTTCGAATTAAGGAGAAACTTTCTAACGGTGAGGACAATTAAGCAATGGAACGGCTTGCCTTCAGAAGTTGTGAGTGCTCCATCACTGGAGGTTTTTAAGAAGAGACTGGACAACCATTTGTCTAGAATGGTATACGGTCTTCTGCTGGACTAGAAGATCCCTTCCTTTGTTCTGATGTCACCAGATGTATGGTACCCTAACTTTCTCACTAACCCTTAAAGTATTATTTGATGGTCTGGACAAACCCTTAAAAAGCGCTGGAGACTTAGTGAAATAACTGTAAGTGGAACAAGGCAAATATTTTTTTGTCCTCAAAAGAGAGGAGTGGGAAAGAGGTGCCAAGAAGCTGGGCAGCTTTGCAAACATGAGTGATGAATAAACTAAGCAACCAACTACAAAACAACAAATTTGGCGTCAGCAACAATGGCAGATCTTAAAAAGATGGATGCAACAATGTGGCATGATCCAAAAAGTGTCAAAATAATTGTTTCTGGGAAAGAACTTATTTCTTTTTTTAAAAAAAATTTGGGAACTCTGTTTAGTCAATTGTGGCAATTCACTAAATGTAATATATTTTGTTTTCAAAAACACTTAGGAAAGGCTGATTTAATCCCACCCTAAATGGATGCTTGATTAAGTGTAAAGCTTTTTCTATTATAATTAACAAGAAGTTTGCATGTGTGCCACAGTCATAAATTGTATGTATACAAATCAAGCAAGAAGGCAGATCAATGTAATAGAAGGCCTACAGCAGATGTTAATTACCTGCATTTTACACCAAGGATGGGGTGCAGAAATAAGTACAGCAAAACTATTAAGTTTTTATAAACTTGAAAACTTCTTACTCAGTAAGGTTATTTCATTTAAAATATTAATTGGCTGGGGGAAAGTCATGCTGTAAGCCACACAACATCTTTGCTCAAGTTAGTGGAACCAACAAATGTCCCCTGTTCAATTACTTTTGGTTAATGTTGCATACTACATCAATCCATGGCCAACCATTTTCAAGGCTCACAACTCAGTTCCACATCCCTGTTGTTATAACCTTGACTTTTTAGAAATTTTGTAAATTTATGGTGCAAGGGCAACAGCACAATTATGTCTCTTTGCAGCAGTCATTGTCATCTGTAAAAGTGAAGCACGGTGGAAACAAAGTTGGACCGGAGCCTCAAAGAATCTTTGGTTCTCCCCTTGATATAGTCACCAAGGATACGACACACCAGTCTGTCCCATTAGTTGTCCAACACACAGTGGAATATTTAGAAGAGTTTGGTAAGTTCATGATTTCACTAGGTTGTGACCATTTTCTTCCTTTCAGATGGACATTCTCAACACAACGAAGTGTGTTTGCACTTGGTCAGGTAATGGCATGTATTTTGGGGATTAATATTGCTAGTAATGGTGTCTGTTCAATGTCGCTGATGAAACGTGGCTCTGGACATCTCTTCTTTTGCAATGACTGCCCATAGACAGTTCTGAGTTTGTCAATTAAATCCCAACCCTGTCCAGGGTACCATACCAAGCAGAATCAACAAATTCAAGGAGCTACTCTAATAATCAAATGTGGATTATTACAATCTGGAAGTTGTCCTCTCAAGGGCATTTCTGGATAGGAAAGAAGTCTACCTCCTCTTATAAAAACCTGTAGGCATCAGCATCAGACCTGCTACAACTTAAACCTCTAAATGGAAACAATCCTTGGCTCCATCGGTTGAGAAAAGTATAGTTTCATTACAAGTCAAGTGTATTGCAGCAATGCAAAGCCAGAACTGAGAACCGTGTGCCAAAAATCCCTAAGTTCAACCTTTCCTCCCCTAGTTGTCTCTCACTGCCCACCTCCATATGACCAATCAGGTTGAGGCAATATGTTTTCATAATGGTCAGTCCAAATGTAGTTAGATATGCAGCTCCCTCCTTCTTCCAGCTGGGTGAACTTGAGGCAGCATCTTGAAGAGATACAGCACTTACTTTCATTTTCCCAAGTATCCCCCACCCCTTCATTCCCTCTCCCCACAGTTCATGGTGGTCTGTCACAACACAGCAGTGAAGCACAAACATCATAAGGTGGCAGCTGAATTCAGTCTAGCTTTAGAAGCACAGGGCAGGTTGAATAGTAATAGCCCTTAGACTTATATACCACTTCACAGTGCTTTACAGCTACCTCTAAGTGGTTTACAGAGTCAGCCTATTTCCCCCAACAATCTGGGCCCTCATTTTACTGACCTCGGAAGGATGGAAGGCTGAGTCAACCTAGAGCCAGTCAGGATTGAACTTCTGGCAATAGGCAGAGTTTGCCTGCAATACTGTGTTCTAACCATTGTACCACCACCACTGGTAGCCTTTTCCTCTAACTGTACAGACAACACTGTTAGTTAGACAAAGTAAATGCCAGCTGGTTGGCATTACCTCAACCATTCTAGAGATACAGGAAATTCCCCTTTGATGCATAATGATCCATTTGCTGAAGTTGTCACCCAACTGATCATGGCCAGGGCAAAGCCTCCACCTTAGCTCTAATCTCCAGTGTCATCTTGACTCATCGCTTTTCCATAACTCTATCAAGAACCAACAGATCAAGGATAAAAGAAGGGAACAGCCTCATCTGGGGGGAAAAATGTGTGATCTGAAAGTAGATTATATGCAAATCTGTTACGCATCATATTTGGAGTCGGGCACACACTTTCAGTGAGCTTGCCAGTTTGAGTCTTATTAGCTGGTTTTTGCAATGATATTCCAGTGGAAAGATTTGCTTTGCATCAGATACTGTGGTTTTTTTTCTTTACAACATGAAAGATGAATACAAGTAGGTTCTCTATGCAATTTTTCTTCTCTGGCCATGATAATTTAAATAATACCTACAGCCAGGTAGCTTCACCTGCAATGGAAGCTGAATAAAATTTGGTTTTGTGTATAGAATGACAAACGAAGACACAGTGGCCAAAAACTACTATATTTAGTTTTGATTTGATCACAGTATTATCTAGGAGAAAGAAGAAGAAGAAGAAGAGGAAGAAGAAGAAGAAGAAGAAGAAAGCAACACAGTATTGCATTTTGCTGTCTCATGCAAGAAATTTGTAGAAGGAAATGTTTCTAAAGAACATCCTGCCTTTAAAAAAATATCAGAATTAGTAGAAGGAAGGTCTTCCTTCTTCCCCTTAATATAATTATATTTTTCATAATTTTTCTCCATCTCTTCTATTTGTTATTGGATCCTTAGGAACTCTATAAGAATGTATTCCCTTAACATTATACACACAGGATGTTGCATGTTCTCCTAGGGCTAAATCACAAAGGCCTGTTTCGGATCAGTGGATCAGCAGCCAAAATCAGGGCGCTTAGATTAAAATATGATCAAGGAGAAGAAGTTGATCTTGTTAAGGAAGGAGATATCAACTCTGTTGCCAGCCTCCTTAAAGTATTCCTGAATCAGCTTCCAACTGCGGTTTTCCCGGAGAAACTCTGCACTGAAATTTCAGCCATTTTTGAAGGTACAGCAAGTACATAAGACATTTTTTATTTTTATTTTGATTCAATAAAGCATGATTCTTCTTCCTCCTCCTCCTCCTCCTCCTCCTCCTCCTCCTCCTCCTCCTCCTCCTCCTCCTCCTCTTCCAATTTCAATTTCAATTTGAATTGAATCTGGTGTTTTATGAGTCAAGGCTACAGTTTGTATTTGGAAATCTCATATAATAATAACTTCATAACAAAAATATTATTCTGGGCCACAAACAAGAATTTAAACTCATGCCCATTTCTACATGCTGGCTTATTGTTACATTTACTAAAATTCCAAACCTTAACCCATCTTCCCTTGGTGATATTGTCTTTTTTTAAACCCTTGTTCACTTCCTTTAGCCTTGCATATTTCAAAGACCAGCAGTGCTCTCTAAACATGGACCTTGGTCGCCAATTCCCCAATAATCCCCCTAAAGGCATCTGCAGGGAATGAAATCTCCATCCTTTCCTTGAAGGGAGGCCACTCCGTATCAAATGTATGCAGGAGCCCTGCGTGCAATTCTTTGCTTAGGACGTGCCAGCTGCCATCTCTGGAGAGCCCTAATTCAGCCAGGCTTTGAACACAAGCCTTGAGAGTCAACACTTATGAAATGCTGAACAAATTCTAACTGATGTTAATCTTTCTCTGTTAATCATTATTGTCCCATCTTTCCCAGCGAATAAAAACTGCACCGTAGAGCAAACAAGATGTCTGAAAAAGCTATTAAATAGCCTTCCAGAAGCCCACAGACACCTTGCTTGTTTCCTCATTAGATTTCTCGCCAAGGTGGCTGCAAAGAGTGATGTGAATCAGATGACCCTGGAGAATCTGGCCATTGTGTTTGGCCCCACGTTATTCCGGTAAGAAGTTCTTTCGATATCTCCTTGGTGCTACCTCATCCTGAGTTGCCTCCTAATTCACCTTGAATGGTCTAATCATCTAATTATCCTCCCTAAAGGAGACTGGAGTATGACAGGACAACTTGATTAGAGCAAGTAAATTGAATTAATAAGTTTGGTTCTGGAATCTAAATGGGCCTTTGAAGATACACATCAGATAACAGCAAAGTATGGCACCCCTTTATGATCCAAACTGCATCTCCCACAATAGAGGCCCCCAAACTTGGCAACTTTAAGACTTGTGGACTTCAATTCCCAGAATTCTCCAGCCAGCATAGCTGACTGGAGAATTCTGGGAGTTGAAGTCTACAAGTCTTAAAGTATAGCACAGCTGGCTGGGGAATTCTGGGAGTTGAAGTCTACAAGTCTTAAAGTATGGCACAGCTGACTGGAGAATTCTGGGAGTTGAAGTCTACAAGTCTTAAAGTATGACGTAGCTGACTGGAGAATTCTGGGAGTTGAAGTCTACAAGTCTTAAAGTATAGCATAGCTGACTGGAGAATTCTGGGAGTTGAAGTCTACAAGTCTTAAAGTATAGCATAGCTGGCTGGAGAATTCTGGGAGTTGGAGTGTCAGCCCTTCTTCATTCAAAAATCAGGAACGAAGACCACAGGACTCCATTGGTAGAAATCAAGTGTACTTTTACTAATTAATAATGAGTAGAAGCGAAGCTAAGCTAAGTCTGGTTATTTAGGCGCAAAAGCGAATAATATATTGCATAATTCATTCCCCTCCCCTTGGCATCCCGTGCACAGTCCAATCATAATTCTCCCAAATGTCAGGTGTGAGATAACTTTGAAAGGCATCACCAGGATGGAATGCTGGTCCGTTGGCCTTGGCGGGAAACACTCCTCCTCCACATGCGCAGTAAGGTGGACAGTTCAAAATCTAGAATCTTCCTCCAGCACAACAATGAGTCCCCTCCCAAATACCATTCCCTCCCTCCCCGTTTCAATGGCAGCCAAAGCAGTAGCAAAGCGGAGGCTGACATGAAGTCTACAAATATTAAAATTGCCAAATTTGGGGACCTCTGTCCCACAACATCTAGATTCTTTGTATTTTCTCTAATAACAAGAATCAATAGCAAGAATCAATAGCAAAGCCAAACATCGTAATGTGTCTTATTGTTGGGATCAAATATTGGGATCAAAAGGAGCCATGATGGCAGAGTGGCTAGAATGCAGCATTGCAGGTTAACTCTGCACACAGTCTGGAGTTCAATCCTGACGGGGCTTGAGGTTGTACTCAGCCTTTCATCCTCCTGAAGTTGTTAAAAGGAGGACCCAGATTGCTGGGGGAAAGATGCAAATAATGTATACATTGTAAACCACACAGAGAGTGTTGTAAAGTAAGCACTGTGAAGCGGTATATAAGTGTAAGCACTATTGCTATTAAATGGAAAGTGTTTGTTAGCAAAAAGGGGTGCAGTGGCTCAGTGGCTAAGATGCTGAGCTTGTCAATCAGAAAGGCTGGCAGTTTGACAGTTCAAATTCCTAGCCCCACGTAATGGAGTGAGCTCCCATTACTTGTCCCAGCTTCTGCCAACCTAGCAGTTCGAAAGCACGTAAAAAATGCAAGTAGAGAAATAGGAACTGTCTTTGGTGGGAAGATAACAGTGCTTCGTGCATCTTTGGTTTAGTTATGCCTGCCACAAGACTATGGAGACGTCTTTGGGGAGCACTGGCTCTTGAAACGGCACTGGTTTTGAAACGGAGATGAGCACCACCCCCTAGAGCCAGGAATGATTAGCACATATGTGCGAGGGGAACCTTTACCTTTAGCTTTTACCTTGTTAACAAATTCATTCATTTATTTCCCTATCATCACTGGGGTGTTTTCCATTCAAGAAAATGAGCCTTTTTAGTCACATTGGGTATAAAGCAAAGGAGGCCAAAGCAGAGTTGAACAGCGTCTTCACACTTTTAAGCAAAACTGAGTTTGGGAAACATTAAACTTATGGCATTCCACCCTCCTTGTCCTCCTCCTTCTTACTCCTACTATAAGTATCTTTTTGGTGTGTATTTTCTAGAATTCCTTGCAGCCCTTTGGCATACGAAAAGCAAACTCTTTGCAATGCCATGCTTCTGCATATGCTTTGGCACCACATGGACCTCTTTCCGGAGGGCTCCAACAACCATTTCTCCCCCACGGAAGAGCAGCCCCAGGTAAGGGCCTCTCGGGATAGACCTGGAATAATAAGAGTTTTGGAAGGGACCTTTGAGGTCTTCTAGTCCAACCCTTGCTCAAGCAGGAGACCCTACACCATTTCAAACAAATGGTCGCCCAGTCTCTTGGAAGCCTCCAGTGTTGGAACACCCACTGTTGTACCAGTTCAAGATATGACTTTGAATCTCCCTTCATCTAACTTAATATTTCTCTGGACTGCACAGTCACCCAAATGCAGTAATGAGCACAATGAATAAAGTGGGGGGGGGGGAGGATTGGTTTTTAATGTTCCTTGCAGGAAGGGTGAAAACCATCTTTTTTTAAAAAAAATTTTTTTTATTTTTAATTTTCAAGACAAACAACACAAAGAATCTTCCTTCTTTACATACGGTAGAAGTGTATCAGTTGGTTACAAGAGACTTCCGTGCATCTCTTCCACAGTCATCAAGCATAATTCATATTAACTCAAGCATTTTAACTCAGATATTTATGCATACCTCCATTTTCATTTGACTATAATTGTTTAAACGTCCTTTATCATAAAATATACCAAGATTTAATACATAATCACATACTGGCATTTCATTTACTATTTCTAAAATCTTCCAATAACACTGAATCCTTATGGCCTATTCTAGCTAAACATCCATAATATTTAGTAACAAAATTTTCTAATCCTCCTTTCCAAATCACTGGTTACAATTTACATCCAGTTTCCTTATGTTGTGTATACATTTGTGTGTGTGTGTGTTGTTATCATTATCCCTCCTTTATTTGACTATATCCTGTATCATAACATTTCCCCCCCTAATAATCAAGACCTAACTGAATCTAACTTAGTTTTTTTTAAATTAACTTTGATATATATATAATCCAAAAGGATTTCTAATCTTCCTTTCATGGATACCATTCAATATTCATATCCAATTATTACTTATCATAACACTACACATCGTATACATTATTATCATTATCAATTATTTATTTAACTATATTTATTGTCACTAAATTTCACTAAGTTTAACTAGTTTTAAATTATACACTTCCATCCATCAACCTGTATCTTTCCAGTAGCAAAAAAGTCTCATGTCTTCTGCCATTTGTGGTGTCAGTCCTCTAATCATCTCCTTAATCAAATTTGTATGGACTCCTCTTAGCAACTCCTTGCTTATAAAACCTCTTATGTAATTTCGATGCCCTTCTTCTGTTTCCTTAATCAGCTTATCTTTAATTGTCAGTAGTGTTATCAATGATGTTGCTAATAAAATTTCTGTCTTTAAATCCATAAATTCTTTTGTTTTCTTCTTCTGTATCTTGCCATCTGGGGTAGAGTTCCCCTCCCTTTAATTCCTCTTTCAATATTCCACTCTTTCCATTTCCAGAAACAAACCAATCACCATAAATATCAGAAGATTTAATTTCTATATGGTCATTTTCCTCTTCGGTTTTTAGGATTCTAACCTCCACTTTTTCCACTTGATAAAGATCTCCAACTTCTTCATCATATTTTACTGTTAGATGCTCTAAGTCTTCCAACTTCTTCTCCATCCTCTCAAATGTGTTTGATAATTTCTGAATTTCTAAGAATATATTTTGAAGGCTTAAAGTTTCTTTTTGCTGTTGAAGTTGTGCCATTATCTCCAGCTAACAAACACTGCTGCTCTGGTTTGAAAGGTTTTTACAAGATTAAGCATAGATTCATAATAAAGTTTTATTTTCACTTTTCTCTGGTTAAAGATATACTTCAAAGGGACATCTGTATGCTTTTCTTCTTATCACTTTCTATAAACAAGCAGTGAGACCTTGGAGTGCCAAGCCAGGATAATGAGTAAGAAAAGTAAAAGTACTTCGTTTCCAATACATAAACCTCCAGCCTCCGAGTAGCAGTGTTATTGTTGCAATTTTCTGTTTCTTTTTGTATCTTTTTTGTATTCCAAGTTAAAAGAAGGTCCGATTTTTGAATGAATTAGAAAAACACCCACAGTAATGAAAGAGGAGAATTTTAGTCCATAGGTTACAAAGAATAATAAAAGAAAAAAATAGAAGAAGAAAACTTAATCCATTCATTTTAAAAGGCTTGCATAAATTCCATCTATGAACATAGCATTTAAAAAGTAAGATAACCCACTGTCCAAAACCATTCCAAACTTAATTCTGCTGCTTATTTCTTCTATTCTCCAATTTAAATTAAATTTAAGTTTTTATAGGCAGTCTCTTTTAAAACAGTAAAAATTCCTCACCAGCTGGAACACTTTCTCTTTCCGTATCCTTCCATTTTGGAGCCATCCCAACTTCATCAGCTTTGGCTGGATTTTTTGTTGCCAGTTTGAAGAACTTCTCTTGCATCGATCAGGGATTTTGCCATGTTCCTGAGATCAGCAAGACGTATTCTTCCTGTTCACCATCTCTACGGGATGGTTTAGGTCCGATTGGACCATCCAGTGGCAAAAGTATTGGCTGCGGTCTTGGAGCATCGAGACCGCATGTATCATCATGATGTTGGCTCCTCCCCCGAAAACCATCTATTTCATAACAAAAAAATAACTACCGTATTTTTGGGAGTATAGGATGCATTGGCGTATAAGATGCACCAAGGTTTTGAAGAGGCAAATTTTTTAAAAAAGTTTTTGCACTCTGCAAACTTCCTAAAAACGGCTTGTTTTTCATGAAAACTGGCGCATTTCCCCCCCCAAAAAAGGGCATGAATAGCCCTTGGGAGGCTTGTAGATTGTTCCAGGGGTGGGGGATGAGCAAAAATGGCCTATTTTTTGCAAATACAGGCCAGGTTTTTTTGTTAAAAAAGGGCAATAGGAAGCTTATAGAGTGCTCCTGGGGCTGGGGGGGGGGGGCAAAATTGAGCAAACAATAGTCAATTTTTTGCTCATTTCTGCCCTCCCCAGCCCCCAGGAGCTCTCTGAAAGCCTCCTAAAGGCTATGCACGGCCATTTTGATGAAGGGGGTGGGGTACGGGAGGCAAAAAAATGCTGTATTCAGTGTATAAGACACACCCAGATTTTCAGCCTCTTTTGAGGGAAAAAGGTGCATCTTATACTCTGAAAAATATGGTAGCCATTCAGCCCTATAAACAGCTGGCTTTTGAACTAATTTTCCTGTTGGAGATTAAAAACTAGGAATATTTCTGTGATGTGATTTTAGATCTATTTCCACATTGGTACCAATTTATAAAAGGACCTCTCTCCCTATCTCCAAGAGTGATAACAACAATTCCCAAATCATGCACTTAGGGTTTTATTTTATTTTATTAATATTATTTCTAAAATGTTGTTTAAGTTGAATGTTAACAATTACATTGGTTCAGGGCAACTGAGATTTAATCAATTCACTCACTATTAAAACAAGCATGCCTAATGTCTATAATGAATCTGATTTAAGAATAGAATGAAGTTCATTATGTTGCAATTATAGAATCAATATTGATGGAAAAGCTAATTTGTTCAGTGGGAGAGCAATGTGAAAACTACTGAGGAATAGTCTAACATTGCTTTTTAATCTGTTTTCCCCTGCGTAGCTTGCTCTCCGTGTCTGCCCCTTGATCTGGAAAAATTGACCATATGGTGAGCTGCTGGTTAAATGGTCATTTAGATCTAAGGAGTTAGATAGAGGAAATCCATGGTTTCTAATCTGCCTGACCTTTGCCACCCAGCTGTTCTGCTGAGACATTGAGACTCTAAGTTCCAGAACAAGGAGCTGTAGAACAACTCATTGGACAGCCATTTACAAAGTGAGACCTTCCTAAGGTGCTTTCTAAAGAGGCAACTGGACTTTGTTTTTCCTTGAAGATGTTTCGCTTCTCATCCAAGGAGCTTCTTCAGTTCAGAACAGAAGAAGCTTCTTGGACGAGAAGTGAAAGGTCTTCAAGGAAAAACAAAGAAAGTCCAGTGGCCTCTTTAAAAAGCACCTTTGGGGCAATCATGACCTGGATGACAGAGAATCCCCATAGATACCAAGCAGCATGCTAGAATAAAGGCACAGGGGTTTTAATGGATTCTCTGGCCATGTATGATCTTCCACCTCAACAATTACACGTTTCTTTTGAAAATGGTCCCCACCTCCTCCATCCTTTAGCTTTTTTTTAAACACTTGTTGCTTCTCCACAGATTTCCCATCCTGCCTCGCCACCTCAAGAGCTCGCACAACAACAGACAGAGGAAAATGAACCTCCACAAAGGATGCCCAGAGCTGTCTGGCGCCTTCCATCCACGTGGTGGCAATGTTGTGTTTTTAATCTTTCAGCTCACAGCTACGGGGAAAACAGGGTCAGTTTGAGGTTGTGATTTGCAAAGCATTAATCCTTTTCTGGGGCAAATTTGTCAGTTTCCAAGTCAAGCATCCTTCGTTCTGATTTATAGTACCTGAAAAAAACGGTTGTTTTCAAATAAATACTGTGCAAGCCCTACGCAGAGTTCAAACAGACATTTTGCTAAAAATGTCTGCAGTTTACATAATTTGTGCATCCTTTGGAGAACCCTTGATAACATTTTGAAAACAGAAGACAAATTTTCTAATGTATCCTTTCCATTTGAAGTATTAGAACATGAAACAAATCTCTTTTTAATGACCCTGGGAAACTACCAAACAAGCAAATAAACAAACAACCTACAATGGCAATATTACTTCCTCTTTCTCCTCCTTTTTGGACAGGAATCCTTCCTATCGGGTTTCATTCATAGAGAGCCAAGGTGGCGCAGTGGTTAAATGCAACACTGCAGGCTACTTCAGCTGACTGCAGTTCTGCAGTTCGGCTGTTCAAATCTCACCGGCTCAGGGTTGACTCAGCCTTCCATCCTTCCGAGGTGGGTAAAATATGGACCCGGATTGTTGTTGGGGGCAATATGCTGACTCTGTAAACCACTTAGAGAGGGCTGAAAGCCCTATGAAGCGGTATATAAGTCTAACTGCTATTGCTATTGCTATTGCTATTCTTCCCTGTTTTTATTTATTCTACAACTCTTATTTTATGTTTTGCCAAGTAGGCTGATCTTTAGATAGCTACCGCCCTTTTAGACCAAATTCGGAAGAAATGAAAACACCCAAAACAAACCCTATCCTTTCCCCTGCAATCTCCCAACACAAAACAAATAACTTGCAAGCTTATCACAGTTTTACTGGACAAGTTGAGAAGAACTCTCTATAAATGCCACACTCAAGAGCTGCTTCTGCAATTCTCTGCTTCTCAGGGTTCTTCTTGTCCCCCCCCCCAGCTGCACAGAGTTCTTCAGAAAATATAAAAGGGGATCTATTAAAGCTGCCCAGCAGAATGACAAACAGAGGGAAGGATTTCTCCCTCCAGCTCCCTGATCTGCTTTTTTAGTTGTGATTGAGGCTCAGACTTCCTTTCCCTTGGGGTGAAAGACATGCCATGAAAAGTCTATTTATTTAACCTCAGCTTTACAATCCACAATATGTTGCCAAAATAAAGAATAGACATGGAAGGAATTGGGCAAGGGAGGGGATCAGTGGTGAGATTCAATTTTTTTAACTGTGGGCATGGCTTTGTGGGTGTGGCAGGAGAAGGATACTGCAAAATCCCCATTCTCTCCTCCCCTACTAACCTGCTTTCCAGCTCTGTTCTCCTGTTCAGGGCAACAAAAGAAGATCAGCTGGGAGGCTGGGAGGCAGCAGGGGCGGGGCCAGCCTATTTGCCGGTTCTCTGAGCTACTCAAAGTTTCCCCTACCGGTTCTCCTGAACCTGTCAGAACTGGCTGAATACCACCTCTGGAGGGGATGAATGCCACAATGGCAGCCTAGTGCTTCCCCATTCGTTCCTTAGTTCCGTTTGGGTCATTTTTGTAGAGGAGAGTAGAAGAAGTTTTGAAGAAGAAATTCAATAATTGTTAGGGAAACACTGCTTTAGCTTTGAAAGTATGTGAGAAAGAAACCCAAGATTTGGTAATCTTCATCCTCTTTAGCATAAAAGAGGAAAGAAAGACTCTGCCAGGTTTCCAAGATTTGGTTTTTATACTCTGTTAGGAATGAAGCAGAGTTCCCATAGTGCTTGCAGTGTCTGAGCCTTGACCTGGTCTGCCTCAAAGGCTGACAGTTCTTGAGGTAACAATATGGCAGAAAACACAAGACAACCTGAACCAACGTGACAAAGGAGAGGAAGGGAGATTTGGTGTAAGCTGGTCTCCCAAGGCGATCTTTTGGCAAACCTTGAAGGATGGATCTCCTGCCAACAATAGAGATACACAGTTTTGCATTTGCCCACAGTTTCTTCAGGCATGCAACAGATACTCTAAGCCAGCAATGGCGAACCTTTTCCTTACGGCATGCCAAAATTGTGTGTGTGCGCACTATCACACGTGCATGCACGCCAGCAATCATGCATGCATGCCCACATCAATTCAATCCTCCCCACTCACTTGCTCATGCTCTGGAGGCATTCCTGAACCATGGGGAGGGCAAAAACGGCCTCCCCGGCACTCGGAAGGTTGAAAATCAGCTAGCCGGTATGCGCATGTATGCTGGAGCTGACGGCTGGCATGCCAGCAAATCTGGCTCCATGTGCCACCTGTGGCACGCATGCCATAGATTCACCATCACAGCTCTAAGATAATGAATGGTTACCACATATCCCTGTTATAACAGAGCTGCAATAAATTCGAAGATAATATTCGACAAACTGAGGCAGAGGTCAGGGAGTGGTCAAAGGCTCCTTTTTGCCCCTTTGGAGCAAGATTTGAAAGTCTGAGTTTTTCACTTAGAATTGGGGGCTGAGGGGGTGCTTCCTTCAGCTGTAACAAGTCAGGGACAGAGGGAGTCAGTGTCCGGAGAATAAGCCACCAAGGCTGAATTCTCTCCTCCCGCCTCCCTGTTGCTTTCCTCTGCATGCCTCTTCTCATCAGAAGCCCTGGGATATAGACAGGCTTGTTTTGACAACCTTTGCAGGAAGAGACCAAGCATCAAATTGTTGCTAAGGCAACACAAGGATGAAATCCTCTTTTTTCTCTCCTTTAGCAAGTTCTGCACCTCCACTTCAAGGCTAGCCTGGATAGATCAAAAATAGCACATTCATTATGTACTTCTGAGATGCCTTTTCTTCTTTCTCTATCTGTCAGATTGAAGTTTTCTTTAACCTGACATAATCTTTTTTTCCCTCTCTTTCAAAGGAAGACTTTTGCTGGTAGAGTAGATCTCCAATAGCACTAAGCCAAAGCAGAAAAATTTCAAAGTATGTGACAAGGTTAATCTCTTTGGCCAAATCATTGAACAGAGGAAGAGAACTAAACTTTTCTGAAACCCCTCAAATGTTGGTATGAATCCTGTTTCCTCTGGTCTGCTGGTGAGGAATCACAGACAGACAGGATGATGCCTTGTGTTGGATTCAGAGCAGTGGTAGGATTCAATTTTTTTTATTACTGATTCGGTGGGCGTGGCTTGGTGAGCATGGCTTAGTGGGCATGGCAGGGGAAGGATACTGCAAAATCCCCATTCCCTCCTGATCAGCTGGGACTCGGGAGGCAGAGAATAGATTGGGGCAGGGCCAGTCAGAGGTGGTATTTACCGGTTCTCCAAACTACTCAAAATTTCTGCTACCGGTTCTCCAGAACTGGTCAGAACCTGCTGAATACCACCTCTGATTCAGAGCTGTAGAAAAACTTGCCTTAAATGAGACTCTCAAAATGCTATGCCTAAACTCCTCCCAAGTCCTTCTTTTGGGTGATTCTCAGAGTGCTCTCAGCTTGCTTGGGTTGGGCCGAGACAATCCATTGGGAACAATGCCTTTCACATCTAAAAGAGAAACCTTTCAAGTGAAGTTAATCCAAGGAAACGCTACAGACAGACCCAAGGGATTTTCTTGGCACCAATATGAAAGTGGATCACCATTGCCTTCTGCCAGGATTTTTTTTAAAAAAAATCCTAATCCAGTCTTGCTTGTTGATTTAATACATATCACCAAGTCAATGTCAACTCCTAGCAGCTCCATTGGGAGGCCCTCTCTCATCAATGTAACCTTTCATCCTTCAATGGTCTCGCCATGATGCTGTAACTCAGTCCATCTATTCTCCTGGTAGTTATCCTCTGCTTGCCTTCCATCTTTTCCATCATGGTAGACTTCACATAATGTGCCCAAAATATAATTATAATTTAAATCAAACCATTTGTGCCTCCACAAGTGCGAATGCCACATTTTGCCTGATGAATTATGTGACTTTTCCTTGGCTCCCATAGTATTACTGGAGGAGCTTCCTCCCACACCCCAGTTCAAAACCATCAATACTCTTGTTATCCTGCTTCTTTAAGAAGAGTCACATGGAAAATCATTGCCTATGTGGATCTTTGTAGGCCTGGACATTAGCATAACATCTGGGTATCTTTTCTAGGATATTCATTGCTACCCCACCAAGTGCCCAGGCTACCCTAGATTCCAGAATTTCCTGAGATTCTCCCATGCAAGTATCAACCAGGTCCAATTCTACTTAACTTCTAAGACTAAATAAGGTTTGCCAGCAATGTTCCCTCTAATTTTTTTTCAGTGTGAGCAGAAAAGTATAGTGTTTGAGCGGCACATTTTCATGCCTGAGCACCTGAATTTTTTTCACAGATGTCACCTAAGACAACAACGAAATCAGTATTATTTGAAACTCAAAGTTATGTTTATTCAAGGTACCCGCTTAATTAAAAGTGTTATATAATATCAGTGTCACTTAACAACGGTCCTGCTTAGCAACCAAAATGTTGGCTCAGAAAGTCTGGCATTTGAAGCACGCAAGTCTTAAAGCTGTTGTTACAAGATCCTTGCACCCCTAACCCTTTAGAAAAAAAAATCCCAGGGGTCTTCAAACCTGACAGCTTTAAGACTTGTGGACTTCAACTCCCAGAATTCCTCCTCCAGTCATGTTGGCTCAGAAACTCTGGCATTGAAGCATGCAAGTCTTAAAGCTGTCAAGTTACAAGATCCTTGCACCCATAACCCTTTAGGAAAAAAAAACCAGGGGTCTTCAAACCTGACAGCTTTAAGCCTTGTGGACTTCAACTCCCAGAATTCCTCCTCCAGTCATGTTGCGGCGATGTCATCTGCGTGGATCTACTCCATCTTTGTTTTTTTCACTGGGGGCAGGGCTGCCGCTGAAGATGCCAATGAGCCCCCGCCGCCACTATAGTAACTGCTGCTGCCGCCTCCTCCTCCTCCTCCAACAGCACCACCACATTTGCTGCCCACCGCTGCAGCTGAGGTGAAGCCGCCAAAGCTCCCGCTGGTGCCCCCCCATGGCAGCGGCGGCGGTGCCCCCTCTCTTCTCGGAGCACCTCAGCTGGGCTTCGGGTTACCCCTGCCACCGCCTCCACCTCCACCGTGCTTTTGAGAAGCCATGAGGCCTTTTCTTCCTGCTCCCGCCCCCTCCACCACCTTCCTACTAGCTCCCGCGGCCTCATGTCTCCTCAAAAGCACGGCAGAGGAGGAAGGGGGAGGGATAATGTGGGGGCCAGCTCAGGTGCTCCGCGTGGAGGGGGAGGCACCACTGCCATGGGTGGGGGTGCTGACGGGAGCTTTGGTGGCTTCACCTCAGTCGCAGCATTGGGCGGCAAATCCGGCAGTGCTGTTGGAGGAGGAGGAGGGGGCAGCAGATATTCTGGTGGTGGCGGGGGCTCTGGGGGTTCACTTCAGCCGCAGAGCCGGGCGCAAGTGGCTAGGATTGGCCATCCACAAAGGACCTCCCTGGGCTTGCTTTGCTGAACACGGGGCGACTGATGTTAGTTTGAGTGGCCGCAGCCGGCGCAAACTACTGTCAGTCGCTCCATGCTCATCAAAACAAGTCTGGGGAGGTCCTTTGCGGGTGGCCAGTTCTAGCCACCCGCAAAGGACTTCCCACGTTTGCTTTGCACCACACCATATGGTCTCTTGGTCTCTTCATATATTATCTTTAGTGAAGCGTGCAAACCAGCATTTTGCATTTCCTGCATTGGCTGAAGAGAGCACATCTTTCTCCTTCTGTCTTGGACACTTTTTACAGAGGCACAATGGAGAAGGTTTAACAAACTGCATCCCTGTTTGGTTTGGCGGCATCAGTGCCTCAGATAGAAAGTCCCTACAGAGAGTGGTGAGGACAGCTGAAAAGATTATAGGAAATTCACTTCCCATTATTCGGGATACTGCTTATAAGCGCTAGGTGCTTAGAGCTCAAAGCATTGTTAGAGACCCCACACACCCACTTTATGATCTGTTTCTGTTGCTTCCCTCTTGGAGGAGGATTTGAAGTATCTACAGCAGGTCTACTAGGTTCTGTAACAGCTTTGTTCTTTATGCCACCCATCTTTTAAACTCACAAGATTCATTTCTCTCGCCATGTACAATGTATGTATACATTCAAACTAGACTGTGTTGTTCCTCTGTGTCATATATGTGTGTGCATGCGGGTTTATGCATAATGGTTATCTTTTGAGAGCTGAATGCAATGAAATGTCCTTTTAATGTATTCTGGTTAGTGTACATTTAAAGTGATAATGAAATATTCTATTCTATTCTATTCTATTCCCATTGATCCATTCCATTCTCCAGTAAGAGAAACATTGGAGGAGAGCTATTTTTAATGTACTTTTTTTAAACCTTCAAGTTAATCTTCTGTTGCTGATTTTAAGCCCTCTGGTTGCCATAGAAACTGCCACAGCTCCTAGCTGTGTTCTCCTCAGAGACTTAATTGCATTCCAAGTTTCATAAACTTTCTATTAACCTTCACCTGGCAGTGAGACATGTGTGATGCCAGATAATGAGCTGGATTAATTGTCTGATATGATGGAACTCTTCTCCTCATCTTTACATTTCTTTCCTCAAATATCCTTCCTCTCTATCAAGTGAGATTTCATGTAAATACTTGCAAGGATGCATCTGGCCCTTTCTCAAATGCCGGATGTCATGGCAACTGGCAGCAACATTCAGGGTGCTCAAGAAAGTTCACAATTGCAGTGCAAGAGGCCAGGCTTGATGTGACCCCTGACATGTCTTTGTGGTGAGTGGGAGGTTGTTGCATTGGTCTCTGGGTTCTTTTCAACAGTAGTGCTAGGATACACTGGCAAATTTTGGTCTCTCTTGAGAAGAACGTGGAAGAATGGATATCCTCTTTCAGGATGACCTAGCTGGGTTGCCTTTGGTCACTGAATATTTTTGGATAGTGGTGGGCAACTTGGCCTCTCTTGGAAAGACTACTCTGCTCACTGTCAGGATGTGAACATCTCAGGATTGTAGCTTGCTGGCAACACTCTAAACAACTGTCAGACCTGCCCCACCTTATATATCTAGGAAAGAAAGGCCCTCGATTCCATTTGATTGAAGTGATAAATCAGTGATGGCTAACCTTTTTGTCCTCACATGCTGAAAATGCACGTGTGTGTGCCCACACCCGCGTACCTCACACATCTACACATGCACACATCACCCCCTGTGCTCCCCCACCCCTGCTCCCCTGTGCATGCACGGATGACCCCCTCTGAAGCCTCCTAGGACCACAAATGAGGCACCAGGGGGGCATGGCATCCCCCTACTCCCCTCACCCTCTGCGCATGCGTGCATCACCCCCCACCCTCTCCCACATGCGTATGCATCTCCCGCATGCACAGCAGAGACCCACAAAACAGCTGGCCAGCAGGAAGCACACGTGCATGCATGGTGGAGCTGAGCTGGGTGATGGCTCGTGTGCCCACAGAGTGGGCTCCGCATGCCATCCGTTTGCCATCACGGTGATAGGTTCTTTTACTACAGTTAAGTTTTTGCAGTGAAAGTAAAGCTGAATCTGAGTATTCTCATGTAAAGGTTACACTTTCCCCCCTTTCCCTGGCCCTCCCCCCTTCCCCACTCTACCAGTTTGCCATATTGATATTTTGGAAACGGCTTGGATGCTTGGCGCCTCTCAATATAGTTTTGCATTCTGTTCCCAGGCCAGGTGTCCTTGGTGACTGGTTTATTTTCCAGTTTGGCCTTTCTGGTTCTTGTAATGTGTCTCCCAGTGGTGGGATTCAAATTATTTAACAACCGGTTCTCTGCCCCAATGACCAGCTGGGTAGGCATGGCTCGGTGATCATGTGACTAGGTGGGCATGGCGAACTCAATGTCACTCATGTCGATGGGCACTTTGCCTTAGCTGCTATAATGTAATAAAGGTTAACCATAGAGACAGTTTCTGTAAGCAGAGAAATAAAGATGAGGCTAGAAACAACACAAGAATGTTTCCTTCCTGCCTTCCTTACAGGATTAGTCCTGTAAAGTGGGAAAAAAACAAAAGATTACTTCCAACAACCGGTTCTCCAAGCTGCTTAGAAAGTTAACAACCGGTTCTCCCGAATAGGTGCGAACTGCCTGAATCCCACCACTGGTGTCTCCCCTCCCATGTTTGTCATCTCATTCCCATGCCCGAACTTTACTACCCCAAATACCTTCCGCCCTGCCTTAGTTTTTTATGGCAGGATGCCAGTGAAGTGAAGAAGCTGAAGCAGGCACACCTGAGAGCTACTTAGTGGAATTAGACGCACTAACAGGGTGTAATAGTGGCGGTGGTGTCCTTTTGGTAGGCCCAAATCACTCCTTTGAAGTTGTGTTTGTGAAGCATGGACAGCTCTAATACCAGAGGTGGTATTCAGCCGTTTCGGACCAGTTCACCTGAACTGGTAGTGGAAATTGCAGGTGGGCCTGCAATATGCCATCCTATTTAGGCATGTTTTTGAGGCAAAGTGCATGCGTGGAAGGGGCGTGTGCACCTGTGAAGCGAGCAGGCACGTACGGGGCGTGGGGGAGAATCAGTGGTAACTAAATGTGAAACCCACTGCTGTCTAATACATATTCCTGAAATGGGTTTACAGCACCTTTGCATCACATGCTTTCAGATTGAGGTATATCAGATGCAAAGTTAAAAAGGAATTAAACAAATTATGACACCACATAACACTGCAATATACTGTATTGTTAAAAATAAATGCAGCAGTGTGTTCTGACCCCCCCTCTGGACACCGAGGCACTCCGACACAAAGATTACTGCTAGACAATTTATTCACAGTAAATTAACACACTGACAAGACTTTGGCAGCAGTCCAGACTTCCAAGATAAGAAATACACCCGAGAGCTTCTCCAGCGTTGGTATATCAGTTGAATCCTGCAAACAGCCTCCTCCCAAAGTCTCTCCTTATATACGCTCTTGGGAGGAGCCTAATTACAAC